>NC_085862.1:15243895-15248895 GCF_034702125.1 Engraulis encrasicolus | reverse complement strand
AAACAGCTTGTTGGCGTGTAGACAGCGCCTGATGGTTGATTTGGAGACTTTGTGACCCCAGGATGCTACCATTTGTTGTAATTCTGTAACAGTGAGCTTTGGAGATATTTTGATTTCTCTTACCATCCTCCTCACTGTGCGTGGTGGCAAAATAAACTTGGGTCCTCGTCCAGGCTTGTTTACCACTGTTCCAGTTGTTTTGAACTTCTTAATTATTCCTCTCACAGTAGATATGGGCAGCTGCAGTTGAGTGGCAATCTTCTTGTAGCCTCTGCCTGACCTGTGAAGGTCGACGCACATCTGCCTCACTTGTATGCTGTGTTCCTTTGTCTTTCCCATGTTTAAGAGTGGATAAGAGAAATGGCCTCGGTGTCACGTCATATTTATACCCCAGGGAAACAGGAAGTGATGAATTACTAATTAAATGTTCCTACATACTCTGGTAAACTTTGTAAACTACTGTAGAAATGACAGAAATGCTTCAATTATATTCATTTCCTGGGAATTGTTAAGGGTGCCAATAATTGTGGAACAGGTGATTTAATGAAAAATAATTATTTTTTAGTCAGGGATTTTTTTTTTTTTCCTACAATTCATTTGAGTTGAAGGCTACATTTTCCTAAAATTTTCAGTGTGACAGTATTCTTCTGCAATAAACACTGAATTTATTTTAAGGCTTTTAACACATCTCAACCAGGGGTGGCAATAATTATGGAGGGCACTGTATATCTTTTTTTTTATAAAAGAAAGTAACACATTTTAATAGGCTTATTTAAATTCAACTGAAAATGTGCATGTTAAACCCAACTTTAAATTACTACTAAATGTAGTATTTACATTTTAATTATTACTAAATGCTACCCTTTCAAACAAGACTACGATTACGTCATTTTGTAGTTCACAGAGTCGTGAAGCAGTAAAAGACGCGAACTGTGACGCGACCAGAAAATGCGGAAGTAGCCACTTTGCGTCTTTGGGTGCATCCCAATATGTGACCTTGCCTCCTCCACTTGCCTCCTCCACTTGCTTCTCGTCATGATGACATCACTGACAACAGCATTATATTTCAATATCTTGCAAAAGCTCAATTGTAAAGTCTTTTTCTCATTTGCAATTGGGATGGTGAATGAAAAACAGTCCCTCAAAAGTTGTTGTGGTGAGGCTGACAGCTGGGAAACTTTATCGTTTTCTCCACGGAGGAGGGGCCAGGAGGTGGGACGAGGAGACAAGCGCAAGTGGAGGAGGCAAGGACACATATTGGGATGCACCCTTTGTCTCGAAGCGCACGAGTTGAGTTTGTGTTGTTATCAGCGAACTATCAGCGAGCTATTTCATCGTGGTTAGTGAGCAGTTGAATCATGATGAAGTTCTGAGCATGTTATTTGCCTATTCTGACTCTGAAGGACAGTTTTTATCTCACGAGGAGTAATGATCGGACGAGCACTCTTTGTTTACCGCGGCGAAACTTCTGAAGGCAGTGATGCCGACATGCGAAGCAAGGATGTTCTCTAAGCACACACAAACATTGAAACTCATTCGGTGACTTTATCCGATCTCAAGTGAGTCGGCGGTAGTGGCGAATGCAGTCGTAGTGTCCATACAGGTAGGCCTATTGGTGGAGGAATTAGGGGTGAGAGAAGTGGTTCTGGTAATGTTAGCTTGCGCTCCCTCCATTCAGCCCCCGGTGATGCGGGTAGCCACCTATCCGGACGCAAACGCAATAATCCTGGGATCAGACAAACACTGTTCACCAAGCAGCACACACACACTCATTCTGTCCCTCTTTCTGACTTCTACTGGGTGGATGGCAGCGGCGAACGTGGCCATATGACCGTATGGAGAGGTTTTGGTAATAGAACGCAGGGTGACGACGCATAGGCTACCCAAACAGTAACGTGCAGTAACGGAGTGTATGAAATTGTAACGGCGTTATACTGACAGTAAGAATAATTAGTTAGATTATCCGTTACTGAAAAAAGGAACGGCGTTAGTAACGCCGTTTATTTAAACGCCGTTATTCCCAACACTGGCTGTGTGTTAGTATGAATGTTAGGGTGGGTGGGGGATAGGCTGAAATATAGTGTGTGTGTGTGTGTGTGTGTGTGTGTGTGTGTGTGTGTGTGTGTGTGTGTGTGTGTGTGTGTGTGTGTGTGTGTGTGTGTGTGTGTGTGTGTGTGTGTGTGTGTGTGTGTGTGCGTGTGTGTGCGTGTGTGTGCGCGTGCAAGTTTGTGGTGGAGGTCAGATTATGTCATGAGATGAGTGTGTGTGTGTGTGTGTGTGTGTGTGTGTGTGTGTGTGTGTGGGCCGTCACTCTGATACGCATGGGATTAAATTAGATTAGACTAGATTACATCCGGACCAAGCCCAATATGCCTGCTGTGTGTGTGTGTGTGTGTGTGTTTGTGTTTGCTTGTGTGCGTGTGTGTCTGTGTCTGTTTTTGCGTGTGTTTGTGCGTGCGTGCGTGTGTTAATGGTTACGTGTAGTAGTAGTAGAGTGGAGATTTATTGACTTTATTGATTCCAAAGAAAGAGCTCTGAAAGGCTAAATCTAATGTAAAGATACTATACCCACCTCCATGACATCATGTTGGAGAGAGAGAAGGGGGGGGGGGGGGAGAGGGGTAGAGGGGGGGGGTGAGGGGTGGGGTTTGAGAGCGATGGGGGAGGAAGATCATGAAGGGATGAGAGGAGGAGTGATGGAAAGAAACCGAGTGAAGGGAAGAGGAGGGGTGAAAGAAACAAGTGAATGAGAAGGATGAGAGAGAGAGATGAATGAGGCTGAATGAGGGGAGAAAGAGAGCCTGTGGAAGATTGAAAGAGGGATGAGAGAGGAGAGGTGGACAAGATGAGAGAGGGAAGGATGAGACGGGTATAAGAGGAAGGAGGAGGGATGGATGCACAGAGGAGGAGGAGCAGTGGCTGAGAGAAAGGGATAGGAGAGAGGGGGATGAGGAAGAGAGAAGGGGATAGAGGGGTGAAAGAGATAGATGAGCGGAGGAGAGAGGGATGAGAGGAGAAGGGGCAGGGGGAAGAGGGAAGAGGGGGATGAGGAAGAGAGAAGGGGATAGAGGGGTGAAAGAGATAGATGAGCGGAGGAGAGAGGGATGAGAGGAGAAGGGGCAGGGGGAAGAGGGAAGAGGGGGATGAGAGGAGGAGAAGAGGGTGAGAGAATAGAATCAGGGGGTGAAGGAGGTGGATGATCAGAGGAGAGAAAGGGATGAGAGGACAAGAGAGGGGTTAGAGGAGGATGGATGGGTGAGAAAGGGATAGGGATACAAGAGAGGAATGAAGAGGAATGAGATGAGAAGGAGAGAGGGAAGAGAGGAGAAGTGGTGAAGAGAAGAGAGAGAGAGAGAGAAGAGGGGGATGAGAGGAGGAGAGAAGGGCTTGATGAGTAGGGATGGGTGAGAGAGTAAGGGATAGCGGGTTGAAAGAGATGGACAGAGGGATGAGAGGAGAAGTGGCAGAGAGAAGAGGGGAGAGGGGGATGACAGGAGGAGGGGTGTTATGTTGCGGAGGAGAAGAATGAGTTTATCAGAGAGGCCCACAGAACACAGAGGCTTTGTTACCACACACACACACACACACATGCACGCGCACACACACACACGCACACACACACACACACTAATACTGTACATACACACTTGGGCGCGCACACTAATAAATACTAAGTCACTCACACACATTCAAATTCTCTCGCTGACTTGTTTCTCTCATTCTCTCTCTCTCTCTCTCTCTCTCTCTCTCTCTCTCTCTCTCTCTCTCTCTCTCTCTCTCTCTCTCTCTCTCTCTGTCTCTCTGTCTCTCAGTCCCGTGCTCTCTCTCTCTCTCATGCACAAACACACACAAACACAGATGGGTATTTTAGCAACTGTCAATCTGTGTGTGTGTGTGTGTGTGTGTGTGTGTGTGTGTGTGTGTGTGTGTGTGTGTGTGTGTGTGTGTGTGTGTGTGTGTGTGTGTGTGTGTGTGTGTGTGTGTGTGTGTGTGTGTGTGTGTGTGCTTGAGAATGTCTATAAGAGTGCCCAAGTGTTTGTATTAGTGTGTATATGAGGGTATTAGTGTGTGTGTATAAGTGTGTTTGTCTGTATATGTGTGTTACGTTTGTGTCTATATACGGTTGTGTTTTTGTGTGTGTGTGTGTAGTTGTGTTTTTTGTGTGTGTGTGTGTGTGTGTGTGTGTGTGTGTGTGTGTGTGTGTGTGTGTGTGTGTGTGTGTGTGTGTGTGTGTGTGTGTGTGTGTGTGTGTGTGTGTGTGTGCTGAGGATGTCAGTCACTTCAAACCTTCAAACATCAGGAAGCCACACCCCCTTCAGAATGACATAAGGGCAGAAACACGACAGAAATAATACAAAGAAGCTCTGTGTGTGTGTGTGTGTGTGTGTGTGTGTGTGTGTGTGTGTGTGTGTGTGTGTGTGTGTGTGTGTGTGTGTGTGTGTGTGTGTGTGTGTGTGTGCACGCACGTGTGTCTATGTGTGTGTGTTACGCAAGGCAGGACAGAGTGATACAAACAGAAGCATGTGTAACGCTAGCATTGCAGACGTGTGTGTGTGTGTGGACTGTATGCATGTGTGTACACGTGTGTGTGTTTGTGCATGTGTGTGTTCTGGTAACAAAGAGGCGCTTGTTTGCTGGCTATGTCGTCATGGAGCTGAGAATCAAACTCCCGAGGAAGAGGAGAGAGAGGGGCGAGAGGGTGTGTGTGTGTGTGTGTGTGTGTGTGTGTGTGTGTGTGTGTGTGTGTGTGTGTGTGTGTGTGTTTGCAGCAGGTAATAATTGACATCCAATTGCGTAGCAACACATACACACCTACACATGCGCACTACACTACACATGGACATGAGACACACAGACATCATACGTCCATTTAGTGATAATATGGACACACACACACACACACACACACACACACACACACACACACACACACACACACACACACACACACACACACACACACACACACACACACACACACACACACACACGTATGCACG
>NC_085862.1:15226395-15236395 GCF_034702125.1 Engraulis encrasicolus | reverse complement strand
AGGTGAAACGAAACCGAAGCGGTCTTCTACATAGGCTAGCCTATGGAAAGGACAGTGGCTTTCCAATTAGGTTATCCTTTCCACGTATTCACACAACGTTGGCATATGCGTATTAAACGTTAAATCCACGCTTTGTTGGCGACTTTGTTGCATATAATTTGGCTAATCCGCATGTGCTGTTGCGATATGCCACTTCACTATTTAAATGGCTCGTGCACCGATGGTAAGCGAGCGGCAGCGAAGGTGCCGGTAGACTTGGCTTTTCACACTGACTGTCTGCTCGCGCTGCGGTCTGGTTGAAAATCCCCTCAGCAAATGTTTTATTTGGAGCGTGTAGGCCCTGTTTGAATGAAATATCACCTTGTCTTTGCTGTTTTCGTGCTCAAATTGACTTTTAAGTAACTGTCGGGTCTTGGAGCGCACACACATGCGGAGCGCTCGCCAGCCGAGGAAGATCTCATCCTCTCACCTAGGTTATCTGTCTTTTTTGCTACATGGCTGATCAATGCACCAACCGTAGCCCAGGTGCCACTAGAAATTAGTATGTCCAAAACCTTGTGTGCCGACCAAAATTTTATGAAACTTTTAAACAATGTTTGGCACAGCCAGGCTTTCCATCTCATCCACGCATATGAACAAACAAGGAGGGAGGGGCAACTTCACGTAGCCTACATTTAATCAGATACATGGGGTGGAAAGCCTATTTAGAAGTCAAAACAAAAGGTGGATAGATTGTTGTTGCCGTGAAGAGGCGGTTATTGAAATCGCGCTGTGGATGATTCTGCTTAAATAGCAAGAACGTTTCCCCATTTCATATTATGTTTCTATTGTGGAAAATATCTTTTCACTAGGTTTTTAAGTGGGTTATGCAATTTACTGCACATAAGTGCCCTTAAAGACCCACCACAACCCGTCATTCTCCATAGGATAACGTGGGGAAACTCGACCCCCGACTTCGGGCCTCGGGCCGGGTTCGGTTATATAATTCTAGTGATGTGTCGGGTAACATCGGGCTCGGGCTTTAAAAGCCACGGGCCGGGTAGGGTCGGGTTGACATTTTCAGGCCCGTTGAGAACTCTAACACACACACACACACACACACACACACACACACACACACACACACACACACCTGCAGACCAGGCAGCATCATCGGACCACAGCAGCACTACCTAGAGGAGTGAGTACATACACACATACACACACACACACACACACACACACACACACACACACACACACACACACACACACACACACCTGCAGACCAGGCAGCATCATCGGACCACAGCAGCACTACCTAGAGGAGTGAGTACACACACTTTGTGTGTGTGTGTGTGTGTGTGTGTGTGTGTGTGTGTGTGTGTGTGTGTGTGTGTGTGTGTGTGTGTGTGTGTGTGTGTGTGTGTGTGTGTGTGTGTGTGTGAAAGGAAGCAGTGATGTTTTGAGCCTGTGAGACACTGAACAGATTCTGTGTTGATTGGCTGGAGCGCGACAGGAGGCCACACACACACACACACACTGGCACTCAAGAAGGTGTGTGTGTGTGCGTGTGTGTGTGTGTGTCCGTCCGTGTGTCCGTGTCCGTGTCCGGGTCTAATCAGCTGGCATAGTTTCCGTGTGATGTCACCAGAGCTGTGGACGTTTGAGAGGCGACACACTCCTTCTCTCACATGAACCCATTTGACCCTTTACACAAACACACATGCACACACACACACACACACACACACACACACACACACACACACACTGTTCTTCTCCCACAACCCCTGACATACGCACACTTCCGTGCGCACTCCTCACACACACACACTCTCTCATTCTCCCACATGAAGTCCCACAACTCCTCATAGCACACACACTCCTCTCTCCCTAACACACACACATGCACACACACACACACACACACACACACACACACACACACACACACACATGCACTCACACACGCACACGCACACACAAACTTTCTCTCTCACCTCTGACATGGACTCAAATGAACTTTGAAAACATGCACACACAAGACACACACTCGCATGCAACACACTCACACGCAAGACACGTATGCACACACACAGACACTCACACAGACACTCACACAGACACTCACACAGACACTCACACGAAAGATGCACCCTCATGACCGACACACACAGATGAGCTTAACAAACATTGTGTCCTTGAACTAACCCCCAACACACACACACACACACACACTCACACACTCGCACACAGATGCACTTTAATTGTTTTTGTTTTAGCGGGTTGGGTCTGATTAAAAAGAATTGCATGAGTCTGTGTTTCACATTGCTGTTGGTCATCGAAACTCGTTGACCCTTCGCATCACTAGTGTGTTATGTGTGTGTTTGTGTGTGTGTGTGTGCGTGTGCGTGTGCGTGTGCGTGTGCGTGTGTGTGTGTGTGTGTGTGTGTGTGTGTGTATCCATCTGGAACAACCAAGTTTGAAATGCCGGAGCTGTGTGTGTGTGTGTGTGTGTGTGTGTCTGCATCAACATTTATGTGCTACATGCTATGCCCCCTTGAGAGTCTGCCCTAGGAATCCTTATCTCCTGTTTCATGGATCGTCTCCGTTCTGTAGAATGTGTCGTTCACTTGAATGGGGCTCCCCAATGGTCGGTTACACGTCTGCTATGTCTGAATAGCAGGCTTATGAATTCCATATCAGACCGCTGACAGTGGTGGCAGACTTTGGGGCTCTAATTGTTGTGTTTCATATCCAGATTTGCCTTTGAAAATGGTGGGGACATTATTGTGGTAAATGGTCCGGGTAGTTATTTTTTCCATTACAAATATTCTTGCTCAAAATTAGCTGATGTTGCTGAGCAACACAACATGACGTGGTGTTCTAGAACAGCAAACTAAGCTTTTGGAAGTCAAACTTATTTCCTGTCGCGGAAGTCGTTTAATTCCGTAATGGCTATGCTTTTCGTTTAGTCAATCAATGTGGCATTGTTATAATCTTGATGAATAGCGAATAATCTAAGAGTAGCCATGCAGAAAGTGGGACAGCGTTAGGCAAGGCAGTCCCTTTCATTGCTCCCTTCAGAGAGATCGAGACCCTCCATCTTTCTGTCGGTCGCTATTCCACGACCGGGACAGCCTTGACAAACGCTATCCGGCATCTGTGTGTCGGTCGCTATTCCACGAACACCAAACCTATATGTGTGGTCTAGGTATTCTGCCCTACAAAGCGAAAAGGCAGTTTGACTTTCATGCCATATATATCAAAGTCTAAAGCTAAATAAAATGATTGATCTGCAAAAAAGGTGGTAATATAAAGTAACAAAACTGTCACATGTCAATAATCTCCCAAAAACCACTTATGCTGGATTGCAGTATCATTTAAAAGTCAACTGACTCCGTTTTGAGCTCTACGCAGTTACTGCCTTTTTGCTTTGTAGGGCAGTTACTTGTGGGCCTACTGCATTGATGGATACAGACAGGACGGTTACTTTGTTCTTGAACCCAACATAAGAGAGTGGTATCAGCTGAGGGGAAGACTCATTGATCAATGATTTCATGATTTATGAGGCCTGATATGGCTGTGTATCTGACAGTGTGTGTGTTTGTGTGTGTGTGTGTGTTTGTGTTGTAGGAAGCAGGCCCTCTTGTGGCAGCAGGGGGAATTGCAGAGGGCGGAGCATCATCGAGTGGAGGGCGACGCCCACTTAATCTCCCGACTCAGCGACCTCACACTCAACATGGAGCAGGTAGTTGTGTGTGTGTGTGTGTGTGTGTGTGTGTGTGTGTGTGTGTGTGTGTGTGTGTGTGTGTGTGTGTGTGTGTGTGTGTGTGTGTGTGTGTGTGTGTGTGTGTGTGTGTGTGTGTGTGTGTGTGTGTGTGTGTGTGTGTGCACGATATTGCTACTGTGGTGTCGGATGCTATATGTTTACATGTATGTAAGCCTGCTGTGCTGTCCTGTCCCATCTTATCTTAACTGACTTTACCCAGGGATGAACTTGAAAAGTGCAATGACATTAACAACAAATGAAATGAGGCGATTTCCAAGGATGATTTTAAAAAGTATTATATTCTCGAGCCGGCGTAACAGTCAACGGACGCAGCAAATCTGTGGTTCGACAATAGCTGTGCAATTATATGAAATAACAGAACTATAGTTTCTGAATGCATCCCTTCTTATTGTATTACCGTAAATTCCTGAAGTATACAGAAACTACAGTCTACAGGAGAGAAAATTGGCTTATATCCAGAAACGGGACAGTATCGCTTTCACTAAACACAAAATAAACTGTGTGTGTGTGTGTGTGTGTGTGTGTGTGTGTGTGTGTGTGTGTGTGTGTGTGTGTGTGTGTGTGTGTGTGTGTGCGCGCGCATGTGTGTGTGGCGTAGATGGAGCCTGAGGAGAACGGCGTGTGTGTGACGCAGGGAGATAAACTTCGTGCCTTAAAGGGGCGTCGCCATCCCAGATCAGCAACGCTCAGGTAAGCCCCGCCTATCTCCGCTCTCTACAGCCCACCAGCACTCCCCACTGCAGGTCATCCACCAATCAGAAGCATGCAAACAATAATTAGGAACACAGCAAATCGACTTTCACATCCTTACAAATGTATTGCAAGACATTTCCTTTCCGTTTTAAATTCACATGACATTGACATCAAGAAATTTGATAAGCTTAAAATAAATGGGGAAAAAAGATGTTCGCACACTTGCTTTACTTTGTTGAGAGAGAGAGAGAGAGAGAGAGAGAGAGAGAGAGAGAGAGAGAGAGAGAGAGAGAGAGAGAGAGAGAGAGAGAGAGAGAGAGAGAGAGAGAGAGAGGCTAGCATAGAGAGGGAGGGGAGTGGGAGAAAGAGAGAGGGATGGTGGAGAAAAAGAGAACAACGTGTTGGCAGCGCTGTAGAGGTAAAGCGTGCTCTTTGCGCGTCGAACAAATGTGTGGTGAACTTTTTCCTTTTCAATTAGACCTATGCCGCTAAGGATGCTGCTATGCTGCTAATCCTGTTTTTACCAGCACAGAAACTATGCACAGATAAATAAATGTGCTTGCTTGCTGTTTACCTGACTATTAACATTACATTACTTCCTTCCTCTGACCCAGCCATGTCTACTTGCATTCATTGTTGGCTTGCCAAATCAACAGTCCCATTTTCTCTGAGAACATTTCTAGGTCAGGGTGAATTGGGAAAACACAACCGACGGGACAACCTCTCAGCACTCCGATGTGCTCCGAACACAAGAATAGGCCTATGCTTGCAGACGCAGCAGCAGCAGCGACATCTAAATGAGAGAGTTTAGACCAGTGGTTCTCAACCTTTTTTGAACAAACACCCCCTGTACCTCAGCCTGAGCCTCCCAACGCCCCCTTCACCTCATCATAAGCCTGCCAAGACCGCCCTTAGTATTAAAAAAATGAAAGTGATTAATGCACCAAATGGCAACTAAGCACTGCCCCCTCTAATCTGTATCCCTCTCAACGCCCACCTAGAGCTCCCCAACGCCCCCTGGGGGGTCTGTACCGCCCCTGTTGAGAAACACTAGTGTAGTAGACTGTCATCATGTAAAAGCGTATTTATTTCACGTCAGTCCATTCCATATGCAACACCTTTGCAAGTTAAGTCGTGGTCTTCAACGCCATGGGAAAGTTTTTTTTGTCGTGTGACCAGGTTTGGGCTGTTTTCTCACCGCAAAATTGTTGCGAAATTGTGCCCAGACCAAAAGCATCCCTGAACCTAACCTGTCAGCACGAGTCAACATGGAAAGGCGTAGTTTGTTAGACGTTGAAATCGGCACGTTCTCTTACTTACTTGTATGATGACATGTTGGAATCTGTCACATCACATCTCACCGTTTTTATCTGACCAAAGGGATGTGTGCAAGTGATCAACTGATAAGCTGATAAGTGTGTGTGCGTGTGCGTGTGTGTGTATGTGTGTGTCTGCAGGTCAGAGGAGATGAAGCTGCACACACAGACAGCAACGCAACCCTACAGGTACGTGTACAGACACACACACACACACACACACACACACACACACACACACACACACACACACACACACACACACACACATGTGTGCATCATAGCCAAATCTCCGCCTCATCATCCAGTCTAAATCTTCTCTCACTCACACACACACACACACACACACACACACACACACACACACACACACACACACACACACACACACACACACACACACACACACACACGCTTGCATACACACACACAACAATAATACAGTAACATTAATCAATTAGAAATGCACTTAGAGAGAGCAGACACCTGCCAAGGAAGATGTTTGACAGAATATTTTACTATGTTACACCCTATTTTTTTTCCAAGTCTGCCTCGTTTTTGTGGAGTTTGGAACTGAAATGTCAAAATTCGTCCTATCCTTGTGTGTGTGTGTGTGTGTGTGTGTGTGTGTGTGTGTGTGTGTGTGTGTGTGTGTGTGTGTGTGTGTGTGTGTGTGTGTGTGTGTGTGTGTGTGTGTGTGTGTGTGTGTGTGTGTGTAGGGCGAGCAGTGCGGTGGGCCTTACTGTATCGAGGGTGGCAGCCAGCTCTGCATCAGCCAAGAGAATCAGCAGAAACTCACTACCCTCGGGATCCAGCATCAAGAGGTACACACACATACACACACACACGTACAGGGCATTGGTTACAGTCCCTGCAGCAGTGTGGGGTTGGGTGCCTTGCTCAAGGACACCTCGGCCATGGAGTGTGGTAGGGAGTGGAAGGGTGGGATTTGAACCAGCAACCCTCTGATCTAAAGCCCACATCCTTAACCACTAGAGCATGGCTGCCTTATATATAGCTGAGAGATGTGTGTGTGTGTGTGTGTGTGTGTGTGTGTGTGTGTGTGTGTGTGTGTGTGTGTGTGTGTGTGTGTGTGTGTGTGTGTGTGTGTGTGTGTGTGTGTGTGTGTGTGTGTGTGTGTGTGTGTGAGTTGTTTTTTGTATACGTGTGCGTGTATGCGTATTAATGTGTGTGCGTGTATGCGTATTAATATGCGTGCGTTTTTTTTGTGTGAATATGTGTGTTTGCATGTGTGTTTGCACGTGCGTGTGTGTGTGTGTGTGTGTGTGAAATTTTGTTTGCGTGTGTGTGTATGTCTGTGTGCGCGTGTGTGTTCCTCCCCTTCTAGCACCATAAGCTGCAGGCTGGCTAGTTCCCTTGGTAACCTGCGCGAGGGTTCCGAGGACAACCGAACAAGCGCCACCTCCCCTTCCTCCTCCCCCACCTCGCCCTCCTCCTCTCCGTCCCGCTCCTCCCCCTCTTCCTCTCCTCCGTCCCGCGCGCTCCTGCTCTCCTACTCCTCCGCCACGCGCTCCTGCGTCTACGAGCTCAACAACAACCAGTACAGCTCCTCCCACAACCAGTACAGCCCCGCCCATAGCAAGTATAGCCCCGCCTATGGCACATTAAGCTCCACCTCTGTGGTCCACAGCTCCAGCAAGAGTCCGTCCTCCTCCCTGCTGGCCGCGCCCACTTCTATGGGGTCAAGGGTCGCGGCGGGGGGGCTGGGGGGGTCGTCAGGCCGCTACCTCAGCCGCTCCATCCCCGTAAGTCACACACAGGCACGCACTAACGTGCACGCACACACACACACACACACATACACACACGCACACACACACACACACACACACACACACACACACACACATACACACACGCACACACTCCTGTGCCTCACACAGCCAGCAGCAGCATCTGTTGTCTATACTCACGCCTGTCTGTTCTTACACCTTGCTAACACACACACACACACACATACACACACACACACACACAACGTTGCTAACTCATGTACACACACGCACACACACACACACACACACACACACACACACACACACACACACACACACACACACACACACACACACACACACACACACACACTCCTGTGCCTCACACAGCCAGCAGCAGCATCTGTTGTCTATACTCACTCCTGTCTGTTCTTACACCTTGCTAACACACACACACACACACACACACACACATACACACACACACACACACACAACGTTGCTAACTCATGTACACACACGCACACACACACACACACACACACACACACACACACACACACACACACACACACACACACCCCTACCCCTGACTACTATTTCTCACACAGGCCTTCTGTATCTGGTGTGTGGGTGTCCTCATGTTCAACTTCTGTATGTTCTACAAACCGGGTTACAAAAAAGTTGGGACACTTGGTATTATGTGAATAAAAGCAAAATGCTGCCATTTTCAAAACATTCAGTCCATGCATAAGCTGGACAATACAGTTGCACAATGTCAACATATAAACTCTTAAAGCCAGGCTAAAGTATTGCTTTGAGGGAAATATGTGTTCATTTAAAATTTGACCCATGCAACAAATCTCAAAATAGTTGGACATTTCTAAAAATTCTAAAAACTTTTTGGGGATTTGTTGGATAAGTGAAATTTTAAATGAGCACATATTTTCCTCAAAACAATAATTCTGCTTGGTTTTAACAACTGATACTGTATGTTGTCTTAGCACAATGTTCTATCTTATTAACAGATTTAATGTTTTGAAAATGAAAGCATTTTGATTTTATTCACAAAACAGCAAGTGTGACAACTTTTTTGGAATCCGCTTTGTATACACTATTTGGGTGTAATGTTAAAAAAAAAATTTTTTTTTTAAAAACCCGAAAAATCACAATTTAATTGTGATCACACAGGTGGGCCTGCGGATTTTTGGCCAGAAACACCAGCCTGTCAACCTGTTCTGGCTTTAAGGACGTCCGAAGGCAGGTCACTACTGTATTGCCCCCTAAGCTTCATGCTGTTACCTAATCGTGATCAATAATTTATACTTCAATAGTTATTTTGATTTTGATCCAAATAATCGGATCATAATAGATCAAATATTTATTTTCCATAGTCGTCCAGCCCTATTTGTCCTCTCTGTATGTGGACTGTGTAGTGCTGCATGTTGGAAGCAAAATGATAGTGCTGCTGCTAGTATTGAATCCAAAATTTCTTATTCCGCCATCAAGGTATTTGGCAGCCATTTATTAAATGTAGATCTGCTAAATCCATTGTTTACTACTACTACTACCAATAATAATAATAATAATAATAATAATAATAATAATAATAATAATAAATGATTCTTTTTTTCCCATTCACTCAGTGTCCATGTGTTAAAAACGCATCTGAACATCTGAAAAATTAACTTCAGATTGAACTTCAGCTGTGCCCAAAAGCTTGAGCTGAGTTGTGATGTGTTTTTAGGACAGAAGGTGGACTTTTCATTTGTCAGTTTCTAACAGCACAGTTCTCCGGTGCATGTGCTCTCTCAGTGGTGCAGCAGTGAAACACGTCCCCCGGGAAATATGCTGCATATTGGACATTCAGCACTCAGTGTGTGTGTGTGCGTGCGTGTGTGTGTGTGTGTGTGTTTGTGTGCGTGTGTGACTTAACGGGGGCCATGTACTGATGCCTATAACTCCCCAAACATGGAGTATTGGCGTGCGTGCGTGTGTGTGTCTGTGTCTGTGTCTGTGTCTGCGCATGCACCTGTGTGCACGTGTGTGTGTGTGTCTATGTGCGCATATGCGGGCCTGTAACTCCACTAACGTTGGTTCTTAAATGCTGCTCCATGCTGCTGTTGATTGTGTGTGTGTGTGTGTGTGTGTGTGTGTGTGTGTGTGTGTGTGTGTGTGTGTGTGTGTGTGTGTGTGTGTGTGTGTGTGTGTGTGTGTGTGTGTGTGTGTGTGTGTGTGTGTGTGTGTGTGTGTGTGTGTGTTCGCTCCCTCTTAGGAGCTGTAAGTGTGTGTTTACACACCAATTGCTTCTGTGCATTTAACTTTGAGTATGTGTCTTCCGCACACCAGTAGCTTGCGTGTTTGGCAGCGAGAGGGGGAGAGAGCCATGAGGGCCATAGGGTTTGGCGGTGGTGTCTCTGTACACATTTCTATGCCATTGACTTCTGATCCGCCATGACGCAAATTTCCTTTAGCCATTA
>NC_085862.1:15216395-15221395 GCF_034702125.1 Engraulis encrasicolus | reverse complement strand
TGAAACTAAACACTCAATACAACAAGAAACTTGGTCAAGAAATCTCTTCAGACAGATTTTTCATTGATCTAATTGATACAGCTGTATCCGCTCTGCTCGTTATCTTTCTTCCGTGTCCATTGGTCATGTACCTTTGGCGCGCCCCTTTAAAGGCACTCTATGCAGGAAATGGTCAAGAAAGGTACTGCAACTATACTGCTCAATGAAACTGTGTCACCTATTGCCAAATTTGACCTTTTCATGATAGTTTACTAAGTAATAAACTAATATTTTCTAGTATGGCCCAAGTACAGTCATTTTTGCAGCTAAAAATGGCTATTTCTGGAAATTCAAAATGGCGGACCATGGAGAAGATCCCCCTTTTCATGTATGAAAGGTGCAAGTTTTCCAGTCATAATGAATACTTAGAATTTCATGGTGGTGGGTAAATATTAATGAAAAAGGTAACATTAGTGAATGGGTAGCATGAATTCTGGAAATAAACTACTAAAAATCTCACACAGTGTCCCTTTAAATTCCTTTCTCCCTCAACCGTACATTGCTTGCTTTTTGCTACCCACCTCCTCCCCCTACTCCACCTTGTCGTGATTGACATGGCATGTTCTCTTATGTCGCCTGGTTCTGTTCATGGGGGAATATTTATCTCTCCCTGTTCAGGTCAGGCGGGGTGAGAATTCAGTAACCGCTGACTCTGCTTTTTATGGTGCTCGTGGAAATAGGGGGGCTCCTCTGAACAGAATCCATACCGCCAAATGTCATTCATTATTTACAATTTTAAAAATTCATTCAGAATGATGATAGGTAGATGAGCCCATGGCTGGATCAACAATGTGTTCCACTCAGATGCCAGCAGCGTCCTGCATAAATATCATACTCTTCTTGAAAGATGCAAACTTCTCCCTCTACCATTCCTGATTCCTTTGGGAAATGTATATTTTTTAGAATCTGGCTGTATGTTTGGTAGATGTGTTTGAGACCCTTTCCAAACTGAAATGGTGCAGCTAGCACATCTTAAATGATACCACATAATATCCAACACAACATATTATATATCATATCATATAGGCCTACTGTATCACAATAAGGCAGAAGAGAAGAGCCGACGACGAAAAAGGAAAACGGATATTACAAATTAGAAATGGCTCTAGACCAATGCTACTGCACCACCAAAACAATTATATCGTAAAAATAACAATAGAAAGTATGCATTTATTACCAAAATAAAAGACATGACATGTTCCCTCAGTGTCTGTGAAAAAGCTCAAAGCCATGCCAGTAAGTGTGTGTGTGTGTGTGTGTGTGTGTGTGTGTGTGTGTGTGTGTGTGTGTGTGTGTGTGTGTGTGTGTGTGTGTGTGTGTGTGTGTGTGTGTGTGTGTGTGTGTGTGTGTGTGTGTGTGTGTGTGTGTGTGTGTGTGCGCGCGCGTGTTTTCACGTGTGTGTTTGTGTGTGATGGCTCCATAAACTGGCTCGATAAGTTCATTTCTGGATCCAGCCCTTCCTTTAACACCCCTCACATACAATCCCCGGCACCAAGTGTGTGTGTGTGTGTTTGTGTGTGCGCGCGCACGCTCACTACTAAGAACAATGGAAAGTGAAAGTAAGAGTGGGAAGTGGAGCGTGGGGGAGGAGGGGGAGTCCAAGTACTCCTCCTCAAACACTCACATGGCCAGACTGTGAGATGAAAGTTTTTCCCCTCTCAGGACAGAAACCACGTGATTTCACTCATTTGGTCAACCATAGAGATATGGAGAAGAGATTGTGGAGGATGAAGGAGAATTAGGATAGATGGATGTAGAGAGATGGAAGAGAGATCAGAGAGAGAATGTGTTGCCCGACACACACAAACACACACACACACACGCACATGCACACACACACACACACACACACACACACACACACAAACACACACACACACACACACACACCTTACATCTTACATCTGTGCATCTTATTATCACCATATTCAAATCTCCATCTTATCATTCAGTCAGAACACTTTTCTCTCTTATCAACCATTGAAGACACAGTCTCACCTTGTAGCCAATCACTACTATTCATCCTTATCTATCATCCAATCGCCACTTTACTTCCCTATTAATTATCCAATCACAACTCCACCTTCCTTATCAGCAGCTAACTTAACAGCTATTCAATCCATCCATTCAGATCTTCACTTCTCTGTCAGTGTCCAATAATCTGTCAAATCCTGTGTGTGTGTGCGTGTGTGGTGTGTGGTGGCGTGCGTGTGTGCGTGCGTGCGTGCGTGCGTGTGTGTGTGTGTGATAGGGTCTGTTAGGGTCTGTGGGAAAATAAGGGACACCTCACCCCTGTCTGGTGGCCCTCCCTGAGAAATGTTTGTATTTCTTAGATGCAATTGCATTTTAACCAAATTGTGTAGTAGGCCAATTCCGTACAATTCCGTATTTCAAGGGACAGTTGGCAATCCGTGTGTGTGTGTGTGGTGTGTGTGTGAGAGAGAGAGAGAGAGAGAGAGAGAGAGAGAGAGTGCGTGCGTGCGTGCGTTTGTTAGGGAACACCTCCCTCTGATCTCTCTCCCTGCTTTGATCTGTTTCGTTTCATTCATCCATAATTATTCTCCTTCACCCCACTGTCCACTTTCATCCTCTCTCTCTCTTACACACACACACACACACACACACACACACACACACTATCCACGCTGTCATCCTGAGGAGGTGGCTGGTGAACAGAGGCAAAAGAGAGGGGGAAACAGGCCCGTAGCCAGGGGGGATTCGAGGTGTTCGTTTGAACCCCCCCTCTCATCCCCCACCCCCACTCAAACCCCCCAACTATGTTGCATCCCACTTTGACTGGAAGGCCATTCCATAGACAGTAACTGTCAGATAGCAGTAACTGAGTCAACACTGGGCCGACACTATGTGGGGAGATGGCTCATTTGAAGCAATTCATGTCCATTTATGTTAAGAGTGGGGAGCAACAGACAAACAATTAAGGACAGCAACAACAGACTTGCGACAAACTTATAATGAATAAAGTATGTCTAAATTAAAATATGTTTAGTGTGCTAGTGTATTTGGGAAACATTGGAGCCGGGAGCCAAATAAAGTCCACTTTCGAGGGGAAAAGATCCCCCCACCACAATGCTGGCTACGGGCCTGGGAAGTGATAGAGAGCGAGAGAGAGAGTGTGCTCTGTGTTCAGTGTTGAGCAGTGGAGGGCGCTCGTGTCCGTTTTGGCTTCCGACGCACTCTGGGAATTTCTTTCGGACACATTTGGAATTTAAACGGGGGCGTGCGCCACATTTTAGTAAGCCCCCACCGCCCACCCCCTGGACCCCCATGAGAACATAAATAAGAAGGGGAGAAACGAGAGGAGACCAAGCTGTTCAGTGTGAAACTATGAAAAGAGAAGACACAGAGGATAACCATATGAAACTCATCATGTCGCTTTCTCTTCTCTGGATGCTGCTGTTCCCGCCAGCAGGTAAGATGAACTGTCATTCTCCGCTCGCTTACAACGGCACATGAGCATGAAAAATTCAAGTATAAGTTATAAACTTATTAAATAATGTTAGGCAGTTATGAAGGTGTGGTGGTTTTGGGTGGACGAGAGGAGAACAGTCACTGCAAGGTAGGCCTAGTTCACAGATGATTATTAGAATAGTCCCATTCCATTGCTGATTGGCATTATATCCTCTACCTTTGTTTTTCAACTGGATGGATGAGAGGATGCCGCTTTGATTAACTCTGGGAGTGGAACGGCAGTGAGGTGAGAGTCGAGGTGATTTGGAATGGATGCCACAGTTTGCGCAATACGCACAGCACAGCGCAACTCGCAGTGTTTTTCTAGGCTTTACATTCTTTTACGTGACTGGAGCGCATATGATTAGGCCTAGGCCTATTGATTGGCTGATAGCTAATGAAAAAAATAAATGCGCGTTCCTTAATGGTATTTGTTATCTATTGATGACTAAATGCTTGTGTTGTGTTTTAGTTTTAGTTTTATCCAAAAGCTGATTGAATATAGTAATTACAATTCGGCAACAATGGTATTTGCCTCTGCGTGTGTGCGTGCGCGCGTGTGTGTAGTCTTGTCCTTCTCTGTGGAAGTGTCTCCAAAGAAGGCCGTGTTCCGCATCGGAGACCGGGAGACGGTGGTGTGCCGCGTCAAGGGCTGCGATGGCCCCGCCACGTTCATGTGGGAGGGAAAGGAGGACCGGCCGCTGTTCGTGGACAAAAGTGAGACGAGCGAAGAAGCGCAGCTCGCGTACAGCTCCGTGCAGAAGCATCACGAGAACCAGCTGGTGTGCCGAGCCAAGTGCGGGGAGCAAGTGAAACAGCGCCAGGTCACTGTAAAGGTCTTTTGTAAGTCACACTCCTTCGCTCCACATACGAAAGAATGTGTGTGTGTGTGTGTGTGTGTGTGTGTGTGTGTGTGTGTGTGTGTGTGTGTGTGTGTGTGTGTGTGTGTGTGTGTGTGTGTGTGTGTGTGTGTGTGTGTGTGTAACCTACACTGTAATATTAGTAACCCAGGCTAGCCTATGTGGGTAAGTAGGTCTACTTACACTGTCAAGCAAATATGTGTGTGTGTGTGTGTGTGTGTGTGTGTGTGTGTGTGTGTGTGTGTGTGTGTGTGTGTGTGTGTGTGTGTGTGTGTGTGTGTGTGTGTGTGTGTGTGCGTGCGCGCGCACACGTGTGTGCGCATCACGCTCAGTGTGCATTAAGGTCTATCTACACTGTATATAGTGTAATGTCTGTGTAACATGTTAAACTGTACACTGTACACTGTCATTATCATAATGTCATGTGCAACATGAGCAACATGTTAACCCTGTGTGTGTGTGTGTGTGTGTGTGTGTGTGTGTGTGTGCAGCGTTCCCCTCGGCCCCCCTGCTATCGGGCCTGGAGCGCGTGGTGCTGGGGGAGCGTGTGTGTGTGCAGTGCGAGGCCAGAGGTGTGTATCCGCCCACCGACACACACATGGAGCTGGAGATGGACGGAGCGCTGGTGGCCGA
>NC_085862.1:15198895-15211395 GCF_034702125.1 Engraulis encrasicolus | reverse complement strand
CACTATACACGTCCACCGTAAGTATACTACACTATACTATACTATAACGCTACCACCACCATACACGTCCACCGTAAGTATACTACACTATAATGCAACGCTACCACCACTATACACGTCCACCGTAAGTATACTATACTACACTATACTATAACGCTACCACCACTATACACGTCCACCGTAAGTATACTGTACTATACTATAACGCTACCACCACTATACACGTCCACCGTAAGTATACTATACTACACTGTACTATAACGCTACCACCACTATACACGTCCACCGTAAGTATACTACACTATACTATAACGCTACCACCACCATACACGTCCACCGTAAGTATACTACGCTATACTATAACGCTACCACCACCATACACGTCCACCGTAAGTATACTATACTACGCTATACTATAACGCTACCACCACTATACACGTCCACCGTAAGTATACTATACTATAACGCTACCACCACCATACACGTCCACCGTAAGTATACTGCACTATAATGCAACGCTACCACCACCATACACGTCCACCGTAAGTATACTACACTATACTATACTATAACGCTACCACCACTATACACGTCCACCGTAAGTATACTGTACTATACTATAACGCTACCACCACTATACACGTCCACCGTAAGTATACTACGCTATACTATAACGCTACCACCACCATACACGTCCACCGTAAGTATACTATACTACGCTATACTATAACGCTACCACCACTATACACGTCCACCGTAAGTATACTACACTATACTATAACGCTACCACCACTATACACGTCCACCGTAAGTATACTATACTATAACGCTACCACCACCATACACGTCCACCGTAAGTATACTATACTACACTATACTATAACGCTACCACCACCATACACGTCCACCGTAAGTATACTACACTATACTATACTATAACGCTACCACCACTATACACGTCCACCGTAAGTATACTGTACTATACTATAACGCTACCACCACCATACACGTCCACCGTAAGTATACTACACTATACTATAACGCTACCACCACTATACACGTCCACCGTAAGTATACTACACTACACTATACTATAATGCAACGCTACCACCACCATACACGTCCACCGTAAGTATACTACACTATACTATACTATAACGCTACCACCACCATACACGTCCACCTTAAGTATACTATACTACACTATACTATAACGCTACCACCACCATACACGTCCACCGTAAGTATACTATACTACACTATACTATAACGCTACCACCACCATACACGTCCACCGTAAGTATACTATACTACACTACACTATAACGCTACCACCACCATACACGTCCACCGTAAGTATACTACACTATAATGCAACGCTACCACCACTATACACGTCCACCGTAAGTATACTATACTACACTGTACTATAACGCTACCACCACTATACACGTCCACCGTAAGTATACTATACTACACTATACTATAACGCTACCACCACCATACACGTCCACCGTAAGTATACTACACTGTACTATACTATAACGCTACCACCACCATACACGTCCACCGTAAGTATACTACACTATACTATAACGCTACCACCACTATACACGTCCACCGTAAGTATACTACACTGTACTATACTATAACGCTACCACCACCATACACGTCCACCGTAAGTATACTATACTATAACGCTACCACCACCATACACGTCCACCGTAAGTATACTGCACTATAATGCAACGCTACCACCACCACCATACACGTCCACCATGAGTATACTATACTATAACGCTACCACCACTATACACGCTCACCGTATCTTGCACCACCCACCGTGTCTTGCAATATAATAAGGATATATTTACTGGGGACCTAGTGAAGGTGGGGTCTGTTGGAAAGGCCTTTAGCATAGTCCTTCAATATAGGCCTGAAGTGCCGGGGGAAATCCTGGTGTTCATAGTACGGCCCTTGGAGCAGTATGAATTTTGAAGGGGCCTCTCGAATGAAAAAGGTTTTCCACCCCTGATTGAAATTTATTTGGACAGGACAGGAAGCAAGTGGGCACAGAGAGACGGGGAAGGGTCGGCAAAGGACCCGGGCCGGAATCGAACTCGGGTCAGCCGCGTAGCAGACCTACCGTTAGCACCACAGTAGGGCCGATTTAGTCTCTTTTTGACCCCTACCTGACCTCTATTCTGTATCTGACTTCTATTTCACCTGACTCTCTCCTACCTGTATTTAACCTCTGTCTGACTTCTGTTAACCTCTATTTGACCCCTGACCTATAACCTCTATCTGACCTCTGTGTCCTCAGGTCCTCCAAGGAACACGTCTCTGGTGCTGAGCCCCTCACAGCCAATCAGAGAGGGGGAGTCAGTCGTCTTCTCCTGCCGCTCCTCCAGCCAGCCAATGGCAGAGCTGCGTCTGCTGAGAGGGGAGGAGCTACTGGCTGAGGGGCGGGGCCAGCTGGACTTCACTCTGACGGACGCACAGCTCAACCAATCAGGACAATACACCTGCCATGCCCACAATCTCTATGGCAACCAGAGCAGCAGCACCAACCTTACTGTCACAGGTACAGTCCACACACACACACACACACACACACACACACACACACACACACACACACACACACACACACACACACACACACACACACACACACACACAAACAAACATTCTCCTTGTGACACACACAATCAACACACACACACACACACACACACACACACACACACACACACACACACACACACACACACACACACACACACACACACACACATTCAAGTTGCCCAACTTCTCACATTTCTTGTTTTGTAAATTTACCATGACTTTGCCATTCACACACGCACACACACACACACACACACACACACACACACACACACACACACACACACACACACACACGTCACACGGTGCCTGCAGTGGTTGTCACATGAGGGGTTGTGTGTGTTATTTATAAGCAGCTGCTAAATCATCAGTAACTCGTGAAGGCTTGCACGCGCGCGCGCACACACATGCGCACACGGTTCCTCTGTGGAGAAAGCAATAAAGTTTCCCCAAAATCTAGTAGCACAGAGCGGCTTCTTGGGGGCTTTCCAAATGACAGAGTGACTTCTGCAAATGATAGAATGACTATTATGTTGTATGTGTTTGGGTAGATCTTTGGGTAGATGTAGTCTCTGTGTGTGTGTGTGTGTGTGTGTGTGTGTGTGTGTGTGTGTGTGTGTGTGTGTGTGTGTGTATGTGTGTGTGTAAAAGTATCTTTACTTTACTTTAATCCTACTCAAAGTAAAAGTACCGACTTAAAAATCTACTTGAAGAAAAGTAAAAAAAACTTTACTTTTAAAAAATGTAATTTGAGTAAAAGTTACTTTCATTTAGCATTTCTCAAGAGAAATCAACTTCTTATTAAATAGCGCCCTCTGTGACCTCTATCTGTCTCGGCACCAGCCATCATCCAATAACCTGGCTATTGTGGCTACGGTACGAGGCTCTGTGAGTGTTGGTCTGGCAAAGCTGCCTTGAAAACGTTAGGTTATGGCTATAACCCTCGGTTCTTTGATAACAGAGTGAGGTGTTTCACTATGGGATACGCTTGGGCGTGACCATCTATGGAAGCTCCAATGACATTACGTCTGTCAAAGACAGACAGTCGACGCAGTCGGGCTCCGCCCGCTTGGGGTGTCTACCCCCGTCGACACGCTGAGTCCAGCATTCTTAACGGTTTCTTCCCCACCTAACAACTAGTGCAAGGAGGGAAAAATAGGTGAAACACCTCACTCTGTTATCAAAGAACCGAGGGTTATAGCCATAACCTAACGTTCTTTTTCTAACTTCGCTCGGTGTTTCACTATGGGAGATATAGCCCACTCCCGGAATGCACGCTATGTAAAGCCCTTATTACAGTAGCATCGGTCAGAATGTATAGATCGCTGCTGGGGAGTCAGAACCTAGTACAGCGTGAGATAAGTGTCGGCCAGATACCTCTAGCTCATGAAAGCGGGCGAACGTGTACCCTGGGGCCCTGTTCGCTACATTGCACAGGCCTACCATTGGCAACCCCGTGGACAGTGCCCTGGAATTGGCCATTCCTGTTAATGCATAAGCTCTTAGGTCCCTAAGGGGCCGGCGAGACATTATTCTGATAGGCAACCGCTGTAGCTTTCACAATCCAATGAGACAACCCCTGACGTGGCAGTGGTAGTCCTTTATGGCGTGTGGCCGCCACAAAAAGTTGAACTCTGCTAAATTCTGTATAGTCACAGAGCTTTAACAGGACACACATAGTTGAGCTCCTGACCCTCCTCTGAGTGAGGGGGCAGGGTGCGGGGCATCCAGGTCCTTTCTCCGACATCTAAAGAAAGTCCTGCTCTGGGCACAAATCTATAATGGGGAGAAGACGCACCTTCTTCAAATCAGAGTCAGATTGTAAACCAAGAGGGCCTCACAAGGAAGGCGTTTACTTCACTCACTCATTTCATGGTGGTTAATGCTGTATTAGAACAGTCTTGACAAGCTAAACTTCAAACCAGTGATTTGGAGGGGTGAGCGTGTAGCTCAACTTAACCAGAACTAAGTCTCCAAGGAGTACTACCCTGCTGGCTTGTACTCAAAACTTAAGTGGCTGGCTGAAAATGCAGCAAGGTAAACTTTCCTATTGGGAAAGACTTTAACCCTGTGTAAAAGATCCCGTAGGAAGCTAAGAAGCTGAACAACAGGGCGTTAGGGAGAAGTGTCTCCGTGTGCCCCATACCTTGAACACACGCCATTTATGACCAAGTATGAAGTGTGTATGCTGCTGTCGCCCCTAGTACAGTCTCGGTGACTGCTGGGAGAGGGCGACTGCGTCTGAATTCTACCTCTCACAGAATGAGCCTACCGGACCAGCCTGTGTAGGTGTGAATTATAAATATCGCTTCTTGTCTGAGAGGATCTCTCAGTAGAGGTGGGGCCCCTGAGGGCCCTCCGAACAACCTTACACAATCGTGCCCCCATAGGGTGACATAATTGGGCCAACAAAATCAGTAGCAGGCTCTGTTGCCTGACTCTGACCAGTGTGGGGGTTATTATGCTTATTGGTGTGAATGCATAGAGCAGGGTGTTTTGCCCATAGCAATCTAGTGCATCTTTTATGCCCAGGAGGAATAGAGGGCACTGTGTGTTTCCTTACAAGGTGTAAAGATAGCAAAAACCTGCACCAACCCCTGCTCCACACAAGCCGATGTTTGAGAGTAGAGAGGATGTTCCCCTTGGCCCTGTTCTGCAGACTTAACAGAAACTGTGACCCATCAATAGTTTCCTCAACCACCTACATCGTTTTGGAAATGTTTCAGGGCCCAGAACACTTAATGTATATGGTCGCCCTGGACGTGCGATGGTGAAACCACTGCATGAACAACGTGGCCAGTAAGCTTTACTGTAAGCTTTACTGTAAAAGCCCTTCATCATAGAGAGACACCTCTCGCTACCGTAATAGCGGATGCCGTTACACCAACTGTAGTCTAGACCTTGTCTGACTACTACTAACGGTGACTTGTTGAACCCAAATTCACTCGATGCTTTAGCGCCGTCCTGGAATCTAATGCTGACTCCTTCGAGAGGGAGCAATAGGGGAAATTGTCTTAATTACAGTATTCTGATCCCAAGCCTGTCAGAGGGGCTAACGCCGTCCTCAATCGCCGGTTGAGGCAGCGAGATGCTGTATGTTTTGCCGTGGCGGCGAAACTCATAATACACATTCTGATTTCAGACAGGCTACAGCCTTGTGATAAGATCATCTGCTGTAACTCTTGTGACAACCCCAAAATCGAGACGATGATATGATTGACAAAGCACCTTGTTGTCAGATGTATGCGATTGTGGCATACCTGTTTTTATAAGACGGTCTGTAAAATGCGCTTTCCAGCTGAGATCGCGCAGTATGTTGAACAGAGCCCATGACGGCTCCTTAGAGTAGAAAAGAAGGGATCTCTTCGTTCGTAACTCGAGAACTCAGTCTACTGACCTTAAATTAGTGTTCCACTGAACCTAGGTGGTTTTGTGATCAACAGAAGTTCTTTATCCACTTACAGTGGAATAAAGTAGTGTTGCGTTTGTGTACTGTACGTCATGGATGAGCATGACCCGTCGCTCTTATATGACGTTAGTCACGTTACCCACGCAGCCGTGACGTGACGCACACTAGTAGCGTCACCGGAGAGATCTCTGCTATGTCTCCGCTGGGGAAATGGTGCGCCCTGGTGGTGTTATGACAGTGGTGCACCCCTTTTTTTTTTTTTTTGTACCGTATTTATTTTTGATAGAGATTTCTGGTGTCAGTACATTGTACTTGTACACCTCGTGTGTGACTTCTCAATAACAACTCCGTCCTTGGCCCAAGGCATGGATGGGGATGGCATTCTTTATTTATTTTAAAGCACACTGGTCTGTTGAGGCTACCCCTAGGCTGCAAGGGGAGCCACTTTTGTGTTACCAAATCTGCCCCTCGCCTGGGTGCGAGGGATATTTGTTCCCTTAACACTGCTGAGACTACTGTGATAGTATCCCCTGTGTGCATAATGTTAACAATTTCACCCTTGGCCCCTGCCTGGATGCAAATGATAATTGTTTACTGAGCAGTTTAGTCTGGTGAGACAGAGGCTACTGCTTTGCATTACTTGTGTAAGTTATGTAGTAACAATTTCGCCCTTGGCTCTTGCCCAGATGCGAATGACCCTTGTTTACTGAACACTTTAGTCTGGTGAGATGCAAAGTGTGCATGTTTATAACATGTTAACATTGTTATGTGTTAAAACAATTCGCACTAGGCCCCTACCTAGATGCGAATGACCTTTGTTTACTTAACACTTTAGTCTGGTGAGACACAATGTGTGTATATTGTGTTAATAAAATTCGCCCTTGGCCCTGCCTTGGTGCGAATGACCTTAGTCTACTTAACACCTTAGTGAGATGAGACCGCTCTCATGCATTATGTGCATCTATGTGTTGACCAAATCGTTCCTGGCCCTTGCTAGGAAGATAAAGATCTTTGTATACTGAACACCTTGGTATACTGAACAGTTTGGTGAAATTACCCTCTGTGTAGCATTGGCGTTTATTTTGTATCAACAGATTCGCCTTTGGCCCACGGCCTAGGTGCGAATAATGTATATTTACTGGACACTGAGATTGGGTGTGATTTGTGCTTGGTGACACTTTGTCTGCAGTTTCAGATTTTGAACACCTGTAAGACATAACCTTTTCTCCATCTTCCTCTCCGCTGTGGGCGAGGACGTGGGAACAAGTGAGTCTGGGCTGTCAGGTCCGCCACTGGGTCCTGTAGGCCGTTTGGACAGTTTGGGCCTCTGTTCTGGGTTGAAGCACCTTGAGCTTCTGACCGTTCTAGCCCTTAGGGTGCAGGCTATGGCCTCTCTCTCCATAGGATGACTACCTTGGCAGTGTTGACCTGTCTGGGAGGTTGGGGCCTGGGGGCGGCTTGTGTGTCAGGCTCGCCCAGAGAGCATCCTCCTTCTGCCTGCCGAGACCTTGTCTCCCTCATCTTCACCAGCACAGCGCCGGGCCCTTGGTGCATCGTGTAGATGATGCCTGAGTGTCTGTTTTGCCGTGTCCGTCTGGACCTGGTGACAGCATCAGAGAGCAATCGGACCGGCTCGCCCACCTATCAGTCTCTCTTGCAGGGGAGAGCGATGTTGGACATAGTCGACACAGCCCGTCGGTTAGGGCACATTTGGAATACTTGTGAGGCTTCCAGTGACAGGGGGCCATCTCTCAGACAGGCCAGGACTGCTGGGAGGGGTGGCCAGGTTGGACTTGAGGAGGGAGGGGGGGTTGGGGGGCAGTGTTGCTGGTCCCTTTCCTTGTCTCCTGCATCCTGAGCAGAGGGCCGCCGAGTCAGCATGGTCACTGGGGGGCCTTGATTACTGCAGGATAGGTCGCCCACCCTGTTGGGGTCGAGGGGGCAGCGACGTGATGTCCCTGATATTGTGCTTTATGCTTGGGTATCCTCCTGCTCCCTGTGAGAGGGGGTAGCCTAAGCTGGGGTCGTCCTCGGGTGGCATGGTATCCACTGAGTCTGACTTGTGCATGGGGGCTGTTAGTGACGATCACCACATTCAGCCTCCGCTCCCGAATTCCCTCTGGTATTGTCCACGCAGTGGTGCAGGTATGGCGGCCTGCAACCGTTGCATGTGCATGGTAGGGTTCCATGCAGACCTGGGATTCTCAGCCCGCCATGGTGGGCTGCGTGACGCCGGCACGGGAGGCAACGGGCTCTTCACTCTTTGTTTTCACTCTTCCCTATGGCGGGGGAAATGCCTGAAGCATCTTTCAGAATAAAAGAGAGAGGAGAGTAGTGTTACTCGAAGAACTCGTCATAACAAGTGATTACTTCAGTTAACACCAGTGTTAGCAGATTAGCCGCACGTGCGGGGTAGCTACAGATCGAAGCTAGCAACTTGTTTCCCGCCGAGTGGGTTTACATGCGGTGGGTTACCAACAGAAAACAGATTAAAATAGTCAAACAGAGTAGCGAGTGAGGCGTTCTCGCTCCCTGTTATAAGGTGTAGCTTACCATTAATAAGTTATCACCGGCACTCGAGTGCTGGGTGGAGGTAGAGGTAGCTAAATCAGGCTAAGCTGAAGTTAGGTAGCTAGGTGGGTTAGGTAGCCCGCCATGCTAAACTTGTAGCTACAGATCGAAGCTAGCAACTTGTTTCCCGCCGAGTGGGTTTAGATGCGGTGGGTTACAAACAGAAAACAGATGAAAATAGTCAAACAGAGTAGCGAGTAAGGCGTTCTCGCTCCCTGTTGTACGGTGTAGCTTACCATTAATAAGTTATCACCGGCACCCGAGTGCTCGGTGGAGGTAGAGGTAGCTAAATCAGGCTAAGCTGAAGTTAGGTAGCTAGGTGGGTTAGGTAGCCCGCCATGCTAAACTTGAAGTTCGCCACGACGCGGACACTTCACTTGAGTTGGAAAGTAAGCTGACTTAACTGCAAACCTTCAATGCACTTCTTGACGAAGGCAAACAATATAGCACTTACCGGCCGCGGTCGCGTTCGGCGACGGGGTCCTGGACGGTCCGTCTGTGAACGGTTAAGCGAGCACAGCCTTGGCAGGTGCGAGGAGCTTGTAGTAGATCTTCACGGGAAGAAAGCGAGAATGCTGGACTCAGCGTGTCGACGGGGGTAGACACCCCAAGCGGGCGGAGCCCGACTGCGTCGACTGTCTGTCTTTGACAGACGTAATGTCATTGGAGCTTCCATAGATGGTCACGCCCAAGCGTATCCCATAGTGAAACACCGAGCGAAGTTAGAAAAAGAACCGTGTTCTCAGAAGGGCCTTTAAACTGCATCCATAAAATGCCTCTCAATGCTACTTCTTGAGGCTATCAATCACTCCACTCTTTACGCTGGCTTATTGGGGAAAGTGAAATACTCAACTTTAATTCGCTCCAAAAGGGAGGCTGATATAAATTTCAAGTAACCAGCTTTGCCAGACTGATTGGTCAGGGAATTTCGTGCAGCTTCAAAATGCTGTGCGGGCCGAGGGTCGGCCCATTGGTCTGATAGCTCATTACTTCAAACTTCAGCGTCTGGATTTCATTGTGTTTGGGTCTGGAACCTTCAAGGCTAGGCAGCCTACCACTTTTTTTCCTGCATTTCATTTTTCTCTGTCAATCAGATTTTACTCAGTACTCTGGGTAGATTCAAAGGTAGTTAAAGGGACACTGTGTAAGATTTTCAGTTATTTCCAGAATCCATGCTACCCATTCACTAATGTTAACTTTTTATGAATACTTACCACCACCATCAAATTCTAAGTATTCATTATGACTGGAAAAATTGCACTTTTCATACATGAAAAGGGGAATCTTCTCCATGGTCCGCCATTTTGAATTTCCAGAAATAGTCATTTTTCGCTGCACTAGAAAATATTAATTTATTACTTAGTAAACTTTCATGAAAAGATCAAATTTGGCAATAGGCAGCCCAGTTTCAATGAGCAGCATAGTACAGTACCTTTTTTGACCTTTTCCTGCACAGTGTACGTTTAAGTAAAATACTTATTATTCATAACTAGAAAAGCACTCACAGAGCGCATCTCCACCCTCTGGTGGACAGAAAGACACAAACACCTTGAACAAACAAACAAACGTGCACACAACAATCTTGGATAATCACATTACCTCCAAGGTGGAGGTAAAACGTTCTCAATTACAGTAAATTCACTAAATGTAATGAGTTCACTTTCCACCCCATGGTAACAACAATGCTATTCATTCTCTCTATAGCGCCACCTAGGGACACTGTGGTGGAGGTGCTCCCGTCTCCGCGGGTGACCGAGGGCTCCAACGTCACCATCTGCTGCCGCTCCGTCAGCTACCCTCCCCCCCTCGTCACGCTCCGCAAGCTGCCCAACCACACATACCCCGACACACACTCACACACACACCCTCACAACCTCACACACAACCACACGCTCCTGACCTCGCCCAACGGGACCTTCCACCTCTCGCACCTGACGCCGGAGGACGCGGGACAATACCTCGTCAACGTCAGCAACCAGCTCGGACATCACACACACGTCTTCACCATCATCGTCACCGGTAGGTGTGTGTGTGTGTGTGTGTGTGGGGGGGGGTGCTAACAATATTATGTTACAGCTAACTGGAAGATTATTCAAAATGCAGTAATTTCAAATGCGTGTGTGTGTGTGTGTGTGCGTGTGTGTGTGTGTGCGTGTGTGCGTGTGTGTGTGTGTGTGTGTGTGTGTGTGTGTGTGTGTGTGTGTGTGAAATACTGTAAGTGTTTACAATTACATGTGTCTAATTGTGTGTGTGTGTGTGTGTGTGTGCGTGTGTGTGCGTATGTGTGTCCGTCCCCTAGAGCGCTCTAGGTCGCCCCCTACAGTTGGCATGGAGGTGGTGGCTGTGGGTGTTGTCATGGTTGCCAGTCTGGCCGGCGCTGCTCTGCTGATCAACCACATCATGCGCGCACGAAAACAAGGATCATACACACTCACCAAGGCATAACACACACACACACACACACACACACACACACACACACACACACACACACACACACACACACACACACACACACACACACACACACACACACACAACGACAAGGATCATACACGCTCACCAAGGCATAACACACACACACACACACACACACACACACATACACAACGACAGCGATCATACACACTCACCAAGGCATAACACACACACACACACACACAACGACAAGGATCATACCTTGCTCACTGATACCACACACACACACACACACACACACACACACACACACAACGACAAGGATCATACACACTCACCAAGGCATAACACACACACACACACACACACACACAACGACAAGGATCATACACGCTCACCAAGGCATAACACACACACACACACACACACACACACACACACACTCACGCACACACACAAGCACACAAAGAACCGCAGGGTCACCAACATTAGGAATAAAACCCCTCTTGTGTACACTGTCCTCGTTTTCAATAGAGGATGAGCATTGTTTTTTTCCTCATGAGATCATTAAGCATGAGCTTACACAACGTAAGTCAAAAAATCGTGAAATAGGTAATAAACTGTTTGAGTCGTTGAATATTTAGATGGTACAATATAGATTTCCCACCTCCATTTTTTAACTCCCAGTGACAAAGTGATCAACCAGAAGGTAATCAACCAGAAGTTGAAGGTAATCGATCGATTGACTGGCAGCTGTATGTTTGTTTTACAATCCGCTGTTGCTAGGATACATCCGACCAATCATAGCCTTGCGTTATCCATGGGTTGTCTATCTGGATCATGAGCTCAAGAATAAACACACACGCTCATAGTCAACAGGGGGAGAGTTTGGGAAGATATAAGCATTTCCCAGAGAGTGTATATGTGTAAATATATCTGTAAATGTTCTGTAAATATTTCAAAGAGTTAAATATTGTTCTGTATGATTTCTGTAAATATGTTATATGATATATGATAAATGAAGGATGTTGATTGTGTGTATTATAAATATGAATGCTGTTGAGTGTGTATGTTGTATGTTGTTATTATGTATGGATGGTGTATGGATATGTGTATATTTTCTGCTGGTTAATAAATTGTTTTTGTGTAACTGATGGAGTTGCTATTTATGGATTGAAATGGGAAAGAATATACAATTGAATGGAGTCAGACTTCCTACATTATGGGAAAGACTGTGTGTTTGAGTAACAGAGAGAGGGAGAAAGTGTGTGTGTGTTTGTGTGTGTGTGTGTGTGTGTGTGTGTGTGTGTGTGTGTGTGTGTGTGTGTGTGTGTGTGTGTGTGTGTGTGTGTGTGTGTGTGTGTGCGCGCACACGCTTCTTTAGAGCTTCCTGTGGAATATCCTGATCTCTGGCCACTGTTGACCCAACACACACACACACACACACACACACACACACACACACACACACACA
>NC_085862.1:15191395-15193895 GCF_034702125.1 Engraulis encrasicolus | reverse complement strand
CTGACAGTAGGCCCAGAGAGGTTGCTGATGACATAATTTTAATAATATTGCTCTTTTTAGACTTTTCTGATAATATTCAAAATTGAATCCTGTATAATGAACCAATTAGATTAGGTTTATCGAGTTCCATAACTTTTTTCTCGAGTTCTTCATCATATCGTTATATTGTCCTCCCCCCGCTTGTGAAATGGTGCAGTCCAGTTCTGTCAAACGCGCGATGCCTTGAACCTGCTGCTACATGACTGACCGGCCGGTGATAGCCTACGCAATCAGCCGCTGAGCTGATGCACTGATGTGATTGACTTATGCTGGTGATGGAATAGATAGCCTACAAGTTGTAGCCTAATAAATGAAGCAGACACTATAAAAATGGAGAGAGACAGAAGAAGAAAACAGGTTTTTTCCTCAAAGAAAGGAATCGCTCACTGACCCTGATCAAATGTGATTCAAGATCAAAATGATAGGCCTACCGAACAAACAAAATTGCATGAACGCAGTTGGATTATCTAAACAAGAGACCGATTTTACAGTCAGTCTGCAGTGCAAATTTTCGTTTAAGATCTCTACTTTTATTATCTCATCATAGACGTCTGAGATTTACGCATAGCCGTGTAGTCTCATGCCCATGTCCGACTCTACCACGACTCACCTGCTTAACCACCACGTCCTCGGTAGGCTATTTTCCTTGATGTCAAAAATCTATTATATAAGTCGATCTGATCAACGGCAAAGTAAGTTCCCTAAAATGCACGCGCTTGTCTTGTCTATTTTGTTGATGACAACACAATTGGCGACAAGTCTCAAACCTAACGTGGAGTGGATGGTGACATTTTGTCACCTTTCAACTTACCACGGTTGTTTTGCCTACTCCCAAGGGACGCAAGCACGAGGAAAAAAGTGTCCAGTTCGTGAGGAAGGGAGGAGGAAAACAAGGGATCCGTGAGTAACCTGAGGAAAAACGAAAGTAGTCCTAGGCCTACTCCTAACTGTGCAAATAAAAGTCGGACTGTGTTAACTGAAACTATCAGCTTTGGCTGGATTTGTGGGACAAATTGGTGCGTTTAGTACATAATTTAAGATTGGGCCACGTAGTCTACAGTGAAAGCGTTAAACATATGCTATATTGTGGCAGATTGCATGCCACCTCCTTTTTCAATTATTGCCTCAAATCCAGTCAACAATTTTCCAATCACGAGTTGAAATATCCGACTAAAACGTTTTAAAACGTCAGACGTCTTTGATGATCTAATGATGTAGGCCTAATAGACTTCGACTGGAAAGTTTGAAGCGCTTTAAACGTAGGCTACCCATTGGCGTTTGGAAAGCAAGCAGAAGAGCAGGGTGAGCGGAGGGAGAACACCGTGACAGTTGCGATATATTGCAATAGGCCGGGGCTCTAGAATTGCTTCTGAAGCTGAAAATGCGTAGACATGGCTTTATACCAAACAAAATCAATATTATTTCCATAAGTATTTGTGTGTAGGACATTAATATTGTATTTAAACCACTTTCGGAAAACCTGTGAATGACTGTTAGAAAGCATAAATCCTCAGTGGTCTTGCTATTTTGTGCCATTAAATTCCGTTTAGTTGTCCTAATATATTTAAAGTCACCCAAACACATGGTGGTGGTGGTGGGTGGGGGGGGGGGTGTAGGGCCCAAATTGGGAATCTTGTGTGAATCCATGTGTGAACATGATGTCTTCTGCTCCTTGGGCAATGACTTGCTTCTCATTCATTATTAAACAACCTCTCAAAAGACACTTTCTATGGACATGCAAAAGATAAAAGTGAAAGCCCATTGGGAAACTCCAAACTCCCATTGTCATTGTGACACAGCACTCCACAGCACACAAGTGAACACTGCACACTGCACACAACGAAATTGCATTTATGCCTCACCCGTGCAAGGGGGCAGCCCTCAGTGGCGCCCCATGGGGAGCAGTGCGGTGGGACGGTACCATGCTCAGGCTACCTCAGTCATGGAGGAGGATGGGGGAGAGCACTGGTTGATTACTCCCCCCACCAACCTGGCGGGTCGGGAGTCGAACCGGCAACCTCTGGGATGCAAGTCTGACGCCCTAACCGCTCAAGATGTTAGTCTGTTTGAGAAGGGTCAAGTCATAGGCATCAGCAATCGCTGAAATGTTTGTTGTCAGGTATTGGGTCAGCTAGTGTGCTAAAAGAGTGAGAACAGCTGATTACCTGAATATACTTAACTGTATTAACAAACAGGTAATTCAATCAATGGATTTTTCTTTCCTGATGGCATGGGCATATTCCAAGACGACAATGGTAGAATCATCAGGCTCGGGGAGTGCTAGGGCACAGCGCGCTAAGCCCCTCAAATTTGGGCTTGCATGCCCATGGGGACCCTGGTTTGAGTATGACCGGGGTCATTTCCCAGTCCTACCCCTTATCTCTCTCCTGCTCATTTCCTGTCTCCTCTCACACGCTGCTGTCATAATAAAAGCCCCCAAAACATTCTTTAAAAAAAAAGA
>NC_085862.1:15173895-15181395 GCF_034702125.1 Engraulis encrasicolus | reverse complement strand
TGAGGGTTGAAATTAATAGGGTGCCACACATGGTGGCAGCCGTTACCCTAAGTTTCCCCTTGTGGGATCAATAAACATAAGTCTAAGTCTAAGGATTTGCCATGCACATACTGCACACTGCAGTACAAACATAGGCGATAGGCCATACATAGAAATATACACATCTACAAAGACATATGTGCAATACATAGCCTACATAAATACATAGACACACTGGCACATATACATGATAAACATACAATACAAACATACTTTAGCCTACTGTACGCATTCATAGGCCTACTGTGTAGCTGTATGATACCTGGCACAGACTAGAGAGCCCACAGCCAGGAGACTCTTTGAGGTGTCTTGTCGCCCCCTGGCGAGCGGAAGTGTGCAGTGACGGTAGCTGGCTGACTGAAGTTGGAAATCTCGTACTGTACTGTAGTGTAGAGTGGGGCTTGCTGTGGGCTCAGGTGTGGGTTACGATGTTACCCCTATCCATTAAAGATGACGAATATAAGCCCACTAAATTTAACCTCGTCGCCAAGATTTCAGGATGGTTCAGGTAAGTGAAAATGCACCATTCTCGCGTTTCCTCTTTTCCACTGCTGACACAAGTAGAGCATTTTCAGCCAGTATGGCGAGTTTGGCCACATCTCCAGTTGGCTAGCTAGCATCGTAGCATCTCAAGCTGGTTTGCTTCGTTTGACAACTAGAACGGCAACTGACTCCAGGACAGATGCATAGACATCCGTCTGGACGTGACTAGTAGCACCAGAGTCTGTCCTTACTGTCTAGAGAGTTGCTAGCTAAATGTTGCCGAGCGAGCTGAGCCAGCATCTGTGTGGTCTGCACCGCTCTGGGTGCTCTGATCTCGGATGCAGCAGCTAGCCGGGGTAGTCACACACTACACCCGTGACTGGTAGTCACCCGGAGCATATGCTGTGTTATTCCACCTCTTGAGCCTGTGCTTGTGCTGTGCGCAGATGAATGAGATGACAAGCGTTTAAACGAGCGTCCACGTTGGACTCCCCGGTGAATGCTATTCGCATAGCAGCCACACAGAGGCGGCGGCTAGCTAGCCAAATAACTTTGATTTGTTGCCCTGGCCAAATCAGCGATAAGTGGCGTGGTGTGATAAGGGCAGTTGGGTTGATTTGTTGTGTTGTGAAAGACATTCTGCAATCTGCACAGCAACACAAGACGGTCTAACCAGGCAGATTTTATTGACCGCTCTACTTCTTATGCACCCACTGCTCTGCTTCCCACAGCTGGTTCCGTAGCCAGTGGGATGAGCAGGCTAGCACGCTAATATCCATCTGGCATCCTGACAGTACCGATACCTTTATGTCAACTGGTTCATGTCCAAGTAGCCCGAAGCACAGAGTATAAAACCATGCTGGAACTGACTTATGATCATTATTATTCATTTATAATGACGTGTGCGCTTGCTTGCGTGGCAGTGTGGAGAGCTAGCATACAATAGAGGGAAGAGCTAGCCTTGCTTTCCCTTTTGTTTATTTACTAATGTGTGAACGCAAAATCTTCCCCTCAGGTCGATACTCGCTGACAAGACGTCTCGGAACCTGTTCTTCTTCTTGTGTCTGAATCTGTCCTTCGCCTTTGTGGAGCTGCTCTATGGCATCTGGAGCAACAGGTAAGGGACCGTTCGCGCTAGGGCAGTTGCCAGCTACCAGCAGCTCTCCCCGGAACGTCACCGTTCATTTGCGCAGGATGTGCCACGTATGTCTTAAAGCGCGCATTCAGACACCCGGGTAGAGCTCTAGTCAGCAGCCTTTGGCCGCTGTGGCTTGCTTGGGGAACCCCCAGATATCCAGAACCATTATACATCTAAAACATAAACATTGACCTACACTACAACTCCATGGCAATAAACTCTGCTCCCCATGAAGACTGCCCTGGCCCTGTCTAACACAGATGGAAGCTGAAGCATGCACATGGTTCATTTTGCTTGATGTTTTGGTAACTCATGGTATAATTACTGACAAGACTTGTCAACCATTGCACCTGGTGCTGGGCAAAGTGTGTGTGTGTATGCGTGTGTGTGTGCGTGTGCGTGTGTGTGTGCGTGCGTGTGTGCGTGCGTGTGTGTGTGTGTGTGTGTGTCTGCGACTCACTGGCGAGTGCTGCCGGTGACCGGAGGGAGATGTTGAGTAGTCGTGTGTTAATGAGTAATGGCCAGTGTGGTGCCATGGACACACAAGAAGACAGTACAGCAGCCGTGAACTGTGCAGGACATACACAGCCATGGACATTGTATCTGTGGGGTGTGTGTGTGTGTGTGCGCGCGCAGTACAGAAGCGCAGTACAGAAGTAGATAGTGTATCTGTGATAAGTGCGTGTGGACAGTGGACAGTGATCTCTGGTGTGTCTGTGTGTGCGGACAGTGGACAGTGTGTCTCTGAGGCGTGTTTGTGTTTGTGGGCAGTGTATCTGTTGGCCAGAGGTTCAGGCACCGTGGTCCTTTCATGCCGATGGCATCGCCTGCAGTTCCCCTTACTATCGGTTGAAACAGCTTAACTAACAACAATGCTATATGACATTACCGAGAGTCCTTCACTAAGTGACAGATGAAGACATGGTCATTACCATTGTAGAAATAAGTTTATAGTGGATGAAAGGGGTTAATAGCAGAATGCTACACAGCATGCTGCTGATGAACCCTGAATATTTTGGGACCCCAAAGACTTTCGACTAACCACTCACACGCCCCTATGGCATAGTCACTTACCATTGAGGACAGGTGCAGTGACCCGAAACGAAAAAGTGAAAAAAAATTAAAAAGTTGGAGCAAATAATCTGAGTTGACTGTGACTTTTCTCCCACTTCACTACTAGTCACTCAGCCTAACCACCCTTACACCACAGATTCTTTAAGTATATTATAGAGACATGCCAATGCAATAGGTTGCTAAGGGCACCTAACATGACCAGGTTCCGGTCTGCCTAAATGGGCGTGTCATAATACTCCTATCATTGAATAGAATAGTCCTTAGGTCTGCCCCCCCCCCCCTCCCCCTTGCAATAATAGAACGCGGAAACAATGGTCCAATGGAACCTCTCTCTCTCTACTCTCTCTGCTCACACCCTCTTGCTAACCCCTCTGCCCGACAGCCTGTAGCCCAGTGGTTACTACAGTAGACTGTAGTTTATAGTTGTGGTGGTGTTGGGGCAGTGTGTGCAGATGTGGAGGGTTGCTTTGTGTGTTGGGTTGTGTGGAGGGGTGTTGTGTGTTTGTCATGTAGATGTAGAGGGTTGCAGTGTATGTTGTGCAGGTGTGGAGAGTTGCTGTGTGTGTTGTGTGATGTAGAGGGTTGCTGTGTAGTGTGTGTTGTGTGATGTGGACGGTTGCTGTGTATCTTGGGTTGTGTGGAGGGTTGCTGTGTGTGTCGTCATGTAGATGTAGAGGGTTGCAGTGTTTGTTGTGCAGGTGTGGAGAGTTGCTGTGTGTGTTGTGTGATGTAGAGGGTTGTTGTGTGTGCAGATGTAGACGGATGCTCTGTATGCTGTGTTGGGTAGGGTTGTAGTGTGTGTTGTGTTGTACTGGGCCCCACTGTAGCCAGTTGGCTAATGAGTAACGGTGGTGTAGTCGGCAGACGGGCGGAGAGATCTGAGCCACACGCACACTGCTCAACACTTGTGTTTCAGTCACTGATGTTGACTTTGGGGCAGTTTGTGGTGTTGTTTGGGTAGCAAGTAGAGTTGTTTGGATTGTAGGTGGTAGTGTTTGGGCAACTTGGTGGTTAGTGTGTGATATAGTTGGGAGGTGTTTGAGTGGTTTGTATTGTGGTATTATTGGTTGTGTTGTTTGGTTAGTTTGTGGTGTTGTTTTGGTAGATGGTGTTTGTGGTGTTGTTTTGGTAGATGGTGTTTGTGGTGGTGTTGGGGTAGATTATAGTTTGTGGTGGTGTTTGGGTAGTTTATAGTTTGTGGTGGTGTTTGGGTAGTTTATAGTTTGTGGTGTTGTTTGGGTAGTTTATAGTTTGTGGTGGTGGTGTTGTTGTTGGGTTAGGTTATAGTTTGTGGTGTTGTTGTTGGGTTAGGTTATAGTTTGTAATGATGTTGGGGTAGGTTTCGAGGTGGATGTGCTTCTGCATCCCCTGCAGTCCGAGTATTGTGTGTGGAGTTGATAAATATATAGAGATGGGAAACGGAGGGAGCAATGGCTAGAAGGCTGTCAAGATCTGGTCCCACCACATCTTAGCAGTGTGTGTGTGTGTGTGTGTGTGCGTGCGTCCATGCGTGTCTGCGTGGATGTGTGTTTACGCTGTATAGGGCAGTGGTTCCCAAACTTAACCATGACAAGACCCCCCATGTACCGATAGATTCCAGCCAAGACCCCCCATGTACCGATAGATTCCAGCCAAGACTCCCCATGTACCGATAGATTCCAGCCAAGACCCCCCATGTACCGATAGATTCCAGCCAAGACCCCCCATGTACCGATAGATTCCAGCCAAGACCCCCCTGACACGGGCCGTGCACACTATTTGTCATCTCTTTCACAACCATAGTCTCGGTCTGTGTATCAGTGCCCCATTGGAATATATAAAATATAGAATTCAGAGATGAAATAGATTATTATAATGCAGTTCTCAACTAATGGGGATATTGTTTAGTTTATTTATGCTTATTTTGGTGTACATTTATTAATAAATCATTATTATTTTTTGCTATTATTTTTCTTCCAACCTGGCATGGCCCCCCTGGCACCCCTTCGCGGCCCCCCAGGGGTCCCCGGCTCACACTTTGAAAGCCACTGGTATAGGGGACTGTGGAAATGTCTGTTTATAATGCATGTTATCATTTGATATCGTATTGTATGTGTTTGATATGTGTGTATGTGTGTATTGTATTGTCTCTGTGATGTAATGTGTATGTAATACATGTGTTTTCTCATAATGTGCTTGTATTAACTGTGTGTGTGTGTGTGTGTGTGTGTGTGTGTGTGTGTGTGTGTGTGTGTGTGTGTGTGTGTGTGTGTGTGTGTGTGTGTGTGTGTGTGTGTGTGTGTGTGTGTCTCTGTGTGTGTGTGTGTGTGTGTGTGTGTGTGTGTGTGTGTGTGTGTGTGTGTGTGTGTCTCCAGTCTAGGTCTGATTTCAGACTCCTTCCACATGTTCTTCGACTGCACAGCTCTGCTAGCAGGTTTAGCAGCGTCAGTCATATCGAGGTGGAGAGCCAATGACTCCTTCTCTTATGGGTAAACAAACAAACACACACAGTCACACACACACACACACACACACACACTTACATACAATACTCTCTCTCTCTCACACACACACACAAACACACACACACAGCTCTGAAAGCGGGTCATAGTGGTGGAGAGACAGCGATTCTTTCACATGTACAAATACTTTGAATGTTTGTTTCAGTGTGTGTGTGTGTCAGGGCTGATAGTATTCAGGCTCCATGCCTGATTTCAGGCTTGACAGAGTTTGCAAAAATAAAAACATTGATAATAATTAGCCATTAGGTTATTCTTATTTCAGGAAGTGTTACAGGTTCAGGGTTTTCTTCTATCAGGCTTGAGTAATGGTCATATACAGGCTATTAAATGTTTGAATAATGTGTCAAAATAGGCCTAGGTTACGTCACTATGCAGTATCTTGTCGTCGTCGTTACAGCAGGGGAAAAAGTTCAGGCTCAGGATTTTTTTTCACTATCACCCCTGGTGTGTGCATGCGAGCATGCATTTGTGCGCCTGTGTGTGTACTGTATGTGTAACAACGTGTGTAGCAACAAAAATGTGTGTAGTTGCGTGAGAGTGGAGGTGCTGGCTGTGCTGTTGTGATTCTTAAGTGTGTGTGTGTGTGTGTGTGTGTGTGTGTGTGTGTGTGTGTGTGTGTGTGTGTGTGTGTGTGTGTGTGTGTGTGTGTGTGTGTGTGTGTGTGTGTGTGTGTGTGTGTGTGTGTGTGTGTGTGTGTAGGTACGTGAGAGCGGAGGTGCTGGCTGGCTTTGTCAACGGCCTCTTCCTCATCTTCACAGCCTTCTTCATCTTCTCAGAAGGAGTAGAGGTATGACACACACACACACACACACACACACACACACACACACACACACACACACACACACACACGGGCGCGCACACACACGCGTGCACACACACACACACACACACACACACACACACACACACACACACACACATTCACACACACACACATTCACAAACACACACACACACACACACACACCAATACACACACACACCAATACACACACACACAAATACACACACACACACACACACATCGCATAAATGCCTTCATGTATTTTTCCTGTCTCCGTCGTTGGGCTCCCACACCATAGTATCGTGCGTGCGCGCGTGTGTGTGTGCGCGTGTGTGTGTGTGTGTGTGCGTGTGTGTGCGTGCGTGCGTGCGTGCGTGTGTGTGTGTGTGTGTGTGTGTGTGTGTGTGTGTGTGTGTGTGTGTGTGTGTGTGTGTGTGTGTGTGTGTGTCTGTGTTAGCGCCTCATGGGAAGTAACTGCCCGTGTCTATCGCTGAGTTGCTGTAATATAATGTAACGTGTGTGTGTGTGTAGCATACTCTAGTCTGGACCCCCCCTGTTGTGCACCATGAGATGCTGCCTGTCTCCATTGCTGGGCTGCTGAACCATAATAGTGTGTGTGTCTGTGTGTGTCTCTGTGTGTCTCTGTGTGTGTGTGTGTCTCTCTGTGTGTGCACGTGCGTGCGTGTGTGTGAGTAGCGAGCGCTAGAGCCCCCAGATGTGCATCATGACAGGTTACTGCCCGTCTCCATCGCTGGGCTCCTCGTGAACCTCGTCGGAATCTTCGTCTTCCAGCACGGGGGACACGGACACTCTCACGGAGGAGAGGGTGAGACACACACACACACACACCCACACACGTCATCAGAGTTTACCAACCACAAAAATACAATTCATCACTTCACACCGTTCTGTCTCTTATACATGGGTTCTAAATGTTTGTTTTAACCTGACTGCGCGAAACTAACTGGGCACAACTCAACCTCTGATTGTTGGATCCGCTGTCAGTTAAAAAAATGTGCTCACATGGTTGGCTGCCAGTGTCTTGCCCCTCCTCACAACATCGTGTTTCTAGACACTGTGAACCCAGAGCCGTCTAATAAGAGTTGCGCAAACCGGGGACCAGGAAGTCGGTTGGTGATGTGATTCGCGTAGATTAAAATGTTTCTTAACAGTAAACTTCTATTCGTTGGGAACTAACACAGAACCATCACATACCAAACAAAGATTAAGTACAAACAAATTACATTACCTTTACCACATTTTCTGTGGTCTACGGCCACCTCCTAGAAATAAGTAACTACTTCTAATAGAACTAAAGTCAATGGGGATTTCCATGTTAACGCTCCGTGAGGCTCCATGAGAGCCGCCATTGCTGTGGAAAGATTGAACCATTGAGGTCTATGGGAGTGACGTAACTCTGTTATTAGATGGCTCTGGGTGAACCCATGTATACACATGGCGATCGTCTTGAATCAAAA
>NC_085862.1:15161395-15163895 GCF_034702125.1 Engraulis encrasicolus | reverse complement strand
ACTGTACGGTTTGTGTGTATGCATGCAAGCATTCCGTGTGTGTGTGTGTGTGTAAATGTATTTGTACCCCAGTAAATATGCGACCTCAGCATCATTCTTTTTTTTTGTTCCATTATGTTAAACTTCATCAGTTTCATCCATCATTGACAAGTGAGTGTGTGTGAGAGTTATTATGATGAGCGAGTGTGTGTGTGCGCGTGTGTGTTTGTTTGTGAGACGTTTTGTGTGTGAGACCTGTGAAGAAAGATGAAGTAAAGTCATAATTTGTTTACCAATGAAGCCCTTGTCTTAGTTCATCTTTGTGTGTGCGTTTGTGTTACTCGGTCTATAAAGTATTGCTATTGTGCTCTTAGTTAACTTTACAGGAACAAGTGAACTTGTTTTCAAGTTGGTGTGTGTGTGTGTGTGTCTGGGTTCTTTGTAATATGCTCCGTCCTCCCTTGTGGCCTCAGGATGACGTTACTGACGACAGAGGTGTATTTTAATACCGGTATCTCGCAAAGGCGCTATTCTTTTTTTTAAGAGCTTTCTTGCCTTCATTTTTGACAGGACAGTGGAGGAGAGGCAGGAAGTGAGTGGGGAGAGAGACATGGGGGAAGGATCCGCAAATGCCGGCCCGGAATCGAACCTGGGTGGCCGGTGTACGTAGTGCTCTACCGTTGTGCCCTACCGTTAGGCCACGGCAAGGCCGCAAAAGCACAATTTTAATTTATTTTTTTTTATTTATTTATTTTTGGGGGGGGGGCTTTTTAGCCTTTATTGTTTTTTGTGAGACAGGATAGTGAAGGAGAGACAGGAAGTGAGCTGGGAGAGAGAGATGGGGAAGGACCGGGAATCGAACCCGGGTCGGCCGAGTGGTAAACGTGTGCCCTACCATATCAGCCATGGTAGGGGCGCAAAAGCACAATTTTAATGTTATTTTCTCATTTGATATCACGGTGGTGGATGAACAATAGTCCCCCAAAAGATGTTGTGGCTAGGCTGACTCCGGGGATGTTTTATTGTTTTCTCCACGGAGGCGGGGCATCAGCAAAACGCGAGACCACAAGCACAGGCTGAGAACCGGAGTCCGGATATTAGAAAGAACCGTGTGTGTGTGTGTGAGTGTGTGCGTTTTAATATGCGACCTTGCCTCCTCCACTTGCCTCCTCCACTTGCCTCCTCCACTTGCTTCTCGTCATGATGACATCACTGACAACAGCATTATATTTCAATATCTTGCAAAAGCTCAATTGAAAAGTCTTTTTCTCATTTGCAATTGGGATGGTGAATGAAAAACAGTCCCTCAAAAGTTGTTGTGGCGAGGCTGACAGCTGGGAAACTTTATTGTTTTCTCCACGGAGGAGGGGCCAGGAGGCGGGACGAGGAGACAAGCACAAGTGGAGGAGGCAAGGTCACATATTGGGATGCACCCTGTGTGTGTGTGTGTGTGTGTGTGTGTGTGTGTGGTAGCAGCCCGTGACATGGATCCAAGTTCAAGAGAACATTTCCAACACACACATACACATAGTGTGCAGCAAAGGCACTGGTTTGTTCTGTCTGATGGTTAAACACACAAAACTGTCTTTATAAAATACACACCGGTACATACTAAAAGCATCACACATGACTACAACAATATAATTACCTCTGCCAAGGAGGTTATGTTTTCGATCGCGTTGGTTTGTCTGTTTGTCAGCAGCAAAGTTATGAACGGCTTTGGATGAAACTTTCTGGAGTTGTTGGAAATGACCAAAGTAACAAGTCATAAAATGTTCAGGGTTCCCACACCTTTTTCATGAAAAAATTCAAGCACCTTCAAGCACCCTTAACTGGGTCGCGGGAGGGGTGTGTGGGGGTCCTCCCCCAGAATTTTGTGTTTTTAAGATGCAATCTCCTGCATTCTAATCAATTTTAGGTTGTCGAATGGCAAATCCCATCTGACATCTCACTCCCTCGGATTTTTGATGTACCTGAACAATTTATTTCAATTATTTGGCTTTCTGAATTTGACTTTTGACACAAATTTCAAGCATTTTCAAGCACTTCACCAAACATTCAAGCATTTTCACAACCTTGAAAACACTTAATTGAAATTCAAGCATTTTCAAGGAATTCAAGCACCAGTGGGAACCCTGAATTTCGGTGTTGATCAGGAACACGATCCAGATCCAGGATTTTTTGTAAGGACTCTTCACCATTGGGGGATAGGGCTACATTGACATTCCAGTTCCTAACTCCACAAAAACAAAGCAGAGAGACTTGAAAAAAATAGGGTGTAACATGGTAAAATGTTCCATCAAACAGCTTCCTTGGCAGAGGTCTGCACTCTCTGAGGGCATTTCTAGTTATTATTAAGATGACTAACAGCCACAAAACAGACACAGGAAAACATGTACTGGTTTTGAAACTGACTTTAATGTACATAAAAACACACACACACACACACACCGTTGGCTTGAGGCCTGGACATAAGGACACATACGCATGTAGCTGTGCATGTGTTTAGATGTTTGTGTGT
>NC_085862.1:15141395-15148895 GCF_034702125.1 Engraulis encrasicolus | reverse complement strand
AAGCATGCGATAACTTATTGTGGCAAAAACGTTATTGTATGATATATTGACTTATTGAATATTGTGACAGCCCTAGTCATTAGCTTGCCTGATTTTCATAGACTTCAGATCACTATCGCAATTCTGGTCTGACCAGGACTATAACGATTAGCATTTCCATACAGGAAGAACTTTGTTTCCATGGCCTGGTTAACACGCCTCCCTCGGCTTGCTACTGGTTGAGGGATGTGCCAAAGTTTAAACCAAACATTTCTTAGCCCAATAGAACGTCTCTGCTTAAACCATGTCACTGCCTTGAACTTGCCTTTACCCGGGACGGTAGGAAATGCTCAGTTGATTAGTTCCAGACAAAGTGGGTGGAGTTCCCGCTGTAGCGGGATTGAGCAAGCTCTTGGCCCTACTGTGTGTAGCTGAGCAGAAGGAGTTGCGTCACCAGTAGGGCGGAGCCCTGCTAGTCATTAGCTACCTCTCGACCCGGGTTCGAGTTATTATCAAGACCCTCTCAGGGGGGCGCTGTGGCGCAGCACACTAAGCCTCCCACATAGGGCTTGGGTCATTTCCCAATCCCACCCCAAATCTCTCTCCCACTGGTCTCCATCCCACCTCCACCCCTCGACCCCTACCCCATCTCTCTCTATTTCTTGTGTCCATCGTCACTGCCCTATAGAGGGGTGATTCTCACGAAGCTAAAAAAAAACAATGTCCAAGAGGTTTTAATGGTGAAATATGACATGGATTCTTTTAATGGTATTACATTACTGTAGAGCAAGACGTGTACTTTCTGGCACACTAGTTCATTTTTAAAAATATTATTTTTATTTTCCACTTTTTATGCATTTTATGGGCAAATTCTCATTACCGAAATGTGTCCCAGCCAAAATTTCTGGTCTTTGAATAAGGGTAAAACATACTAAAAAGTACAAAAATACGTAAATAACACTGCAAGTGTGTTGGTTTAGGTCCGAAGTTTCACTAAGTGTTCCTTGTTGGCAATTTAAATAATGAACACTGATGAATATCTCAAGAAAAGGTTGTGTCCCCAAGTATTTCTTCTCATTACCGCAATATATTTCAGAACTACAATTAAAAGCTTTCAGAATTTCAATATGAGCTGAAACTACCTACAATTCATCTGTACTAACAGGAGATTCATGATGGCTACATGACTAGTCAGCCTTATTGATTGTGCCTGTAAAATGTCATGATTTGTCTCAAAAATATGCTAACACGACAAAATTGGCTCTCATTACCGAAATTAGTCAATATATCAAATTGAAAAAGATTTTTTCATTTTAAATTTGCTTGGTAATAGGGTATACCTTTTTAGAATTCAACAAAGGCCGTAAATTAGCTAAGTCACAATAATTGAAGTTACAGTCAGCATTATTGTGCTGAGCCATCTCATTACCGCAATGCACATTCTCATTACCGCAATGTTTAAAGTACCTTTCGGTAATGAGGATTCTCAATTTCTCAAGTCTATGTGCAAAAAAATAATAATAAAAAAATAAAATTTCCCCAGAAATTGGCAGATTTTTTGCTTCCTGTGTTTGGTTGTCATACCCTCATTTATAGTGAGGTTGAGTATTGATCCTTTTTTACTAACATAACTTCCTTCCAAAATCTTTTTTTTTGGATCAAATTTAATCATTGTTAAAGGGTGGCACAAAAGGCTTGGCATTTGAAATAGCAGTGAATGGGCCTTTTTAGCGAATTCGGTGAGAAGTAGTTTAGAGATTATTTTAATCAAAACTAAGAAGAGGCATTTGGAGGAATGCTTTAGTTGCCTTTACACTTTCCCAGATTAGAAAATCCTCATGCATGTTGTTTTCAGCCGTTGGGAAACTCCAACTCCCATTGTCATTGTGACCCAGCACTCCACAGCACACATGTGAACACTGCACACAACAGAATGGCATTTATGCCTCACCCACCTCATCCGCATTTATGCCTCATCCCCAATGGCGCCCGAATGGGAGCAGTGCAGCGGGACGGTACCATGCTCAGGGTACCTCAGTCATGGAGGAGGATGGGGGAGAGCACTGGTTAATTAATCCCTCCACCAACCTGGTGGGTCAGAATCGGGAGTCTGATGCCCTAACCCATGACTGCCATTGATGTGCAATGTGCAACTCAATCAGTTAGTGGTATTCAGTGATATTTCATAACATCGTTCATCTTGAATTCTGCCTTTGGTCCGGACAATATTGAGGTGAAATAAACAACGTGCTGAGGAAGAAAATGTTTTTTTCAATGTTATTCCCATGTACTGTACCGAAAATGTACCGAACTGTGACCCTACAACCTAGGTGTACCGAACCTGTATACCATTACACCCCAATCTGAGACATTTGACATCTCACATCATCTTTTCAGTAGGCTAAATGGTACAAGCACCATATATAAAACATGAATAATATATCTTCAAGAAATGTCTAGACTATATGGTTGTAGCTCTGGTGAGCAAATGATAAACAGAAATGCCCTTTGTCTTGATAAAGATTTGCAACGTCTCTAGCTTTCCACTTATTTCACAACAATCCTCTGAGAATGACTCATCACAATTAAGCTGAATAAAATGAAAGGAAGGAGATAAAATAGCTTCAAGACATTATATTGTCCTCCCAATGATGCAGGGTTCCTTCTGTAGTCCAGTAGCTGTATCTACTCTTTTCTAAGCTACTCTAGTGATCTCCTGTTCCTTCTACCTACTTCCTGGTTGCCGGCGCGCGCCGAGTCAGAAAAAAATGTCCAGTGCACGACTTCGCACTGCGACACAATTTTCCAGCTCATGACAGATTTTGATATCTGGTCCACTATGGATTTTTGGCTGGAGAGGTCAGTAGTGAGTTGTGATGTCATATTCAGGGTGGGGATGAGGATTGGGGGATGTAGGTATGCTTCACTGGGGTCATCAGGTGGCTACCCTCTGGTGTTTTGATGATGGACCCACTATAACTTCAGAGTGCCCATTGGCAAAGCCTGGCATTTCAGGTGTGCACCCCTTGGCCTTCGCCCCTTATACTATGATGTTACTTTGGTGCCCAGGAGGGGCCTCGCCTCTTCACCTACTGCTGGGGTGGGGAACCTTATTCATTCGAGGGGCCACTTCAAATTCATCTGAGGGCCGTAAAAGTTCTCCGTACTAAGAACACAACCAGGATTTCCCCGCACTTGAGGCCTATATTGGAGGCAGCCACCTTTAAAACAGACCCCATCCTCTCTAGTTCCCCTGAACTAGTTCCACTCGAGACAGGTTCCCCACCCCTGACCTACTGTATAACCACCGGAATACTTGGTCTGCTCCCCCTTAGAGGGCTTTTATGGTCTTTAGCTGGTTTTTGTCTTGAATCCCAATATCATTCAGTAGCTTAATGAATGGTTTTATATAGAATATTTTTATCATCTTATTAGGTGTCATCATAATTTACTAATATTTGGCTTTAGTTCAATTTATTTCTCCTTATTCTCATTACCGAAAACTTATTCTCATTACCGAAACATCCCCCTCATTACCGAAATGAGCACTTGATTGTTTAAAAAAGTGCTAAAGGAAAACTGTATTCTTATATATTTTTTACGAACACCGTACCTTTGTATGTTTCTTTCACTTCAGCATATTTTTTGACCGAAATTATAGGTTTTCACTGATATATTCTAAAATTAAAGTGGAAAACAAATGATCCCATTGCGGTAATGAGATAAAATGGTAAAATTCTTAAACTAAAATAATAAGAAAATAAACTTTTTTGAGTGTTTTACGTAGCCCCTAGTACAACTATCAATATTCAATGAACAAAACTGCAAGAACAATTAAGTTTCCTAATAAATTTCATGAAAGAAAAAAATTGCGGTAATGAGCATTTTAGCAGACATGGACTTATAAAACGTTAAAAAATGTGTTTTAAATAGTTGTCAGGTAAGTTGATATTATTGTGCTTAGTAACTGTACACTTTGATGTGACAGATTCAAAAAGAAATTCAATCAAAAAAGTCTTTTGAATAAATGGTTGTCAAAACACGTTTGTTGCGCGTTTCGTGAGAATCACCCAGAGGCAGTTGCACTCGGAGGGTCAATCGCAGCCTCAAAATGAATGGCAGTGAATGAGAAGCCAGCGCACTGGAGGGTAAACTCTGCTTTTTTAGACTTTTAATCGTCGGGAGCACTTTCATTCAAAGTCCACTGCCTACATTGTGAATCCATGGAAACGACTATAAAGTACCATAGCAGAACCATATCTATGTCCGAACGACCACAAGCAGTTGTAGAATCCACAGTCCCCCCACCAACACTAAGCTGTCAGACTGAGTGTTGGTGGGGGGATTGTGGATTCTACAACTGCTCGTGGTCACGTATTCCACGGTGTTTGGTGTTGATGTAATTTGTAGAGCCAGAAAAGAGCTTTCGAACAACATCAAAAACATGTCTTTGGGACTTAAATAGACAGACATAATCAAGAATGAATAGTTCTCTACTTTCTTAAAAATATCTCAGAGTGACGGAGGTGTGCCTGCACAGTTCGTCCCAGTTGGGGCGCGAACCTGCCACCTTGTCAACTACATCGGTTCGGCAATGGGAGTCACAGTACGAGCACGCTGAGCTAATGGGCCGGTTCGATAGCACAGCGCTACTGCATTGTATTGAGCTTTGGGAGGGAGGTTTTACTGACGATCCACGGCGAACTCTGCTAGTTGGCCTCGGTTACATCAGTCCGTTTCTCCCATATTCATGGAAATGCAGTTCTGGGGTTCTACCTTGCCACTAAAAAGGCACACTACGTTTAAAAAAAAAAATCTGTGTCGGTAGGGACTCAAAAGTGTCTGGACTACTGTCAATAGTTTGACGAGGTAAGTCCACTGTAGTCCACTGCATGTCAATTCTAGCCTGTCAAAGTTCTGGCCTGCATGTCAGTGATCTCACTACATATGGCATAGGTTATTGATGCCTGATGTTGCATTGTGCAACATTGGCCCTGCCGCCTGGAGCTGGGTCAAAGACGAAACAGGGTTTTCAGGACTCCAAAAAATAAAACTGTTCCCTGACACCGTTTTTCAACTTTTTTGGGTACATTGGAGTGTAGAGTGATTAAGTTTATTATTTTCTGTTCAGAAAATAGTAAGGAACATGCATTTTTACCACATTTTTACCCATAAAATGTCATTCAGTGTAATACGGTGTTAAACAGTTGATAATGCAAAAAACATATAGATGACGTTAAAAACCTGAAATAAGCTACATAACATATAAAGGGCTATGTTTAAGGTCTTCATCAAACTAGGGATGTTAACCGGTAACCGGTTAACCGATAGTCGACCGGATCAACTTTAACCGGTTAAAATTTTCTGCCACCGGTTAACCGGTTGTAATAATAATAATAATTATAATGATAATTTCCTCCCAAAAAGCCCCCAAAAAACGATAATTTTGAGGTTTTAGTACGATAATTCAGCATTTTCCATCTGGCAACAGTGGCTGGACATGGCAGGTCCTGTCTGCACAGCAAAAAAAAAAGGCTTATGTGAAAAAAAAAATGAAAAAAAAACAGTGCTGTGCATATCAGGCACGCGAACGTTGTATAATTTAAGATTACCGGTTAACCGGTTAACCACCGGTTAATGAGTCTCAGTAGCCGGTTAAGAGTTTTTTCAATTTTCGCCATCCCTACATCAAACCTAAAAAATTCTAGTAAAAGGCATTTGCAAATAGTTTTTGCAGTGTTTGTAGTCCTTCACCGAGTGCATTTCACCCATTTGGCTTTAAGAAGTTTTTCCACGGAAGAGAAAATCAGTTTAAAATACACAATTATTCATTTGTTGTATGCCCCCGCATGTGTTGTGCTAAACAAATAAGTTTCGTAAGAATTTGACTTTATTTTCACATAAAAATGTGCATTTCACTGAATGACCACAACTATTACACTGAATGATGCCTTGGCAGAAAAGCCTATATAAACAGCTACTTTTCATTGCTATCATATATTGCTACCATCATACTACAGTACTCAACGTCCTGAATGAGTGACAACAGAAATAGATGTTGTCAAATAATTGGTATTTTACTTAATATTGGGGCATTAAAACGTGTTTTGAAGAACTTCCAAGATCACAAGCTTAGAGGTAGGCTACTACTTAGGCCTAAAACAATAAAAAAGAAAATGTTGTCTGTTAACCTGCATATTTCGGGGATCTCGATTAGGGTGTTCTGATAATTCATGTACAACTTCCAAAATACCAGAATCTACCCAGTAATATGGTTGCTGCATGGTAATAACAAGGTTGTAATGGAAATAACAATAAAAGTCATAATTTCAAGTAGTATCATGATATTATTGTATCTTATAGTAATATTGCAACTTATATTGCTGTTTTGATTCTTAATATACAACTATGAACTGATTACACTGAATGAAGTGGCCCTTACACTGCATGTCACTGAATGACATATCTTACACTGAAGGACGACCATATATTTTTCACCTTATTTTTACCTTTTACAAGCACACAGTTAGTCACCTACATGAAACAATGACTTTGACCCACAATGTTTACTATGTCTATTCAGAAAATATGCTTGTTTGGATGAATATCTGAGTATAAAAGTATTTTTTGACATTTCACTGAATGACATCTGATTTTGTGGACACTGTTACCACAAGATAAAATTACAGAATTTTCGACTATTGGAGAACAAGACTCTCCCTTTGCATCATCACTTAAGGGGTCCCTAGGGGTCCTTTTGATGATGTCACATATTGTTGCGTGACTATCACTTTTTATTTTGACTTAAAAGCACCATGTTGATCTTATTACACTGAATGATATCTAAGGAATTGAAAATCCGGACAAAAGTCCCCAGATGATTTGAATATCAAAACAAAATGGTAATGAAACGTGCTTTTAATACAATAACAAGAACACTTCTAGAATTATGCCCAGAGAGTGAAAAAATAATTTTGTTCGTCATTTTGCATAATTATTCAAGGATGTATTGATGATTTTTAAGTTAGGACCTTTACACTGAATGACATTTTTGCACTTTATGAGATAATTTCACACATAAATTGACAAATATTTTTCTTTAAATGTTACTGGAATGACAAACCAGACTATGCTGTTTATCAGCATAACATTCAAAATTCATTAATTTACTTTTTTGATAGTTAAATGAGTGCGGAACAAAAAAAATGCACGTCTCGTCTTTGACCCAGCTGCATTACGCAACATTCAGGCTCATGAGATTTGAGACAAAAAATTCTGTTTGTTTGAGATGAATGAACACATTCTAATGAAAGATGAGGGTCTTTGAGTTTAAATGCAACTTAGTGCATATTTTTATGTGCTTCAGAAACTGAGATACTTAGGTCTGAGGGCAGCTTTTTTAAAAAGGGATCAGGCATTCAGCACCCTTATTTTGCAGGTGCCTTAGGGTTAAAACATGTAGCAAAACAACAGGAAAACAGATCACATTGTGTTTGTGCCATATGTCCAATCAAGGCGTGT
>NC_085862.1:15118895-15123895 GCF_034702125.1 Engraulis encrasicolus | reverse complement strand
TGGTCCCTTATAAGAAATGTAAAAAAAAAAATCAAAATTTTGTTAAGGTCGCTGAGATATTTAATGCATCATATATGATGCATCAGGCTTTTAATGAATGAAAATTCCAATTTCATGACCATAGAAAAATGACTTTTAATGCATTTACAACTTTTTTTTAATTTAAAAAAGTTGTCAGACAATTTAATTTGAGGATTATCTTTAAATATTTAGTGAGATCCTGCCATTTTTTTAAGCCTATCCTTGTTTTAGCAGGACCATATTTTACATTTCCCACAGCCTGGTAGGCTAATTTTTTAAAATCTATGTAAAAACATAGCTGATTGAATTATGAATTATTTATGAGTGTAATATAGATCATTATTCATTTTTGATGTGTAATTTGAATATATGGGTCCATTACTACAATTGGACCATTTCTCCATTCACTTCAATGCATTTTTTACGAGATCATAATTTCAACATTTTGCATTGCATTTTCAAAATTGCAAGTAAAACCTGTTTCTTAAGGCAATATCTTTGTCTTGAAGTAAAACAACTTGTGTGTTTTGTTAAACGATCGTCGTGGTATGCTTTGTAAGTTTCCCTATGGAGCAAATGCATTGATGACTGACTTCCTGCCACCGCCGGATGGTGCTTATATGTCTCATCAGTTTTAGCACGATCTCTCTGCAACACGGTGTAAAAATATAAACTCTTCCTTGCTTAATTGCACAAAGCAAGTGTTCAAATTAAAGGATGTAGAGTTATATTTCGGAAATTTGTACACAAACCTTTTGACGAATTTGACGAAATCTCAGCGTCGGTCAGGGAAACCGCTTCTACCCCATTTTCCTGTTTTTCGCCGAGCTGTGGTCAACTTGTTGTCGACCGCTGCTCTCTTGTGGCGGTTTCCGTGTACTGCAGGACGTTTGGAAATGATACGCAGGATGTTTTTCAGATCGATTTTTTTGTGTGTCAGCGTGGAGAGGGCTTTGAATTTGATGAGACATATATGATGCATCCGGCGCGATAGGGTTAATGGCACAGCCCACACCATGGATTTGCAACTCGTCAGCGGGTTTTTCCTTTCCAGAAGAAAGTATAGCCCGCTTTTTTCTCCTTCAGCTGTCTTTCATCAGCCAGGCGGCACACAGAGAGAGCTGCGATGTCAATTTGGAATCTGTTTAGTTCCCGGGAGATGATTTTTCAGGACACTCACTTTTAGAATAACAAACTGGAATGTCAAAATTTGACCTATCCCGCAATGGTGAAGAAAATTCCTGGATCCGGATCACCACCAAAATTGAATCACTTGTTCCTTTTGTCATTTCCAGCACAAAATTCAATCAAAATCCATCCATAACTTTTTAAGTTGCCCTGCTGACAGACAGACAGACAGACAAACAGACAAAAAAACTAGAAGCACTCAGAGAGTGAAAACCTCTGCCAAGGCCATGGGGTGGCACCCTAACTTTTTTTCATTTTAAGTCTTTCTGCCTGTTTTTATGGAGTTAGAAACTGGAATGTCAAAATTCACCCTATCCCACAATGGTGAAGAACCTTTTTAAGAATTCCTGGGAATGATCCGGATCACCACCAAAATGTAATGATTTGTTCCTTTTGTCATTTCCAACAACTCTTTTTGAGTTATCCTGCTGACAGACAGACAGACAGACAGACAGACAGACAACCAACGCAACCGAAAACATAACCTCCTTGGCTGAGGTAAAAATCTGTTTGTGTTTCCAACCGCATGGTAGTAACTGATAGTATTTAGGTTTTACTGCTAATTAATATTTAAGACCAGATCCAGTGCAATAGTTGGAATGCAAGGTTTATTGGCTTGAGAGAGGGAGAGGTGAGGCCAATAGGCCCCAAAGGCCTGTCCACAGGCCTCCCCACCCCCTCTCTCCAATGAGGTGTTAACAGGTAAAGATACAGACAAAGAAGATCAAGAAGAAGGTCAGAACAATGCCAGTGGCTGAACTTAAAAAGACCTCCACAGGAAATGAGGTCACATTGGATGATGTCACATACAATGATAGTTTTAGCCAATAGCAATCAGCACCAGTGATTCATAACTATCCCCTAGAGGCTTATTGGGAAATCAACCTTTATTGCCTCTTACAAACTAAGAGAGAGTTGTTCCTTCATGGATAAAACAATGCACGGACATCCAAATGTAATGTATCAGATTGGGGGCAATATTCAGATTCCCTCATAACCCATCTGGATACAGTAGTCCAGACATTGTGCGGAGAGGCAGGCTTCTGCCCTACAAAAGCAAAGTGCTGTAACTACATATTTTGTCAAAATTGAATTTAGACTGAAAATGGTCTTCATAGCACCTCCTTTATCTTGTGACAAAGCCTCATGGTCCAAATGTGTCCTGTTACAGAGATGCTATTTGCAAATGTGCAGTAACTACAATATCCAACCTAATATCAAGGCTTTGAAAGCCTTTTTCTCAGTTTCAATGTTGGTTATGTTACTGCACTTTTGCCTTTGTAGGGCAATATTGTAACAAAGGTGAAAGAAGACGTTGTCACTCTTTGTCTTCCTTTGTCTTGTCGTCTCTCTTACAGCGCTCTTGAGGTCACTGTTTACTTTCCTTTTGGTTTCTAAGTGTTGATGTGGCTGCAAGGCTGCTTGCTATTCTCTGTTGTCTATGTTGTGGGTGGTCATGTGTTTCGAGTGGAGTTTCTTTTAGTCTATAATTTTCAGCCATTTTTTTTTTTTTAAATTCCACATAGGCCTTCAATCATTTCTTACGTAATACTCTAGTAGTACTACTACTGTGTGTGTAAATGTGTGTCTGTGTGTGTATGTCTGTGTGCGTGTGTGAGTGACTGTGCATGCTTTTGTTCTTTGTTAAAAAAACCAAAGTGTTCATTTTGCCATGAAGCTGTAAAGCTGCTCTTAAAATGTCAGCTTATGCTAAGTCGTAGCACGCACACACACACGCACGCACGCACGCACACACACACGCACGCACACACACACACACACACACACACACACACACACACACACACACACACTTCAGCCATTTGAAAGAAACCATATGACACCTCCCAAAGACAAATCACATGAACAATGCCAGCAGTTTCAGGGTTAATACAGATTTACCCCACATCACACACACACAGACACACACACACAAAGACACACACACACACACACACACACTCACACACACACATCTGCACACAAACGCACAAACACTCCCAAACCCACACACAAAAACAGGTCATATGTTTCTATACCACAGTTCAATGGTGACTACTACATCACTAAAATTGCATGTATTCTTTCTATGTGTGTGTGTGTGTGTGTGTGTGTGTGTGTGTGTGTGTGTGTGTGTGTGTGCGCGTGTGCATGTGCATGTGCATGTGTGCACGTGTGCATGTGCATGTGCACTAGACCCTCAGCAATTTGCCGACAGGACAAATAGGGGAGTTGATGATGCCGTCTCACCTCGCATCCATTACATACAACACCTTGACCATAAGTCCACCTATGCCCGTATCCTATTCATTAATTTCAGCTCTGCTTTCAACACTATCCTGCCCATCAGACTGCATAACTCTCTTCTGTCCATAGGTATCAACCCTTCACTCTATCACTGGTTACTTAACTTCTTGTCTAATAGAACACAGTGTGTTAAAATCCATCAAAACATTTCTTCAATCAGAACCCTGAACACGGGCGCGCCACAAGGCCCTTGGGTGGCAAGGTTCTGGTCCCCCACAAGCCCCTTGAAATACAGAATTTAGAGATAAAAGTACGGGTTCCTTATTGAGTTGCAACGGACGTTAGCATGCTCCTGCTACATCTACATCTACATCTAAGAAATACAAAACTTTCGGGGCGAGGACGCCCAGACCCCCCACAGTCGGCATTGACAGTCGGCAACCATAATACACAAGTATAGTTCGGCCCCTTTACTGGGAGGAATTTGAAAAACTGGCCCACGTTGACATTTAATTGAATACCCCTGCTATATACCAATAACTGTCTATCTCACTCTCCATCTGCCAAACTTCTAAGTTTGCTGACGACGCCACTGTAATAGGCCTCATACATGACGAGGATGAAACATCATACCGTAATGAGGTCAAACATCTAGTACAGTGATGCACGGTCAATAATCTTACACTCAGCATATCCAAAACCAAAGAACTCATAGTGGACTTCAGAAAAAAAGGCAGGCCAGCACACCCCCATCTGTATTAATGGCCAGGCAGTGGAGTGGGTTGACTCGTTTAGTTTTTTAAGGCACCACCATCCACCTGTCATGAAACTTGAACATCAGTCACATCATCTCAAAAGCCCACCAAAGATTATACTTCCTCAGACAACTAAGGAAATGATACATTTCCAAGCATGATACATTTCTACCGAGTTACGTACAATTGAAAGTGTCCTCACCTTCTCCATCCTGGTCTGGTATGGCAGCACCACCAGCAACAACTGGAGAGGGTGGTACGCAGGGCCTCTAAAATCATCAGTCACAGTCTTCCCACCTTAGCCTCAGATTACAACACCAGAATAGCCAGGAAAACGCCAAGAACATCATCACTGACCCCACACACCCAGCACACCATCTATTCGCACCCCTACCATCAGGGAAAAGATACAGCAGCATCCCATGCAATACCACGTGTTTTAGGAACAGCACCTTCCCACAAGCCATCCGCCACCTGAACTTGAACATGCACTAGCACTTTACAGCCACTCCACTGCCTGACCTTCTACCTCTTGCCTAACTTGCACTATGTACTGTATTATGTCTTAATGCACGTTTCAATGGTTTTTTTGTATGCGTAATTCCCTGTTTATTTATGGCCCCTCTTGTTTTATTGTCGTTGTCTTAGTATTTTTGTGTTGTTAAATTTGTGAGCAAACCAAAAGACATTCCTAGCAACTGTATGTTATACTGTTGATATGGCTGTAATAAACTTGAACTTTAACTTGATGTGTACGTGTGTGTGTGTGTGTGTGTGTGTGTGTGTGTG
>NC_085862.1:15088895-15113895 GCF_034702125.1 Engraulis encrasicolus | reverse complement strand
TTTCGGCAAAGGGAGATTTATTATGGAGAACTGTAGTTGTGGACACCGAGCAAGAGAGAGGAAGAGGATAAACGAGGGAGAGAGGATAAGAGAGAAGAGAGAGAATGAAAGAGGGAGACGTGGGAAGAAAGAGGGGACTTATAGAGAGAGGGGGACAGAACTGAGCAGAGAGAGAGAGAGAGAGGCCTGGCCTCTGTGCTCTAGAATGGCTTGATTTGGAGCTGCATTGTTAGATTCTCTCAGCAGTGCGCTCAAATGAACAGCATGCACGCCCGCCCGCACGCACGCATGCATCCTTCTGAAGCAGAGACCCGAAAGAGGGCACTGACGCGCTGATGACTGGATGAAAGCGAATGCAAGGGGGAGGGGTGTATAAGGGGGGGGGGGGGCGCTTCGATGTCTTTTTGTTGTTGTTGTTGTTTAGAGGGGGGGGAGTGTGTGTGTGTGTGTGTGTGTGTGTGTGTGTGTGTGTGTGTGTGTGTGTGTGTGTGTGTGTGTGTGTGTGTGTGTGTGTGTGTGGTTGTTGTTGCTCTCTGGAGAACTGGCGCATTCACTGCGCACACACACACGCGCACACACACACACTAGAAGCCGTCTATGCTCCCCACGTCAAGATGGACTATTAAATATCACAACGTCAATTCGCTCAAGATCAAAAGGTAAGACAAGTGAAGACTCCTCGTACTTTAGCATTCTCATGACTTATTTGTTTTAAAGTGTTTAGAAGTTGAGCGGTTGTGTAGCCTACTTGATGTCGGTTTTAACGCCGATGTGCGCGTGACTCCTCTTGAATGCTAATTAGTGTGTATTGGTTATGATGTTCGGCTCGCGCACTTCATAAATCACACTTGCATACTTCTGTAGTCTCACCCAAAACAAGGCAAAGCAAAAGGAGACGCTGCTCTGAGAAGTTGGATTTGTTTAAACCCAAACAGCCTGGCTCCTTTTCCCACCTCATGCACAAGTGAATTGTGTTTTTTGGAACATTTACGCGCAGCAATCGTGGACTTGTTAATACGCTTCTGCCTTTGTGGATGTTGACTTATTTTTGTTGATGATTTAACTAAAGTGTTTGATTTTTTAAAAAAAACGTTGGTTTTCGTTTTCGTTTTACACCTGACATGTCTGGAGGAATGACGAGCGATGTGGGCAGTCCGTTATTTAACGGGACGGGCATTTAGGCTATTTCACCATTTTCCAGCCACGCTGTTTGCAGTCGACACAGTAACACCACATTCCTGGATTATCGGATTTTTTATCGCCTGGATCAAGCACTGAGGAAGGGCAGTCTCGTCCCCCTCTTTCCCGTGATTTTGCCAACTTCCAGCGAACTCCCGTGAGAAGGACACTCATTTGACCGCTCAGAACTCGAGTTTTACAGAAACTTTTCCAGCCTGTGCCTTCGCTCTCACACAAACCTTCGCTGTTCCATTACTGGACGCCGGACACGTTAGTTACTCAGAGTGGCGTTAAGTTAAAGTGTAAATATAAAAATATTCTCTGGCTCTGCTTCTTGTATCGATCTAACATCTTTACCTGGGCACACACTTCTGAATGTAAATCACTGAATAACTCTGTGAATAACACAAAGTAAAAGTTGAACTGTATATCTGTGTTGCTTCATGATCTAAACATCTCATCTTCTTTTCAGGCTCCTCTTCATGATGTCGCGAGCGAGCGCGGTCAGCGCGTTACCTCACAGAGTGGATTTTTTCTTGACCTGAAAAAAAAAGCCTGTGCGCTCTGCTGCGACCACAGGGGGCCCTAACAGCCAGCAGCGCCGCCCAGCGGCCAGTGGGGAGTATAACAAGCAGGCAGAAGGGGCAGGGAGCATCACTTCTCCTGGCCTGGTGGATGTATTGTCTTTCATGAGTGTTTAGAAGCCTCTTCAAGCTGGGACCAGCTGAGAGGGCTTCACACAGAGCGAGAAAGAGAGAGAGAGAGAAAGAGAGAGAGAGAGACGGACCAGCTGTGTCTGTGTAGACTAAACACATAGACAGAGAGACTAACAACACAGACGGACAGTCTGTCGGACGGATCTTTCATCATGGCGGACAGCGGCATGTCGTCGGACCTGATCGCGCAGCACTACAACTACACGGGCAAGCTGCGGAAACCCACGGCGGAGGGCGGGGCCGAGTCCGGTCTGAAGGCCGACTCGGTCATCTTCATCCTCATCTGCTGCCTCATCATCCTTGAGAACCTCCTGGTTCTGCTCACCATCTGGAGGACCAAGAAGTTCCACAAGCCCATGTACTACTTCATCGGCAACTTGGCGCTGTCCGACCTGCTGGCGGGGGTGGTGTACACCGCCAACATCCTGCTGTCGGGCGCCAACACCTACCGCCTCTCGCCGAACCAGTGGTTCCTGCGCGAGGGCTCCATGTTCGTGGCGCTGGCGGCCTCCGTCTTCAGCCTGCTGGCCATCGCGCTGGAGCGCCACCTCACCATGCTGCAGATGAAGCTGACCAATCCCGGGCGGGCGGGCCGGGTCTTCCTGCTCATCTCGGCCGTGTGGTGCGTGGCCGGCGTGCTGGGCGGGCTGCCGGTCATGGGCTGGAACTGCATCGGCGCCATGCCATCCTGCTCCACGGTCCTGCCGCTCTACGCCAAGAGTTACATCCTCTTCTGCACCACCGTCTTCTCGCTCATCCTCATGGCCATCGTGGTGCTGTACGCCCGTATATACGCCCTGGTGCGCACCCGTTCGCGGCAGCTCGTCTTCCGGAAGGTGTCTAACGGGCGCGGCGGGGCGGGTGGCGGCGGCGGCGGCGGCGGCGGCTCCTCGTCCGGCGGCGGAAAGAGCTCGGAGAAGTCGCTGGCGCTGCTGAAGACTGTCATCATCGTGCTCAGCTGCTTCATCGCCTGCTGGGCGCCGCTCTTCGTCCTGCTGCTGCTGGACGTGGCGTGCGAGACGGGCGTGGGGGCGTGCCCCATCCTCTACAAGGCCGAGTGGTTCCTGGCGCTCGCCGTGCTCAACTCGGCCATGAACCCGCTGATCTACACGCTGACCAGCAACGAGATGCGGCGGGCCTTCCTGCGCACGCTGCTCTGCTCGCAGCCCTGGCCCTGTACCGGCTGGCCCTGGCCACTCGGGGGCAGCACCAAGGGCCCCAGGGCTATCATTGGGGCCGAGCTCAGCAGGAGCAAGTCAGACACGCACTCACACACACACAGGGAGGAGGGGGAGTACAGGGGCACTATCGTCACCTCCTCGTCATAAACACACGCACACGCACACACACACACACACACACACACACACACACACACACACACACACACACACTCACACACACAGAGGAGGAGGAGCACAAGGGGTACAAAATTCACCTCCTCTTCAAATACAGACACACATACTGCAGCATACAACCACTATTCCGTCCAATGTGTGTGTGTGTGTGTGTGTGTATGTGCATGGTCCCCATCTAGTGAATGTTCATGTGTGTGTGTGCATTAGTGGTATGTGTGTGTGTATTTGCGTAATGAGTATGTGTGTATCTTACAGTATTGTATATTGTTACTTACAGTGTGTATATATGTTTCATGTACATGTATGTGTTGATCTGTAAATGTGTTGTATAGTGTACAAAGTCGTAGAGGACCATGAGCTGATAGAGACATTCCATAGAGCAGCCGTTGGGTTCTGACAGCCATAGGGTTCCGTTCCGGCTGAGTTTGGGTTTGAGTTCCACTGGTATTCTGTGGAGGGGCATGAGGCCTTCTGCACTGCCTTCTGGGATACCCCCCCCCACATCCGGGAGGACCAAGGACTTACCATAAGACTAGTTCCCCAACACACACCTGGCTTGTGGAATATGGAATCTGGAATATGGAATGTGGAATCTAGGATCTGGAACGTAGGATCTGCTTCTCTCCCATTTCCCATTGGACTGTCAACAATACTCGTATGGACCTAGAGTTCCTGACTGACCACGAGATGGATGTGTTGACCTTGAGATGGATGTTTTGACCCTGAGCTGGACCTTTCGACCTTGGGATAGTGAAGGTCAGGGGTGAAGGGTAAAGGGTGCTGCTGAACTAAGAGACTTGGAAACTAATGAGTGGGCTCCTTTGTCCACAAGGACTAGTAGCAGACCCCCTTAGAACCCCCAGAACCAAGAGGAACCCCCGTCCCAAAGTAATGACCCGTACCCGCCCCCTTCCCTATCCCCCATAGCACTAAATCAATAGGAGCACCTCCCCCCCAACCCCAATAGCACTACAGGACTCCCCCAGGTCACCCCCACCCCGATCGACCCCCCTCCCGATAGCACTACACTAGAGTGTTCCACTGGCAGTTAACTAGAAGATGACCTTAGTGTGCGTAGGCGTATAGGTAGCACTTATGTGTGTGTGTGTGTGTGTGTGTGTGTGTGTGTGTGTGTGTGTGTGTGTGTGCATGTGTTGACCCGGATAGTGTCACTCTGGGGGTACACTACTGTGGGAACCTCAAATAACAGACAAGCCTCTCTAGTAACTCCCACCCCCATGTTTGCCAGTGTTCCCGTTTCCCGTTTATTTTTGCACATTGTAACATTTGTGTTGAGTCTCGTGGTAGCTCTTAATGAACTCTTTGCAATAAAATTTGGCAGAATAAACTGTTCTTGATGAATGTGATCTATCCCTTTAATAAAATAATATGGACATCGTTAAAACATTTGTTATGGATATGTGTGCATGTACACACACACACATCTATTATAATGTACATATTTACCAGTAATAACTGAATTCAACCAAGTTAGATATAATTGAAAGCAAACGGCCACCTGGCCACCTGTCTTTGTGACACAGCACTCCACAGCACTCCACAGCAAAGAAGTGCACACTACACCCAACAAAGTTGCCCCGCAGTATAGTTCGTTAGTCCTATATTTTTGGCTTTTATGTGGTGGTTCATAGTCTATGGAGAGGCAGCCGCTTTAGGCACGACCTCGATCTCGTTGAAAGGTGGCGCTGCAATTTATTCCTGGTCCTCCATTTGCGTAACTCTCCTCCTCTATGCTCTACACCACAACAACACACAGTAATGACAAACTGATCATTCGCAGCAGTAGACTACACACCATGACACACAACAGAGCACAGCCATAGCTTGTAGGAAAGAAGGTAAACTTGATGTTTCAACTTCTAGTGTGTGTGTGTGTGTGTGTGTGTGTGTGTGTGTGTGTGTGTGTGTGTGTGTGGCTGGTGTGTCGCCTTGCACTAGAACTGAACCCAGAGCCTTTTCATTGGCCTATTTAAAACTCATCACACTGTACCTTTAATGAGTCAAACTTTTTTTTTCACCAAACTTTCACCTTTTTGTTCAGTATATTGAAAAGGAAGAAAGGAGTTGCACACTGGAGCTGAATGCATAATCAAAAACTGTATTAAACAAAGCCGAAAAAAGCAAATAAAACCGACAGACAGGGGACAAACGTTTCGCCCATCATCAGTGTTCCCAGTTTGACGCCACCCCACCAGTACCTTTTTGTTCAGCACATACTCACACTTAAGTGAATGTGGTGCCTTGCTTAAGGGCACGCTGTGGAGAGCACTGTGGAGAGAATTGTGGAGGTGGCCAAAGTAAAAGTACAACCTGCCATAGTTTCCTTCCAACACAAGTAACCTCACTGAGTAGCTGTCTACTACAGTTACTATAGAGCGACGTACCTGATTTAAACCTGATGTACCTGGTTGGATCCAATTGGAGTGTTTTCTTTTAAGGTTTTGAAGTAAAGTTTTTATTACATTACATTACATTACATTACATTGCACTTAGCTGACGCTTTCATTTATTCAAAGCGACTTACAACTATTCTTTTTCAGGGTATTGGTTACAGTTCCTGGAGCAATGTGGGGTTAGGTGCCTTGCTCAAGGGCACTTCAGCCATTGATGGAGATGTAGGGAGAGGTCAGGGGGGATTCGAACCTGCAACCCCTAGATTGAAAGGCCAACTCTCTAACCACTACGCCACGGCTGTTCATGTGCTGCTTGTGTTGTACTTACACTATACATTTACTTCTATGTTCACTTATGCTACCTCTGGGAGAGCACCCACATTCTTCCTGGAATAGTGCATGTCATTATGTGCACTCCCCAACTCTCTAACCATTAGGCCACAGCTGCCCTTGTGAAGATGCGTATAAATATCTATCCTCTCCAACACTATAACCACATTAGGGCACAGCTGCTCTTGTAAAAGTGCATATCATTATCTATCCTCTCCAACTCTCTAACCACATTAGGCCACATTTTCCCTTGTAAAAGAGCATATCGATATCATTATCTATCCTCCAGCTGTTTCCTCCATCCTTGTGTCTCTGTGATTCCACGGAGGAGGAAGTGAGGGAAGATGGAGGAAGCTACTGCAGCTACTAGGATGCAATGTGTAAGGGGATGGTAGGGATTGTCCCTGCTTCTGGTTTTGACATCATCACCACTTCTACATGGTTTTATTCTCGGTACAATACTGTATAACTGCACTGATATAGTACTTAAAATCTTAAATGTATCCCCCCTTCCGGTCTCTCCACAAATGGCACCCTGCGTATAGCTCCATAATCTGCAGGCCTGCTTCCACAGCATCTTGCCTCCCTCATCTCACCTTATTGTATCCTCCAGAGGAGGAGGGGCGACACTGAGACGTGAGGCCAGAGAAAGCTAGCCTCGCGAGCCATCCTACGTACTTCCGCCAAAGGATTGGCTCCACTACTGTAGTCTGGCCGTGCTTCTCTGTGGAGTGCCTGGAGCAGTAGAATTTTGATTGCAACGCCCCCCCAGAAAACAGCAAATAAGCGAATACGCCCCCCACGTGGGGGCGAAAGAGGGAGGACGCTCGTGACAATGACGTACACATCTGCGCCAGAGCCATTGGTCTGCGCTATGTTGTTGTTGAGTAACTGTCAGTGATTGGGTCCAATAATTTCAAACCATAACTGAGTGCAAACTTCCTGCTTCCTACAATCGCTTCAGAGCAAACAAATGCCAGACCATAAATACGAAATGAAATGGTAGTATTATGGGATGGTCAGGACCAGGCTAAGAGAAAGCCACCATAGGGGACAAACTGAACGGCAGGCAAAGTGGCATTCTCCTCCTGGTCCATCTCCAGGGCCGGATTAGGACTCCATGGACTAGGGCTGGGCGATATGGGAAAAAAAAAACATTATCACGATATGGATTACTTTATATCACGATAACGATATATATATCACGATATAGCACAATCAGTTATTCTCTTTATTTGCTCTTTATTTTTTTTCATGTCGCAAAACAACCTTTCTTTAAAATGGATCTTTTGTTATTCTTATTTTTACAGTTACTACATTAACTTATCATGTGTATTGTGACAACATGAAATGTAATTAAATGATATTCAATTGTGTAAAATTGATAAAATGACCACGATATAAACGATATAGGAGAAAGGTCACGATATACACGATAGGTCACGATATACACGTTTATATCACAATAACGATATATATCGTCATTTTGCCCAGCCCTACCATGGACCCCTGAGCCAGACAACAAGAGAGGCCCCCCTCCATGGGCCCCTGGGCCAGACAACAAGAGAGGCCCCCCTCCATGGGTGTTGCTAGTATAGAGACAGTTCCATGGGTTCAGGCCAGATGTTAAGAGACCCTGTTGTTGGGGGTTTGGGGGTTTGTCCCCGATAAAATAAAAAATGAATGCAATTTGTAAAAGTGATTTTAACACAATATGAAAAAGGACATTTAGAGACTTGGCCTTCATGCCTGGGCCTGGTAGGCCTGTGCGGTAATCTGCCCATTTTATACTCTGCCTCTACTCTCATATGGGTCAGCATGCAACTGCCAGAACATGGAAGAGGATCGCCCTCTGGTGGGCAGCGTTTGTAAACAGAAGACAAGTGCGGAAAACGGCAACCAAAGACTTTCAATATATGGTGACAATAAAGTGCAACAAAAATGGGATTAATTTCGGTCTCCGACCTGAATGGACGCAACTTTTTAAATGTTCCCCTTCCAGTCTGAACCTCCAAAAGGGGCATGGTAGGCCATAGACATGCAGCCAGCTTAACGTGTGTTCCCTACTGGTAGAAACTTCCCAATATCCCACCGGGAGTTGGCTACTTCCAACCTCAAAATGTTCCAGCCAGCAGGTTGAACAAATTACAAACATGGAGGGTCAAAAACATCTGCCCACCTGTCAAAGATGGGAGCTATGTAAACAAAGAGATGTAAACTTCACCAGGGGAGTATTCCAAGAACCGGGCTCAGTAGTAAACCAGGCTAAGATAAGTTTGAGGCAGTGGTAAATCATCTAGTAGAAGAGCCTGAGGTCCTCATTTTCTGAACTGAGTGACACATTTGGGCTATCTATCAGCAGGTTTACCACTTCCTGTAGACATGTTTATCTCTGGGTCTTTCTCAAAACCAAGGACAGTTGCTGTGTTCCAATACTCGTACTGTCCGCCCTTTCCGCACTGTGTTTGGGTACGCAGGGTGTTCCATTTCTAATCGCGACGGTAAAGTGTACTGTAAATTACCCGGATAACGCCCCCAAAACGGCCATTTTTCGAAGTGTGGTGTTACTGTACACTTTTCGCACTCAACGGCCGCCATGTTTGTGACGTAGTTGAGTGTCAGATCTGTCAAACGGTTGAATCTCCGTGATAACAACACGGTTTTGATTCCAAAGACAATCGCCATGTGTATTAGAGGCAGGGGTAACTTTAAAAAGTGTTAGCATAAGGAACAGTGCCTTCCGTGTTGAATTGCATATTGGCGGTTGGTAAATTCGGATGTCACGCGACCAACCGTCATTTCCGTTAAGTGTATCAGACAGAACGGGAATCGGAATGTACTCGCCTCGTGAATTGCGGAGGGTGGAAAGGGTACTTCACTGCACTCAAACAAGGTACACAGTACAGAGGATGAACAGCCTAATTAGTCACGCCCAGTGATTGGATACTTTTTGGTGAACTCTACAGAATATCCAATCACTGGGTGTGACTAATAAAGGGTATCCAATCACTGGGCGTGACTAATTAGGCTGATACACTTGGAAGGACACTGGCCTAGGTTTTGAGAAAGACCCACTTAACCATGTTCTTGGAATGCCCAGGTGCTTTTCATTTCCCAACATAGACCAGTGTTTCCCAACCTTTTTGTCTTCCGTACCCCCTAAGCCGTTTTTCATCCCATGAGTCCCCCCTCACTCATGCTCTATTTCCCAATGTGACTATGCTCCATACATTTTTTCATTTTTCCACGTACCCCCTGCAGTGTGCTCGCATACCTCTACAGGTGCACGTACCCCTGATTGGGAAACACTGACATAGACCATTGAAAGAAGCAAAATAAACACAATGTTATGATGGCAAAGTTCATGAGCTATTTGTTTTGACCACCATTAACCTATTCAGTTCAACACAATTTGTGCACAGAATAAATATTTCTTCTAAATTTGTGCTGCCATTGTTGTGTTGACGTCCCGATTTCCAATGGGATGACGTTGGCATACTTCATGAATTGAAGCCCCAGACGGAGTGGCAAAAAAACAAATAATGATGAAAGTGTTGTGTCAATCTGCCTTTACACAAACTTCAGTCTTTACAATATTCCACTATTTTGACACCCAATGTTGAGCTGAAGTTGGCGCCTTTAATTGCGTCTGTAAACATGGCGTCATACAGCTGATCGAGCACTGCTGATCTACATGTAGGACCTGTATCTATAGGCCTACGACCGAGTACCCATGAACTCTTTCTGGGACTCTCCCCCAATACATTTTGGCAGAGCGTACACTTTATGCTAGAGTACGCACTACCTTCCCACACACACACACACTGTTGATACAAATTGGCATTTAATCCCACTAAAGGTACACACACACACACACACACACACACCAGCTGAAGAAACTGTGACGCAGAGTTGTTAAAGACCTTTAGAACTTTAATGTCACATGTAAAAGTACACACATACTCTCACACACACAGTCTACACTTCAGAGTCTGAAAGGAGACGGACACACGGACACACACAAACACGCACACACTGTTCCTCTCTCATGCCCGTTCTAATCATCAGTCTGGCAGGACCCACACACACTTTTATCTTTTTTTAAAGTCAACTCTGTACAGCTGGGTTGTCAGGTTCCCGCAACTGTATGCGTGTAAATGTATGGGCTTACTGTATAGGGGTATCTGTGTGTGTGTGTGTGTGTGTGTGTGTGTGTGTGTGTGTGTGTGTGTGTGTGTGTGTGTGTGTGTGAGTGTGACTTCAAGTGACTCCGAAGCAGAGCTCCACTGGACCAAATAGGGAGTTTCATCAGGAACTGGGCAGAGAAAAAAAACACAACACACACACTTGCAAAAGGACACAGGACAGTAAAACTTGCACGCAAACGTGCACACGCGCACACACACTCTCTCTCTCACTCTCTCTCTAAAGGGTAACTCAAGCAGTGATAAAAACATCTGTGGTTAGGCCAGTGGTCATTGCTGAGGGTCAAACAGTCAGACGGAAACACGACCGATAGCAGCTAGCAGCTAATGGCTAACGGCTAGCCATAGCTAGCTAGGGCTAGCCATCGCTCACCGCTTACTGGTCACCTCTCCAGCAGCTCAAATCAGTCATATCCGTCGCTCCACTCAGCTCCTCAGGCCTCTGTGTTCCAGAGAGTTCTATAGAGTTCCGCTCTCCAGAGAAAAGTTCCAGACAGTTCTAGAGTCAGTTCTGCTCTCCAGAGCTCTGGCATATATAAAAGCACTCCAGTGACGGTACATTCAAAATAAACAGCCCTCACAGTCAGTCACCATGTCAACCAACCATCCAACAGGATAGGGGGAAGAGAACAGGGGGTGTGTCCGTTTCAGCTGTGTAACCATAGCAACAGAGAAACAGGAAGTGTGTCCGCTGGAAACGCGTAACCAAAAGCAACAACCGAACAGGAAGTCAACAGAAAACAGAAGGCATGTCCCATAGAAATAGAACATTAGACTAGAGGTTACAAGGCAATTTGCGACAGCACTTCAAAACATTGCTCAGGTCTACCTACAAATAATGGCTGCCAGGATTGCTGTGATAAAGGGGGCGGGGTCACCTCTAGTCTAATGTTCTACATCTATGGCATGTCCATTTAAAACATGTAACCATAGTAACAAGGAAGCATGGGGTGTTAACGGCCATATTAGGAGGGAGGAGCTTATGATGGAAGGGGCCTGAGCATTATAAGCTCAAACTTGTTGTTCATCATGAACATTAGCATACTTAGATAAGCAGTACATGAAACTTGAAATATGAACTTTAATTTAAATGTATAGTTCATGACAATTAGCAGGGGGAAATAACATGCTCATGAAGATTAGCTTGTTATCTAGTAGCTAGTTATCGTGTAAGAGATTAGCTTGATGCGTAACAAAGGAAGTGTGAAGAAAACCGAAGAATGAGCACCAGCCAGGCGCTAATGAAAAAAGCTAATAGCACAGGCAGAGAGGAAGAAGTGGCAGAGAGGTGGAGAGATGGAACAGATGAAGGGAAGAGTCAGAGAAGGAGAGGAAGAACTTTCATACACAGTCGAAAAAGGCAGCCATTGCTCAGTCTTAACGAGATTACCGTTCAAACACACCAAAAGCAACAAAAGCTACAAAGAGTCGCCAGACTGTTTTCATAGCAAGAGCGACACGAGCGATAAAAGCGACAGAGTATGACCGATAAAAGCAGTATGCAAGCACTCTGACACTCCAGTTGGCTGTGGCAGCTGTTGCCGAACCGCATCATAGCTCATTACCATAATATTTGCCATAACCATAATATTTCGGTCAAATCGCCTCTTGTCGCCCAAATTGCGTTTGTCTCTTCAGTCGCCAGCTCCTCCATTCAAAGTCAATTACTTCCATCGCTGTTGTCGCTCTAGTTGCTTTTGGTTTGTTTGCACGGTTAACCAGCTTCACTGCTGATGAGCAGTCTTCATATGAGGAGTGATAGAGGTCAGTCCATAAAATCCATCACAATTGTGACGGTAACACCAGCAGTCTTACACTCACACCCAAGCCATGACGACCATCGCACGACTGAACCGTAATTACGAAACTGTGTCAGTGATGACCAATCGAACCCGAGACCATAACCTTGGAGCAGGAGGAGGCAGGAGATCCACAATCCGTCAACAATTTACTAACGAAGACAAGACGGGACCTTTAACGAGGAACGAGTCACTTAACGAAGATCCATCTCCTAGCAACGGTTAGTCTGGTGGCCTGGTGAGAAGAACGAGGGTCAGTTTCAGTAAGAGGGTCAGTCGCATGACGGACGTCATCCCGCCAAAGGGGTTCTGTGTTCTGACGAGGATCAGTCCTTTAACGAGTCCGTGTCCATTAACGAGACACAGTCGGCTAACGAGGGAGAGGGAGCGTCTCTGAGCTTTCCCTCGCACAGCTCCTGGTAGATCCGCTTGCGGACACGCGGCATATCGTCCTGCGAGAAGAGCAGGTCACGCTTCTGAGCCAGACACTTGCAGTACTGCGGAGAGGGAGAGAAGGGGTGGGCAGAGAGGGCGGAGAGAAGGGGAGATGAAGAAAGGGGGGGAGAAAGAGGGAGAATGAGAGATTAACGATAATGATATTTAACTGATGCATTTCTCCAAAACCAAGGTAATAATTATACTATAACTATACAAATCACTGCTTAGCCCTGGAAAAAAAATACAATCGTCTCACCTCCAATACAAAGACGCCACAGTCGCTGTCATTTTTCTGTTGGGGAATATTCTGCGCACACACACAGACACACACAAACATTAATGGCCTGTTTGGTGCATTAATTTGGCTAAAACAATGTGTGTGTGAGAGAGAGAGAGAGAGTGGTGTGTGTGTGTGTTACCTTCTGGATAATCATCTTCCAGCCCTTCTGGAAGTTGAGCTGCTTCTTCTCTTTGGCTTCAGCCAGAAGGTACTTCAAGATGTTCTACACACACACATGCAAACACACTATCAGTAAACCGCAAACCATCTGTGTGGGTGAGAAACTCATATCTAGGCACTTGAACACAATGCTCGGTGTGTGTGTGTACTCACATTCAAAGCATATTTGAACATGATGCCCTGTGAGTGTGTTCGTGCGTCTGTATGCGTGTGTGTGATTGTGTGTGTGTATACTCACGTCCACAGCGTATTTGAACATGATGGTGTGTGTGTGTGTGTGTGTGTGTGTGTGTGTGTGTGTGTGTGTGTGTGTGTGTACTCACGTCCACAGCGTATTTGAACATGATACCCTGTGAGTCGTAGAAGTGGATGCTCTTGCTGGCCACGTCCACAGACAGCAGAGACCAGTGGACCTCCAGATGCAGAGGAATGAGGAGGAGACTCTTAGAGAAGAGATCCACCTGGAGGAGGAGGGGGAGAGAGAGAGAGAGAGAGAGAGAGAGAGAGAGAGAGAGAGAGAGAGAGAGAGAGAGAGAGAAGGCGGGTATAGGAGGACAGAAGAAGAATGGTGAGTTATTGACAGCAGAGACCAGCAGAATTAGGAAGACACGCTTATAGAAAAGAGAGAGAGAAAGATATATATATGAGAGAGAGAGAGAGAGAGAGAGAGAGAGAGAGAGAGAGAGAGAGAGAGAGAGAGAGAGACATAGAGAGATGTGTTATGGTCAGTAGTGATCAGCCCTCAGAAACTGTTGAGAGAAATGACAAGAGAGGTAAAGGTGGAGAAGGGATCCATGTGAGAAAGGCAGAGGAGGGGATATATTTGGAGCTGTGCGCGTACACCAAAAGCCACTGGAGTGACGGTAGTACTGATAATTATTTCTCTATGGAGTGTCTGCAAACCAAAGCGAATGCACCGGTAGCAAAGTGACTTGGACAACAAGAGCGCATTTCAGCGATTCAAAGTCAGCTATTAAAAGTCTAAGTTAATATTATGAAATTGGAAACAGTTCTGCAAAAGCCAAATGGAATGTTCTGATCTTCGAATGTCCCAGGCTGAGAAGCCAGGGCCGTTTACAATGTGATTAGCTAAATCAGAACATTTCAATGTCACGTCCAGAGCGAATACAGAACATTCATGGAGAAACATCTGTTGCACATGCACAGTAAGAGGAGGAGAGCAAAGAGAGAAGAGAGATGAAGAGAACAGGGAGGAGAGAGGAGTATGAGGGTAGATGAGAGTTATCCGTGTGTATATGTATACGTTTGTGTGTATGTGTGTGTCCCTATGTACCCATTTGGTGCAGAGTTTGACACAAGAGGGAGGGACGAAGAGAGAGAGGAGGATGAGGGAACAAGAGAGGAGTTGCCTGTGTGTGTGTGTGTGTGTGTGTGTGTGTGTGTGTGTGTGTGTGTGTGTGTGTGTGTGTGTGTGTGCGCGCATGCCTGTGTACCTTCTTGGTCCAGCGCTTGACGCCCTCGTAGCCTTTAGCCACCAGCTGCCTGTAGAAGAAGCTGTTGAAGAAATGAACCTGCAAAACACACACACACACACACACACACACACACACACACACACACACACACACACACACACACACACACACACACACACACACACACACACACACCACGTTGACCTGAAACCATCCCGGAGAACTATTTCAAAAATTCTAAAACAAAGGGACAACCCACTTTTTCCACACATACCCACACAGACTCAAATATACACATACTCCCACACACTCTCTGTGGAAATACAATACCAACACTCTCAGTCTTGCCCACACACGCACACACACACATACACTTCAACACACGCACACACACATACACTTCAACACACGCTGCTCTTTCTTGCCCATGTCCACACGTTCTCTCTCTCTCTCTCTCTCTCTCGCTCTCTCTCTCTCGCTCTCTCTCTCGCTCTTTCACACACACACACAGCTTGTTGAAACTCACCTTGTGATTGGCCGCCTCCATAATCAGCTCACCGTACATGTTGATGACCTACACACACAAACACACACACACACACACACACACACACACACACACACACACACACACACACAACAAGTTGGAATTCAACAGTGGTAGAATTGGAGCAAAACATTAAAAGAAAACGGAAGAGGCGATGTGTGCGTGTGTGTGTGTGTGTGTGTCTGTGTGTGTGTGTGTGTGTGTGTGTGGGAAGGAGATTTGGAAATATGTTTATGACAGAGACAGAGAGAGAGAGAGTGTGTGTATGTGTGTGTGTCAGGGAGTGTGACCTAGTTGAGGGTTGTGACCCAGTGAGATTCTTAAAGCGATGGTTCGGAGTAGAATCACCCTAATGCCATTTGAACTGTGACACCCATCCACCTTTACACCCGAAGTGTTTTCTGCCGCAGGCTTACATCAACAGAGTTGCCGTGTTATTCGATGTTTATTCCGGATAGCTTGACTAAAGCGCATATGGATACTGGGCACCGTCTCCAAACTTTCCCCACAAAAATAACATGTCATGACACCAAACTTCTACAGTATAACAAATGTGGTTTGTACTCACAAAAAGATGAATTTGAAACTTTGTACATAGTCCAGGAGTTTATTAGTAACAACACACGAGACGATTAGCTTTTCTGCTGCTAAACATTCGTCAACGTCACTTCCTCCAGCTGGGACTTTGTTGATGGAAACAAATACACGTGAGTCCGGAAGGCGGAAAACTCAAAAAGACAGCTTGCGCTACAACTAGAAATTAACCACTTCGGATTTAAATTTTACCACGTTTAATAAATAGAAGACGATGCCACACTCGTGCATATATCCTGGCTGTGGACTAAAACACAAACCTTACAATAAGTGGACAGTCCCAGCTGGAGGAAGTGACGTCGACGGATGTTTAGCAGCAGAAAAGCTAATCGTCTCGTGTGTTGTTACTAATAAACTCCTGGACTATGTACAAAGTATCAAATTCATCTTTTTGTGAGTACAAACCACATTTGTTATACTGTAGAAGTTTGGTGTCATGACATGTTATTTTTGTGGGGAAAGTTTGGAGACGGTGCCCAGGATCCATATGCGCTTGAGTCAAGCTATCCGGAATAAACATCGAATAACACGGCAACTCTGTTGATGTAAGCCTGCGGCAGAAAACACTTTGGGTGTAAAGGTGGATGGGTGTCACGGTTCAAATGGCATTAGGGTGATTCTACTCCGAACCATCGCTTTAAGGGTGTTTTTGTGTGTGTGTGTGTGTGTGTGTGTGTGTGTGTGTGTGTGTGTGCTCGTTGACTCACTTGTGGATGTCCAGTGTAGATAGGTACTCTAATGAGTGTGTATGCGTACAAGTGTATGTTTGTGAGTGTGTTAGTGTAAAGGAGTGTGTGTGTGTGTGTGTGTGTGTGTGTGTGTGTGTGTGTGTGTGTGTGTGTGTGTGTGTGTGTGTGTGTGTGTGTGTGTGATCTGACCTGGTCGTTGACCCAGCTGTGGTCGTCCAGCGTTGAGAGGTCCTCAAGTGTGAGTGTGTGTTTGTTGTGGCTGACGCAGAAGTGTTGGGTGGGTGTGGCCAATCCAGCCTTATACTTCGCCACCTCACTCTTCACCAACTTCCTGCAAGGGATCAGGTCAAGGTTAGCACCCGGGACTCAAGGTCAACCAATAGGTCCGTTCGGGCCCAACCAGGGCTGGACTGGTCATCTGACATACAGGGCATTTCCCCGGTGGGCTGACAGTCACCAGGGGCCGATGCTACTGTTGTTTTTTTGTTATTTTTCATAGAGACTGGTCCTCAATTTAGATCGCTTGGCTGTTGATCTATCCAGGGCTTGACATTAACCTTTTCACTCACCGGCCAATGTGGCTAGTGATTTTCCCAAGCCACTAGCCATTCAGGTATTCCACTAGCCACAGATTTTATATTGGGTAATTTGGGGTTTTTTCTTTATCATGATGGTGTACGTCTAACCTCAGAAGATGAGGTGCTAAAACAAGAAGAGTGTATAGCTTTCTACATGAAAGTATATCAATCAAATAGAAACTGAGTTACAAACAATCAAGCAAATAGAAACTGAGTTACAAACAATTTATACGCACGGGGCAAACAACAGAATATAGTCTATACTATGATTCGTATGTCATACCAAGGAATAAGCTGCCAGCCAAATTGGCTAGTGACACTGAGAGTATTACTAGCCACAGACAAGTTTTACCAGCATTTGGCCGATTGGCAGGTGCCAGTGTCAAGCCCTGGATCTATCTTATAGACAGTGGAAAATCATAATGTCGTAGAAAACGGGGGCGTCAGCTGACCTAACACTATACAGGGGCACAGTAGGGCACCGAAAGATTTTTTTTTTGCACATATTTATCAAAACCCACAACAAATAGCAAATAGCGAAATAAAAAGCATACAAAGCACAATAATAATACATAAACTATACAAACAGATTGGGTTGTTCTCTGGATCTTTAAATAACCATGTGAACTAGACATGTCAGTAGGATAGGGCAGCCATTCATTCATTTGAAATCAGCCATTTCTTTAAGGTGAAATTGCAATGAAGGTTTTAAGCAATGTATCTTGTAGCCCAATTCTTTCTTAATGCCCAGGCTTAGTCCAGTCCTTTTGGGCCCAACATATGTCGATCGATATTGCAAAGTACATCAGCGAGAACCTGCCATCACAACGTGGGTGGTATTGAACGAAGCACTTTTAAAAGTGGACCATAAATTTGCACAAGACGATGAGATCGCACCAGTTTGATCTACAAAGCACAACACATTTCAGGTGTGGGGGGACAGGTGGGGAGTAGGAGTTGAACTGGGGCACAGTGCAAACTTGTTTAGGGGCATGGGACAATGCCTCTAAACCGACGACAGTGAACTTTTGACCAACCAGTTCAAGGATGCGTGACCTCAGAGGTGGCATGCAGACCCATGCAACGAGAATCAATGACGGTAAGCAACTGCAGCAGGAGATGCAAGGTCCTTCTACAGTCGCATTGAACCCGTGATAGTTTGAGATCATGTGACATGTCACGTCGTCGTCACAACATAACTGAAATTTGGTAAGTCGGATAAAGATTTATAACCATCGTGCAACATTTTCATCCAGAATGCATTGCTGTCTGCCTGTGCATTCAGACGATGCACAAAATCGAATGCACCTAATGCATGAAAAGATCAACAGCCGTGGGTCTGTCTAGGACACATGGATCAGAGGGTTACAGGTTCGAATCCCACCCTTCTACTCCCCGTCTCACTACATGACTTGAGCAAGACACCTAACCCCATACTGCTCCAGGGACTGTAACCAATAGCCTGTACACAAAATAATAACTAAGTCGCTTTGGATTAGAGGATGACATTTTTCGGGAATTCCCGTGGGACACGTGATTCCTGCGGGATACACGTGAAACAGGAGTCAAACATTTATCCATCTCGTGATTGGGACAGGACAGGAATAATATTCCACGGGAGTGGGCAGGAGCGGGAAGGGTTAAATAGGCCTAGGATCATTATTGTTCTGAATGTCGGCTATTTCAAACCTTTCATTCGCATTTTCGCTCCTTGAGTGCATGATAGCGAGAGCTGCGCATTTTTCCTGACTCCTGCGGGAGGTCCTCGCATAGCCTACACTGCCTGTGCGACAATGCCAAAATGCGTCAATGGGAATGCGCTATAAAAACGGTCCTCAATGTTATTTGAATGTTGAATTCCATGTTGGCAATAATTGAGGAACTTCGGTCCCCGTGGCAATCAGACCAGAGAAAGAACAACAGACTCGCATGGCATCAGTCAAAGCGCGCACGATTGATTTAATCTCATCCTTCTTGGTCGGAGTTGATTTTTGTGTGCTGTGCTAAAACTTCTACAGCTTTTCAAAAAGGACGCCTGGTTAAAACGTTCAAATAAGGCAGGCATTGTTGACATGAAACCTCTTGAATCAGATAGTGAAATAGCCACCTGTAGAACTAGGTTTGCAGGCTCGTAAGACGTTGCCGTTATGGCATTTCCCAATCAACTCCGCAATAACAGGACATTTAACTGAGGCTAATTTAGCACAGAATGCAATCGTAATCAAAGTAGTCAAGATGTAGCCTAGTTCTAGTATGAGGAGGATTCAGAAGTAGGCCTAGTGTTCAGTGCGCGTCTGCTGTGAGTGTCAAAAAGGGGACCCACTAGTTTGACGGGACAAAAAGCGCAGCCAACAAGGGAAGTTCTCTGCTCCGCCTCCCTGCTGTATTAGAACTGCACGCCGTTTCACCTGATGTGTTTTAAGTCAAACGCTGTCATGAAACCGTTGGATTAGCTTATAGTATGTTTAGATTTAGTCAGGCTACTAGTTCAGTAGCCTAACCAGTAACCAGCATCATGAAGTTGACCTAGGTAAACTCATGCTTACTGAACTAGTAGCATGATAGTCTTAACTAATCCAACTGGTTTCATTACAATAGCCTACTATTAATTGTAGCATCTGATTTCCTCCCCGTTTTTTTTGTTGCACAGAGAAATGGCATAGGCCTATAGGCCTGTAGGCTATTGATTAGTGCATGAAGATGTAGGTGCCTCCCCCTCCTGTAGTATAATAATAATAATAATAATAATAATAGGGCCTAATAATAAAATGGGGAAAAAAACATTTTTTTCTATTAGGCTACCCAGGGTTTCTCCAGACCCCCATTAGCTTGTGTATTGTATTGGCTATTATTATGGCTACAACTGCTTACTAGGAGGCAAATATGCATACAGGTAACAAAATACAAAAAAAAAAAAAAATACAGGAGTGGGACAGGAGTGGGAGTACTTTTGAGCAGGAGCGGGCAGGATTGGGAGTCGTTCCACACAGGACAGGACAGGACAGGATTTATTTTTTTTACTCTGGACCAGGATTGGGCAGGACAGGATTTTTTTTCTGGGAGCGGGACAGGACAGGAGTGAAAATCCACTCCCGTGTCATGCTCTACTTTGGATAACAGCGTCAGGTAACGCTGCATTCACACCAACGGCGCGGACATCCACAGAACGTGTCCGTTATCAGTCTGAAACTGTTAGAATACATGAAAACAAATCATGCCTTGCACACAGGAGCGCGGTGTAAGCGTGGCGCATGTCCGTCCCGCCCGGACATGTCCGCGTTGCTCCTTGAAAACAGAACTTGAGTCTATTTTCCTGCGGGACGTCCGCATTCAATGTGCGGGCTCCATTGAAAATGAATGGGTGCTGCCCGCTGATAGAACGTGGACGTTGACTATGAAGTGTGCAAGGCAGCCCGCGCACCTCTCAGACTCGCACTGCTCACGAAGACGTTAAGGAAACGTGCCGTCCCTGTGTGCATCAGAGGCGATTCCTCCTTGAGTACAAGGGAGGCGCCGCCTCCTGTCCAAAATCACGGAGAACAGTATGTAAACTAATGCTTTACACCAGTGGTTCCCAACCTTTTCTGTACCCCTAAGCCTCTTAGCTGTGCCACGAGTAACCCCTAATTCATGTTATATATCGCTTTCTCTGCCCTAATGTGACTGCTCCATACATATGTTATAATAATTAGATTTTTCCAAGTACCCCCTGCAGTGTGCTCGCGTACCCCTAGTGGTACACGTACCCCTGGTTGGGAAACACTGCTTTACACGACTGAATAACATTGCTATTTCAGACCCAGATCCATAGAAAATGCATGTGCTCAACTTAGAGATTGAAACCAATCTGTTATAAGATCCCGAGGCTCGCACGAGTCTTTTTTTCGCTCATGACAACGCAAGCGAGTCGAGTCTCAATGGACTTCAATGGCATGTGGGATTGTATGATTTTTCAATGGCAAAATGCTAAACGGTCATTGGCTATTGCCGTGAAATTTTTTTGATTTTGAGACTGAGCCTCACTGGGAGTGAATGGAGAAGAGAGAGGAGGGGGGAGGGACCGGAGACTGGAGCTCCGACTTGTGATTGGGTGAACCCCGTGTCAGTAGGCTACAGTAGTTGATTTCATTTCAAAATGCGGATAATTTGACTGAGAAGTTTCGTCGTGGTAACCAGTGGGGAAGCTATTCATTGCGGTGTACTCCAGTGTACATATTCTTGTAAACCTAGTGTTGCGAATAAAGTCTTAATAGTGGCACGTCCTTATCCTTTTTAATCTCCCAATTCAAAAGTTGAAGTTGCCTACTTTTCGTTAGGGCTAGCTTGCAAGAAAGCTATATAGAGAGCTATGCAAAATGCCAAGCATTGTGGATTAAATTCTGGCGAATTCCAGTCGTCCTTATGAGGAGAAAATGAATATCAAGGAGCAGAGCAGAGCACTGCCTAATATTGACTTGGTGAAAAAGGTAGGGAAGAACAACCGTTTCTTTTGAGCTTTCGTGGTGTCTGACCAACTGGTTAACTGCCAAGTCCCGTGAGTGGCGAGTCCTTGTTTCCTACTGTGTTGGCAATGTCTGGTAAATAATTAAAGATTTTGCGACCTCTAGTGGTAAGTTAAGCCGTGCACCCAGTAGGCTAATGAACAAAGACAACGAAGGCAAACTCAATCACATCATTATGTGGCGGAGGTAGGCCTAATGATGATAATAATAATAATAATAATAATAATAATAATAATAATAATAATAATAATAATAATAAAACAAGGGGGATAATGATTAATGATTAAGCTAACAAATTTGTTTCAATAAGAGGCCACATGTGGCTCAGGACTAATGTAAGATGAGTGTCAAAATTGCCCCCCCCCCCTTTTTTTTGTGTTCTGGACATATTGTAATTGAACAGCCTCCCCTGTTTGACAGACTACCAGCCGCCACTGGTGTGCATGTACCTTTAGTGTAATGCAATGGCAACAGATAGAGTACAACCGGAGAACATCAACAACAAGGACAAACTACTAGGGGGCAAATGGCGGGGTAGAGGGTTCAAACTCTCTCTCACACAGACAAAGACATAATCATCAATACAGATATACACACACAAAAACTCAACTCACACTCACTCCATACACATAGACACACACATGCACACGCACACATTCACACACACACACACATGCACACGCACACACTTACCGGTCACTGAGGTCAGCGGGTGCCTTGCTTGTCAGATAGTCATGAATGTCGTCCTCAGATAGAGGAATGAAGCTGCCATACTTCCCATAAAACTCCTCAAGGTATTCTAGACACACACACACACACACACACGCATACACACACACACACACACACACACACACACACACACGCATACACACACACACACAGGAACATCAATACTACCATACTCATAAAACCTCTCTACGTATTCTTGACACACACACACACACACACACACACACACACACACACACACACACTATACTTCTCATAGAACTCATAGAACTCCTCTAGGTACTCCACACACACACAAACACAAACACACCCACAGAATCAATATCAGTACTTCTGATAAAACTTATCTAGATAGTCTAGACACACACACACACACACACTTCTCATAGAACTCCTCTACTCCACACACACACACACTTCTCATAGAACTCCTCCACTCCAGACACACACAGAAAACATAAATCACACACACTTACCATGAATGAGGTCCACTAGTCCTTCATGGTTGTCGTCTGTGTGTGGCGGGTGTGTGTGTGCGTGTGTTTGAGGTCTCCTGCAGTAGGTGTGGTCCCACAGAGCCTGCCCCCAGTACTCCTCCGACACTGCTGACTCCTCCTCCGTTACCATAGAAACCGAATCCTCCATTACTATGGATACGGACTCATCTGTTACTATGGATACCGACTCATCCGTTAGTATGGATACAGACTCATCAGCTTTCATAGATATTGACTCCTCCCCCTTCATAGTTGGATCCTCCTCCATCTCCACGTCACTGCACCCCCCCACAGAGCCGTTCAGCAGGGGGGCAGGCGCAGGAGGCTTAGAGGCTGGCGATTGGCTGAGGGCCTGGTCATGTGACGGCGTTACCGTCTGCACACAGTCCCGATTGGCTGGTTCAGCTTGTCCGTCACCCTCTGGCCACGCTATGTCCATTTGAGACGTCAACGTGAATACTGACAACACCCGTATCTCTGGCTGTGTTGTTGTCACGGCTACCGCCTCCGTGTGTGTTTGGGTTGTTGTCATAGACTCTGTCTGCGCCTTTGTTTGTGTTGTGGATTCGGATTCCACTTGCTCACCTGTACATGTTGTCACAACGGGTACCGACTGTGCATGCACATCCGCCTGACTAGTTACCAAGGCAACCGACCCCTCCTGCACACCTGTCTGTGTAGTTTCCAGGGAGGTAGAGTCCGCCTGTGCGTCTGTTTGTGTGGTTACCATGACTACAGGCTCCTGCGTTTCTGTAAGCTTCATCTGTGTGGTCGCCGTGGAGACGCACACCGCCAGCTTGGCTGTGCCTCCTCCCGGACTGACGTGATTGGTCACGGCGATGTGGTCCTTGACGGCCGCGAAGCTGCCCCTTCCCCTGGACCGCCGAGCTACAGGCAGGCCCCGGGTGGACAAACTGTGGCCCCTGGCGGGGACACCATCATCCCTAGCAGAGACGTCATGCTGCCCCCTGCCCCTGCCTGTCGCAGAGTGGCCCCTGCCTGGAGCAGAGTGGCCCCTGCCTGGAGCAGAGTGGCCCCTGATGGACGCATTGTGGCCCCTGCCCCTCCCTGAGTGGCCTCTGGCCCTGCCCCTGTCAGACGCAGAATGTCCCCTGTCTGATAAACTGTGGCCCCGGCTGGAACCAGAATGTCCCCGGCCCGCCACACTGTGGCCCCTGCCCCTGTCAGACGCAGAATGTCCCCTGTCTGATAAACTGTGGCCCCTGCCGGAACCAGAATGTCCCCTGCCCGCCACACTGTGGCCCCTGCCGGAACCAGAATGGCTCCTTCCCGCCACACTGTGGCCCCTGCCAGATGCAGAATGTCCCCGGCCCCTCCCAGGGTGTCCCCTGCCTTGGCCCCTACCTGTGCCCGTGCCCCTGCCCCTCCCCCTCCCGGAGTGGCCCCTTCCAGGCGTGTCGTGTCCCCCCGCATGGCCCCCGGGCCCGCAGCAGTCACATTTCTTGGGGACCCGTTTCCTCCGGGACCTCTCGGGGGAGGGGCTTATGTGGTTCTCATCTTTGTGGGTGTGGTCTACTGTATCGCTGTGGGTTGAGTCATTGTGGGCGTGATCCGTGTCCTCGGAGGGCTCTGGGCTTTCGCTGGTGTGATGGGGGAGCCTCATCTCGACCGGTGGGCCATTACTGAGCGCGCCCAGTCCACCTCCTGACCGCAGACACTCCAGCAGGCTGCCCAAGTATTCCTTTCACACACACACACACACACACACACACACACACACACACACACACACACACACACACACACACACACACACACACACACACTCTGGATAGCACTCACGTACCACTCACACAGGCCCGCACGCGCACACACCACCTGACCGCACACACACACCCAGGAAGCGCTCACGTGCTGCACACACACACACACACACACACACACCCTGGACAGGACAGATGATGGGCTGGACACTGTTGTGTATTAATGTGTCAGGCTGAACTCTCCCTGGACCTCACCACCTCACCACACTATGCAGCAGCTCCCTTTAGCAGCTGGTGAGTAAGTGGGGATTGCACACTAGACTGGAGGCCTTTGGTCGGATCTCGACAACGCTCCCGTTCTCAACAACGCTCCTGTACCTCTGTGTTACCTCCGTTGGTCCTGTTTGAGGATCTAGGTTCCGGCTGGAGGTTTAGGTCCTGTTTGTTGTTGGTTCTAGGTTCTGTCTGTGCCTCTGCGTTCCGCCTGTAGTTTCAGGTCCTGTTTGTGATTCCTTTCTTGCAGTATTCCCTGTGTTAAGGCTGGAGCATGGAAAACCTCCTCAAACCTGCTGCAGTAGCCGTCCTCGCTGACCAGCCGGGCAGACCACACCACAGACCCAGCCAGGGCAGACCTCCTTCACCACTATAGAGGGCGTGAGGAGGCCGTGATGGGGCGGCGGGACAGCACCAGGGTCGCGCAGAAACCCCCAAAAGCGTTCATCTGAGTCGTGTGATACCAGAATAAGGTCGCATATCTCCTTCACAGTGCAGAAGTCACGAGTCTGGAAAAGACGACGGTGGG
>NC_085862.1:15081395-15083895 GCF_034702125.1 Engraulis encrasicolus | reverse complement strand
TGATTTTTTTTTAAAAACATTTTTTTCACAAAAGCCTTTTTTTTGCTGTGCAGACAGGACCTGCCATATCCAGTCACTGTTACCAGATGGAAAATGCTAAATTATCGTACTAAAACCTCAAAATCATCGTATTTTGGGGCGTTTTGGGAGGAAATTATTATTATAATTGTAATTATTATTACAACCGGTTAACAGGTGGCAGAACATTTTAACCGGTTAATGCTGATCCGGTCGACTATCGTTTAAACGGTTACCGGTTAACATCCCTAACATACACACAGCATACACAATCACAGCAACAATCTATTGTTGGGTGGTGCAGGTGACTATTCAGGGGTCCGCTTCTCGATTCTTGTCGTTGCTAACCGTCTTAAGACCGTCTCAGCATTCGCTTGGATTTAGTGGTGAGCGTTGCTGTCGAGAGAGAGTTGAGTCGCTCTTACGAAGGACTTTGCTAACGACGATAGCAAAGACGCTTTCGAGATACGGACTCCAGGTTGGCAGCTGTATGTTTGTATCTAATGACTTTTGTGTGTGTGTGTGTGTGTGTGTGTGTGTGTGTGTGTGTGTGTGTGTGTGTGTGTGTCTCCACAGCCCTGGTACAGATGTGACTACGCAGTTGGACAGCTGGATCGATAAGTTCTGTCTGGATGCTGATGTATTTGTACTGGTGGCCAACTCCGAATCAACACTCATGAACACCGTAAGTACATAGACACACACACACACACACACACACACACACACAAATTACTCAGATTCCATACTCATGAAAACTGTCAATACACAACACTTACACACACACACACGCACACAGAGTAGGACCTTTGTGTTGTTTATGTGCGCTCAGCCGTGTTATAATTCCGAAAGTCGTGTGTGTGTGTGTGTGTGTGTGTGTGTGTGTGTGTGTGTGTGTGTGTGTGTGTGTGTGTGTGTGTGTGTGTGTGTGTGTGTGTGTGTGTGTGTGTGTGTGTGTGTGTGTGTGTGTGTGTGTGTTGTTCCGTGACAGCACTGGTCTGTTTATATCCACTGAGGCATGATCGCCTTCTCAGCACACCACATTTTATAAGAGAGAGAGAGGGAGAGAGAAAGAGAACAAGCGTTTGGAGAGAGAGAGAGAGAGAGGGGCAGAGAGAGAGGGGCAGAGAGAGAGAGAGAGATAGAGCGAGAAAGAGAGAGAGAGAGAGAGAGAGCACAAGACGGTTTACAAGAGCAGGAGAGTTAGAGAACAAGATAGTTCGGAGATTTTGAGGAAGAGCAAGAGGGTTAGAGAGAGACGGGGAGAGTTAGAGAGTTATGGAGAGAGCAATAGACCGATTTGGAGACGGGGTGCAGGCATCCTCACACACTGGCCTTTAGTTATTATTAGTCATGTGACCGATACACACTCAGAATGGCTCATCCAGATGGAAGCTCTCACACAGGCTGAAACACTCTAAACAGAGCACCTGCCAAGCCGGGTTAACGCCGGATACACTATATTAGTGAGGGAGAATATACAAGTGAGATATAGTCTGGGAGCCATCTATTTATTTTCTCACGGGGGAGGTCGATATTATATAACTATTTAACATGCGATCTAAAGTGTGATGAAAAGCATCTGATGTCGGCATGGTTGACTTGTAAACAATCGACACGCTTTCGTTTGCCTAATAATGTCTTGCGAATTCCCATACCAACCAAATGCTGATATAACTGGGCTGTGACTACTGGCTAGTCATAATCTAAGTGCTACTTCACTTTGGCAGGTAGTTGACTTTAAGGTATGATGTCCATGGTAGCCTATATTGCATTGTTGGCCCCTGTGTGTCCGTTGTTTGTATTACAACTCAGTTCAATAAAGACGCTTTTGCACACCTCTGTAGTTGGGCAGGTGCGTAGGATGTTATCCCAGCGGGGTTGTCGGTCAAGTGCAAAGAAATCCCGCACACTGTCCATTCCACCAACAAACTTTAATACAACATTTCGGTCATCCGACCTTCCTTCTATTACAACTCAAACAGCACACTCTGCTTGTATCTTTGGTAACCCTTTACTTGATGCCGGTGCTGGTGTTCTATGTAAGACATAACGGTGTCATAACAATGTTGTATCACACTCATGCACATGTCATAAACATTATGTCAAAACCATTAACAATGTATGTTTCTTTTTCTTAACTTTTTTCATTAAGTAACATAACATTCGGTTATGGTAAAGACGGCCCTACCAATGTCAACTTTTCATGACCATAAAACGTTCGACATTGACATGTTCATGACTCATCCATTTTGACACTGTTATGACACTGTCACGTGACACTGGCATCAAGGAAAATGTAACCGGATCTTTTTGCTTGAGGACTTCTGAGCTTAGACATACACTTCCATGTTAAAATAATAGCCTGGATTTTTTCCTTATTTAAAAAAAGGGTGGGAGCAAAAAGATCCTGGTTGAAGTGGACTCCTCCTTTAGTTGTCTGCTACTGTGGTGCTGCCTACCAGTCAGACGTGTGGATGTG
>NC_085862.1:15073895-15076395 GCF_034702125.1 Engraulis encrasicolus | reverse complement strand
GAGAGAGAGTGTGAGAGAGAGTGTGTGTGTGTGTGTGTGTGCGCAGTCTGCAGAAGGTTTTAGATGATCCCTTCAGTGCACAGGCTCCAACCCTTAACAGGCCTGTGCACCACACACATGCGCTCCCCCGTGGGGTGTGAGTTGTGTGTGCAAGTGTGTGTGTGGGAGTGTGACGCGTCATCTGGTCCTCGTAGGAGACTATCTCGCAATCAGCAGTGAAGACCAAGTTTGAGCAGCACACACACCGCGCACAGCAGATCACGTACAACGTCAAGGCAGTCATGGACGCCATCAACATCGCCTCAGCGGAAAAAAGGTACACGCATAGATGCATCACGACAGATGGTCATGTCCAAATCCCATCATTCTCGCTTTGTATTTTTTGGGACAGTTTGGGACAGTATCTGTGTACTTTAACTGAATATGTGAAAGCGAAAAGTGAAAGCCCATTGGGAAACTCCAACTCCCATTGTCATTGTGACACAGCACTCCACAGCACACAAGTGAACACTGCACACTGCACACAACGAAATTGCATTTATGCCTCACCCGTGCAAGGGGGCAGCCCTCAGTGGCGCCCCATGGGGAGCAGTGCGGTGGGACGGTACCATGCTCAGGGTACCTCAGTCATGGAGGAGGATGGGGGAGAGCACTGGTTGATTACCCCCCCCAACAACCTGGCGGGTCTGGAGTCGAACCGGCAACCTCTGGGATGCAAGTCTGACGCCCTAACGGCTGTGATACATGTAAGCGAATTCCACTCGCTTTCAATCTGTTCGCTCGCCTCGCGTGGTGACGTAGCATCGTTTCCCGGTCAAATTAGCTTAGCTTAGCAAATGCTGTGGTCAAACAACCGTCTCTCTTCAATCACAAACACTGTATGTACAAATAAAAATGATGAAACAGGAGCGAATATATTGGTCACCTTAACCCAAGTGTCATTTATTTTAAAACCATCTGTGAAAAACGATCGGCAGATTTGACACCACCGAAATCAAAACAGCCTCCATTTTTAATATCCCAGTAGTGCTGGTGACGCACGTGACGTCATGGCGTTGAAAGCTCTCCCATTGGTTAACGCTTCGCGGTGCCGCTACATTTTTCAGCCAAGCTCAACTTTCTCGCCTCGCTCGCCCACCGCCCGCCACCCTCGCTTCCCTACGTCACCACCTCTCGCCTGGCTGCCGCGTCCCAACGGAAAATAATGGAACGCCACGCTTATAACGCTTTGGAAGCGCCCATGTATCACAGGCGTAACCGCTCACCCATGACTGCCCTATATGGCTGAATGCACTAGTACACACTGAAATGTATTTCTTTGAGACTCAAGGACTGTGTGTGTGTGTGTGTGTGTGTGTGTGTGTAGGGTGGTGTCTTTGGAGGATCGTGAGTATTTGATGGACAGGTTGGAGTTTGTTCGTAATCAGCTGAACCTGCTGATCGAAGAGATCAAGAAGAGAATTAAAGCCATCACGGAGGAAGTGCAACAACAGGTAAACACACACACATGGATCAAGAAGAGAATTAAGGCTATCACTAACAACAGACACACACACACATACAGCGGATCATCTTGTCATGTCATCCTGCTATCGTCTCGCTCTACCATACCGTGTTATCACTCTAAAACATTTTCTAAACATCAAAATAATGCTGTTGTGTTTGTTGTTGTTGACTATTTATTTGAGCTTTAGTGTTTATTGGGTTAGAGGTGGGCCCCAAATGTTTGTGAACATTTCAAGTGGGCCCCAAGTTGTAAAATGGTTGGGAACTCCCAGATGTGTACTCCCAGCAGAAGCGACTTAAACCAATAAGTCGCTGAAGATGCTTCCCCATAAATTCGCTTTTTAATTACCTTAAAGTTCACTGACTATTTCACAATGGTCACCCATCTCCAATTCCCCATGTAGCAACAGTACTGACGTCTGTAGTTCTGGGGTCCATTTCTCGATTCTTGTCGTTGCTAACCGTCTTAAGATCGTCTTAAGACGTAACACCATTCCCTTGGATTTAGTGGTGAGCGTCGCTGTCGAGAGAGAGCTGAGTCGCTCTTACAAAGAACGTTGCTACCGTCGTTAGCAAAGACGCTTTCGAGATACGGACCCCAGGTTTGATGTCAACACCTGGGAACAGTCTTAGGAACAAAGTGGGGCTAGATCTAACCTTGCATGTTTGATGAAATGATTGATTAAGTGTGTGTGTGTGTGTGTGTGTGTGTGTGGGTAGGTGTCCAGTGCCATGGGTGAGGAGATTTGTCGTCTCTCTCTGCTGGTCGATGAGTTCCAATCAGACTTCCACCCCTCACCGCACGTGCTGAAGATGTACAAGGGGGTGAGTAACATACACACTCATGCGCGCGCACACACACCTCCACCCCTTACGGCCAGTCCCCACACAGCAGAATTTTGTTTTGCTCTCATTGACTTTGAATGGAGGCAAAAATTCACTTAGCTGCGTGATGGTGGGGCAAATCCGAGGGACGCGATTTGGTATTTGCTTG
>NC_085862.1:15061395-15071395 GCF_034702125.1 Engraulis encrasicolus | reverse complement strand
TACGTTTTTTTGTAGACTCACAGCTTATTATGTGATAGGGCCACTGAAATATGTTATGACTCGTTTGAAAGTGGAGACGCTGCCCTCTTAGTAGGTGAAAACTGTGTGTCTCTACGAGCTTTTATTGCCGAGTAAACCCACGCTGAACCGAAGTGGGTATCCATGGAATTCAGCTACAATCGGAGATATTGAGGTTTTTGTGAAGGGTGCGCTTCTTCAGAATGTGACGAGTTTGAAAGGGGATGAGTTGGTTTTAATCACAATTTGGTGCAAGGTTAGCTCTGACACACATCTTCCTGCACGTCAAGACACACCTCCTGCTCTAAACCACTACGACACCGGCAATCAATGCCCTTCGAAATCCACGTTTTTCACACAGACTGAACACAAGCTCTTTGTACACATGCAGAAGGTCGGACATTTGCTAAAATAGTTCCCGATGACTCCCGAAATAATAGCCCAACATTGACAACAAATCCCAATGATATGATGCTTAGATGTAGCCCATCCGATCCATATGTAGCCATCTATGCTAGCTTCTGGCTTTTCACATACAGGAAGACAGTTCAACATAGGGGTGAATAATCAAATAAACTTATCTGGTTGGCGATCAAACTTCTAAATCGGAGCGCATTACTCCAATTACAATTCGGGTGCCATTTTGATCCAAGGAGCTGGTAAAGGTCTAGGTAGCAAGCCCAGAAAGTTCAAGATACTCCTGGCACGATATACAATGGTCTCTGTGTTTACCTATTGCGTGAAGTCAGACACAACACACGCTACCGATCGTAGGCCTACTAGGGAAACAACAACATAACATAGCACGATTCACGAATACGGCAGCACACCTCCTGCTCTGTCACACTACGACACCAGCAATCGATGCCCTTTGAAATCCCCGTTTTTCACGTGGACTGATCACAAACTCTTTGCACACATGCAGAGGGTGAGACATTTGCTAAAATAGCTCCCGATGACTCCCGAAATAATAGCCCAACATTGACAACAAATCCAAATGATATGATGCTTAGATGTAGCCTAGCCCATCCGATCCGAATCATATGCGGTGGCAGATGGACACTCCCAACTGATATCGCTCCCGGACGTGTAGTCCCAGGTGTTTCTATCACTCCCGGACGTGTAGTCCCACCCGGATCGATAGTCTGGCTAGTGGGAGCGAGCCGACAGGGGAGCGTCCTGCGTTGGGAGCGACAATCAGGGAATCATGATATGTAGCCATGCTAGCTTCTGGCTTCTCACATACAGGAAGACACAGAAACTTATCTTTTTGGCGATCAAACGTCCAAATCGGAGCGCATTACTGCAATCACATATCGGGTACCATTTGGATCCAAGGATCTGGTAAAGGTCTAGCAAGTCCAGAAAGTTCAAGATACTCCAGGCACTATACAATGGTGTTTACCTATTGCGTGAAGTCAGAGACAACACATGCTACAGTGACCGTACTAGGGAAATCAATGCAGGCAGCGCGATAGGCGACATGGGTTGGCATCCAGACATCTTGGTAAGTTAAATTAAAATATCCAAATCATAACACTCAAACATCATAACAATCAAACAACTTTGGACTGCAAATGTTGTCATTTATGTCCATCACAGAGCTACCAAAATCACATATATTGTCCATTGAAGGGTGTAGATTCAAAATATGATATTTAAATGCAAAAACGCATTTTTACGTTTTGGTATACAACGCATGGGCGTGAAAAACGCATTATTACGTCGTCGGTACTCAATGTGTTAAGCACCCAGTGTAAAGTATAAGAAGACAAGGTGTTGAGCGCTCTTCCTGATCCTTCCACATTTGGGAACCGACCATTTGGCATGATAAGAGACACACACACACACACACACACACACACACACACACACACACCCAGCCCAAGTGTTGATGTGCATCTGTCTCTGCTGTGATTTCTAGGAGGACATTGCTTTCCGCTTCTCGCTGGGTTGGAGCGCTCTGGTCACTCGCTTCCTCGGCCCCACAAACGCCAAACGTGCACTCATGCTAGTGGACAACAGCCTTCAGAACAACCTACAGGTACACACACACACACACACACACACACACACACAGAGAGAGATCGACTTCTACATCTCTCTGCGGTGTACTGCCCTGTTCCTTCTCACTGTGACATTAAAAAGCAGATATGCATGTTTGCATGACACATCTTTTTTTTTTTGTACTAAGGAAGGCGTTGGCAGACTTATGATGAGGTTAAGAGGGTGTTGGGAGGCTTTTATGATGAGGTTCAGGGGGCGTTCCTTCAAAAAAGGTTGAGAACCACTGTGCTAAATCTATTGTAAGTCCTTATGATGAGGTGTGTGTGTGTGTATGTGTGTGTGTGATCAGGTTGCGCGCCCGCTGGCTGCTGCCACCACCCCCGGCTCCTCAGTGTCTCTTCCACAGCAGCAGGAGGCAGCGTTGACTCAGGAGGAACTGATGCTCACCATGGTCAACAACCTGGCCTCCGTCACCTCACGCACCTCTATGAGCGTACTGGTGGTGGGGGGAGTGGTGAGCACAAACATATACACACACACACACACACACACAACCTGGTGTCTGTTACATCACGTACCTCCATGAGCACACACACACACACACACACACACACACACACACACACACACACACACACACACACAACGTGGGAGACTTCATCTTGGTCCCGAAAGGGACCTAGCCTTGTTTATTCTGACATTACCAAACTCTTCGTGTGTGTGTGTGTGTGTGCGCGCGCGCATGCGTGTGTTACCATGCGTGTGTGTGCGTGTGTGTGTGTGTGTGTGCGCGCATGTGTGTAGGTGTGGCGTACAGTCGGCTGGCGCCTCATAGCCCTGTCCATGAGTATGTACGGGATGCTGTATCTGTATGAGCGGCTGACGTGGACCAGCAGAGCCCAACAGAGGGCGCTCAAGAGGCAGTTTGTGGACTTTGCATCAGAGAAACTCAACATGATCGTCTCATTCACATCAGCCAACTGCAGCCACCAAGTACAGCAGTGAGTATCTCTTTCTCTCTCTCGTTCTCACTCTCTCTCTCTCTCACACACACACACACATACTCACACACACACTTTATTTCTCTCAATCTCTATCTCTCTCTTTCTCTCTCTCTCTTACTGATACACACACACACACACACACACACACACTCAACATGATCGTCATCAGTCATGACTTCCCACATGATTGTATCTCACCAATTGTCCCTTCCGTGTGTGTGTGTGTGTGTGTGTGTGTGTGTGTGTGTGTGTGCGTGTGCGCGTGCAGGGAGATGGCCACCACGTTTGCGCGTCTGTGTCAGCAGGTGGACATCACCCAGAAGCAGCTGGAAGGAGAAATAAACACACTCACACACAAGATCACGCAACTAGAGACCGTGCAGCAGCGCTCTAAAACACTCAGGTACACACACACTCACTCACTCACTCACTCACTCACTCACTCACTCACTCACTCACTCACCACTGTCCACACATATGAGTCAAAATTAACAAACAGGCTACACTTTATTGGTTATTTATTGTAAACTGGCGCATATGTTTCCAGAAACATGTAGAAACAGGCACTGTGGCTGTTATGAAGTGCAGTGCATGCAGGGCCTTTACTCTTTAGCTACTTCCTGAGTATTGTGTGTCCTTAGTCACCTCATTGCCTAGCCCAGGGGTCAGGAACCTTTTTTTTGGAGAGAGCCATAAACGCCAAATTTTTCAAAAGAAATTTTCATGAGAGCCATACCATTTTAAAAACACTGAATACAATCAAAGGCATGTATTTCAATTAAGCCCAACAATTTTAGAGAGTACTGTCAATTGATAATAGGTAAGTATAGGATTGATAGGATAGAACTGTCAACTTCATTATGGCAAGGTCTGGGGAAATTTTGCATTTCTTAGATGTAATTTTCTGCATTTTAACACTTTTTAACCTCCCTTGTCCTGTCCTTGTCCTTTTCACCTCCCTTGTCCTGTTTCAACTCAATATGGAACCCGTAATTTTATTTATAAATACAGGACGATTCCATATTTCAAGGCAACCCTAGATAAGTAAGAGCCATATACACTTCCCAAAAGAGCCACATGTGGCTCTAGAGCCATAGGTTCCTAACCCCTGGCCTAGCCCTAGTGCATTGTGGGTATGAGTTTTCTAACAGGAGTACATTACGACACTGAGACAAGATCGCAAAGCTATGGCACAATGGCGTACTACATAAATATACTAACGTGTGTGTGTGTCTGTGTGTCTGTGTGTGTGTGTGTGTGTAGGCACAAAGCGTCGGAGTTGGAGGGTCAGTTGGATGATTTCACCAACCATTACCTGAGACCCCATCTGTCCTGAGGACATTACACCAGGCCGTGTGTGTGTGTGTGTGTGTGTGTGTGTGTGTGTGTGTGTGTGTGTGTGTGTGTGTGTGTGTGTGTGTGTGTGTGTGTGTGTGTGTGTGTGTGTGTGTGTGTGTGTGTGTGTGTCTCATGGAGCTACGAACTGTATTTTTTTTCTCTCCCAGGAGAGTGTGTATGTGTTCAGAATCACACACACACTCAGACACATGAATTCCCAAATATTGTGAAACTGCATCATGCTGTGTGTGTGTGTGTGTGTGTGTGGCTGTGGCCTTTTCCAAGGAGGGATTTTACCTCTCACCCTGTCCATTCAACACTACCCTCCCTGTATTGTGTGTGTGTGTGTTTGTGTGTGTGTTTGTGTGTGTGTTTGTGTGTGTGTGTGAGAGAGAGAGAGAGAGAGAGAGAGAGAGATTGTGAGAAAGATAGTGTGTGTGTGTGTCTGAGACAGAGGAAAAGAGTCAAGCAAAAAAGGAAGTGCGTGTGCGTGTATGTGTGATGGCTGATGTTTACGTGTATGAAGTTTGTCCATATTTGAAGGGAACCCCTGTCCTAAGCAACAAGTTGCCTAGCAACGCGCTGCTCCAGATGAACTCACTGTAGCCCACTACTGCCTTCTTTTCTCCCGGGACGTGTGTGTGTGTGTGTGTGTGTGTGTGTGTTTGTGAGAGAGAGAGATGTATATTGTTTGTTCTACTGAGAGATTTCCAGGAGCATGCATCAATTTTGAGTGGTTTTCTCCTGAGATATGTTTGTTAATAAACAAGGAGCGTTGGCACACGTGTGTATGTGTGCGTGCGTGCGTGTGTGCATGCGTGCGTGTGTGCGCTCCTCCCATGATTTGAAGAAAGTCCTTTGGTTCCTGCTGTAGTTTTGTAATCAGTAGAATGGAACACACACCTGTGAATGTGTGTGTGTGTTTGTGTTCATGACCCTTTGAGGTCTTTGGAGACTCGAGTGACTGACTGAGTGTCTCTGTGGACTGATGAGCTAATAAAGTGCTCTACTTTACTAACACCTCTTGTCTCTGTGTCTTCCTTAAAAATAACTGTAACAATGCTTGATCTGTTGGGTGACTCATCTTTGGGCATTCAAGTACGTAGGCCTACTGTGTATCCTTTTTCCCATTGTAATTGCATTTCCCATAATAATATTCTTTACATTATATTATACAAGTTAGCTGTAACTTTTATCCAACACACCTTAAAGTTATTTAGGTGCAGGGCATTGATTACAGTCCTTGGAGCAAAGTAGGGATTGGTGCCTTTCTGTGGGGCATTTCAGCCATGGACGTGTCTGGTTTAGGGTCAGGTTCTTGCATTTATGTCTGTAGGCCTACCTGCTGGCTAGCTACCCCTGTTGCTAAATACCTGTGAGTGTTATAGAAACTATCTCCACTTCAGTATGTTTATTTATGCTGCAGAAATGTATGGATGTATCCCATAACTCCTTAGTAGTAAAGAACGCATCTGATTGATGCCCACGGCCACGTGTCACTTTCTCTCTGCTTCCTGCAGTGTTGCGTGTGTGCGTTTTGATTGCCTGGTGCTAGTAAATGAGACCACTCCCACAGGGATAGTATGGAACTGCATTTTTTAATTGGCTCCTATACAGTCAGCAGAAGACACTACAATCTTACTCCCGGAGCCATGGAATTCAGAGTTGAGACAACCGGAGTACAAGTAGTCGGTTGATGAAATGATTCAAATAATTCTAGGCAACGCCTTTATTTTGAGAGAGACCAACTCAGAACCTCTGCATAACAAGCACAGATAATGTAAAAATGAATCATATTCAATTACATTTATCTTGACTGCACTTTCTGTGTTCGACGCTCACTTCCTGGAACTATTTTGGAACTATGTCAATGCCGATCTGTATGTCAAAGGCTCCATGACTTGTCTTTTTTGTGTAAAAATGGAACACGGAGGTTAATGGGATTAGCGTAACCTTAAATTCCATGGCTCTGCTTACTCCCAATACAATACTCCACATACAGAGGTCATACTGTACAGTAGTGGCTCCCAAACTGAGGGCCGGGACCCCTAGGGGCAGAGCTAATGCAGAGAGGTCACAGAGAGAAATAATATAATAAAGGGAAAATCCACAGGTTAACAGCTCATGTCATTCCATTAATTAGTAACTCAATTCACTTGTATGGTTAACGCATACATTAACTTTTCCTGTGAATTAAAATTAAAATTGAGCAACAACTAAACTAAACCGTGTTTGGATTATGGGGGATGGGAGAGTCGCAAAAATATTGTTCGGTACAAAGCAGAAAAAAAATTGGGAACCACCACTGCACAGACTGATCTGCTGCTGAGCTGTTAAGTTATTACAAAGAACAATTGTTTGCAAATGCATTGAATTGGTTCTTAAAAAATGCCTAATATACACACACACGTTATGTGGCCACACATAATAATAGCTCATAACTGCATTCATGAAAGTATAAATAAATGTATTTATGAGCTATAACAAGCCAACATTAATAAAATACTGACAAGACATTAAGACCGTTCATACTATTGGCTGAAGAAAAATCACAACCTCATACTATTAGTTAATCTACTTTCTGATTCTTCTGATTGGTTAGAAGTATAGTAGGAAAGTTGCAAGAGTAGAAAAAGCATTCTTGTGATTCAAGAAAAAAAAAACACGTCAAATCCGAGCAAACGAATGCAGCATACATGAAAACACTGAAAAATGACATGATGCATTCTGAGTAAAAATGTGTCATGAGGTCTCCATTGACTTGCTCAGATTTGATCATTTTTGCTCCATCACGAATGCGGTCACTGCCCAGCCTGTGGTTAGAGGCGTGGTTTGTGTGGCCACCCTCTTGTCCAATCAGTGCGTCCGCCAGACTGCCCGGTCTCTCTCAGGTCCTCTCTCGGCGGCAGGCGGTGGTGCTGCTCAGTTCCAGATGCGGAGGAAGCTATCCCATGATCCCGTAGCCACCGCCATGCCATCAGGAGTCACGCCCAGACACGACACGCGGTTATCATGACCTGTCATGACACCTAACACACACACACACACACACACACACACACACACACACACACACACACACACACACACACACACACACACACACACACACACACACACACACAGAAATACCATCAAGAGACAAAATGCCCCACCATCACAACTTACACACACCAACACACTCTTCAGGTCATAACAATGTAGAGCATTATCATGTATGAATAGAAGGTTTGTTGTGTGCTGGTGGAGTTGGGGGGTGATAATGGTGAATAGATGTGACCTGGGTGTGCGTACCTGATCTCTCTCCCTTCAGCACATCCCAGATGTTGCAGTTGAAGTCATCGTATCCAGCGATCACCAGCCGTCCACTCTTGGAGAAGAATATTATTATTGTTATTGTTATTGTTGTTATAATAATAATTAATAATAAATAATAATAACATTGTTTATGTATATTATTATTATTACACACATTGTAATGTCACTAACCTTGGAGAAGGCCACAGAAGTGAGGCCACAGATTATGTTGTCATGCTGATAAATCTAAACACACAAACAAACACATACTCACTAATCAGTGATGAGGTGATGTCTGGGCATTTCTGCAGTCCTTATCACCATATTTACTCCATGTTTTCTTTTTTTTTAAAGTGCCCTTTACATCTTACTTTTACTATGATACATGTAGAACATATTTATTTAACTTCCTCCATGATGACTGTCCTCATTTACATAGGCCTACTGTATATTTAATAATGTGCATTGTCCATGTCAATTATACCATAAATATCATTAATAAATAACCATCAATGAAAAAAGAAAGAAAGAAAGACCTTCAGCTCCTGGTCAGCTCGCAGGTCAAACAGTCTGCAGGTGGCATCATCAGAGCCTGTTGCAAAGCCATTACCATTGGGGAAGAACTACACACACACACACACACACACACACACACACACACACACACACACACACACACACACACACACACACACACACACACACACACACACACACACACACACACGCGCAGAGTTCACAGTGTGTATACATATGACATACTCATATAATGATATGTTTGTTTATGTCTGAGTGATGGGTGATGAAATGCTGCACATGTCATTTGATCCAGATTTGGGACTGTGTGTGTGCCACTTGTACCCCTGAATAGGCTTCAGACCAATATAACTTTTTTGCTTTTATGTATAAGACATATTATTGCTACTTTAATATTGTTTGAGGCGCTGTATTGTTTCTCAATAATTATTGGTCCTCCCAAATAAAATAATCAAACTGTGTGTGTGAGTGTGAGTGTGAGTGTGAGTGTGAGTGAGAGAGAGAGAGAGAGAGAGAGAGAGAGAGAGAGAGAGAGATACTCTGTGAGATACTATGAGATACCACTGTATTGATATTTGAGAGGTGTGTGTGTTGAAGTTTTGTTTGCACACGCCGTAGCATTTGTCCAGACTTGGGACTGTGTGTGTGTGTGTGAGAGAGAGAGAGAGAGAGAGAGAGAGAGAGAGAGAGAGAGAGGTACTCTGAGATACTCACCACCACAGCGTTGATGTCTGAGAGGTGTGTGTTGAAGTGTTGTCTGCATATGCCGTCACGGATGTCCCAGACGCGCGAGGAGGCGTCACAGGCCCCCGACACGAAGATGCTGCGATCGGGACTCAATGCCAGGCTCATCACGTCCCCACTGTGGCCGGGGAAACTTACAATACACACACCCATCTCGATGTCCCACAGCGCACTGCACCCACCCCCCCACACACACACACACACACACACATGCAAAGACATACAGTAGATGGATATATGCACACACACACACACACACACACACACACACACACACACACACACACACACACACACACACGGTTACACCGATGGATTCACGCAAACAAACACACACAGATAGATACATATAAACAAACACCCACAACTACACTAAACTAAAATTCTTACAGAACAAAAACTCAAAATAGCTAAATGAACACATTGCAGCCATGGCCTTATGGGTAGGGAGTTGGTCTTTCAAGTCAAGTCAAGTCAAGTCAAGTCAAGTTTATTGTCAATTTCTTTACATGCACTGGTCATACAAAGAATTTGAAATTGCGTTTCTTGCTCTCCCATGCAGACATAGACTAATCTAGGTAAGGACATAGACAGTATAGACATAGACAGTACTCATACATGGACATAGACAGTATGGACGTAGACATTGCTCATACAGACATTTAAAGTGCAAGACTGGACAACAGAAGACTTGTAGAGAACATACATTAAGAGGAGGTATTTTGTTGTTCTTTTTCCTAAAAGTCCTTTATAGCGTTCTGACATAGTAATAGTAGCATTTGAAGAAATAAATAATTAAAAAAGGTTTTTATTTAAATACACCAGCAGCAGTATGTGTGTGTGTGTGTTTGTATGTGTTTTGTGTGCGTGTGTGTGTGTGTGTGTGTGTGTGTGTGTGTGTGTGTGTGTGTGTGTGTGTGTGTGTGTGTGTGTGTGTGTTTAGTGCAGGTAGAAAGTGCGGTGTGCGTCTGTGTGTGTGTACCTGTGTATGTGTGTGTGTGTGTGTGTGTGTGTGTATGTGTGTGAGTATGAGTTGTGTGTCAGTGTGTGTATGT
>NC_085862.1:15046395-15056395 GCF_034702125.1 Engraulis encrasicolus | reverse complement strand
TCTCTTGTGGTGATGAATGATGAATCAGTGACACTCTCTTGTTGGACCTGCCGCGGATTCACTAACGCATCGTAATACCTGCAACATCCAGAGCTGCTGGAAATGGCGTAAAAGTATGCGCAACGGACACTTCAAGCGCAAATGCGCAACTGACACTTCAAACACAAAACTCACAACTCTACTGCCCAGACACATTAGCTATCACATAAAGAGCACGCTCACCTTGTGTCTGGTCCCGGTCGCCCGCCTTGTTCTGGTGCTCCGGTGGAGTGCGATACTGTTTCGGTGGAGTGGCTGCGCGAGGGTCCGCTGGAGGTGCGCACGACTGGATAGCTCTGGAGCACCGAGGGACTCGTGTGGTCCTTGGGGGGATACTCTTAAAGGGGCCGGTAAATGCAGGCGCCGTGAGTCGTTTGGAGGAAATAATGAGATGTGAAATATAATAGCAATGCTGATTGAGAGAGGGCTATGCCCTTTACTGTGATTTATGGTCTATTTCGCATTTGCTACAGAAACTGGAGGCAATATATTTCCTGGCAATATCTTTCCACAGATAACTGCTAAGATAATTTAAACGTTTCAAATGAACTTCTTGAAAGTAGATGGGAAGGGCTACCATCCATGGGTAATACACCGTTTAATAACACGCTTACTGAGAGTGAATCACACAGGCAAGGCACATTAAATACATTAATGACCATAACCATAGTCACATATTTCCATGGCTGGTAGACGATGTATGCTTGCGGAACAATAGCAAAAATCTAATTTAATGTCTCCTACAAACAGTGTACGAATGTGTCCACTTTTCTGCTCTCCCAAAAAGCTGAGAAGTCTGCTGGTGGTGCGCCTTCTCAACTCAACTTGTGCGTCCTGGCTGCTTTGAAGGCGGGGTTATATCACTACTGTTGTTTTGATTGGCTCTCGGTGAGCAAGTCTCAAGCGCGGTTAGGTTGACCAGTTTTTAATTCATTTCTTTGTTGTGATTAAACGTTAGCTGCGTCTGGGCTCTTGACCGCTGTTTTAGCGTGTACACTAGTAATAGTTGTCACCCAGGAGTCGCGAGGATGAGTGGAGGGGTATACGGTGGCGGTAGGTGACATTTATTCACCCGAGAAAAATGAATGAGCGCGCCACGTTGTAATTGCTAAACGTCAATCGGTTAGCACATAAGCTAGCTGGTTAGGTCGTTTGAGCTAATGCAGTGATACTGTTGTGGCGAAGCAGGCCTAGAACTACTATGCAGCAGTCTCTGCATACTTGATGGTGTGCCGTTTAAATCAAAGTGTGTTCTTTTTCTCGAATGACTGTGCAAATTGCATAAGGGAAGATTTGTTCGTGCAGCAAGATTGCTCATCCTTGTTAGCTACTAAGCTACGCTAATAATACAAGCATACTGGATCATAATGACACTTGACTGCTGTTCATATTAGATGCTCTTGGAAACTATGTATCTAGTTGTTGCCACGATCTGTCAGTTCTTTCTAATGAATGAAGGCTGTTACAGTGTGTCCTGAAACTCTATTCACTAATGCAGAATATACTAGGATGGGCATTGGGCGGAGATGCACAACACTGTCCAACTACTCATTTTTGAAAACGTACCCTGAAGATCATTATTCGTCATTTCTGTCTGTTTGTGTGTGCGTATTTGTGTGCAGATGAGGTGGGAGCCCTGGTGTTCGACATTGGCTCCTACACGGTGCGCGCGGGCTATGCCGGTGAAGACTGTCCGAAGGTGAGGATGCTACAGGCCTGCGTGTTTCTGTGTGTGCGCCACAAACCCTCTGCCCTCACCGGTACCTGTAGAGCTAGAGCTTCGGTTAGCGCGTGTTCTCTGACACGCCTCTGATTGGATGACCGTCACCCTGACCTGATGTGTGTGTGTGTGTGTGTGTGTGTGTGTGTGTGTGTGTGTGTGTGTGTATTTGTTTATCAGTGGATAAAGGCCCTATAATAGTGTCGGTAGAGAGATACCGGGTATATGTGTGTATTGGATCCAGAGACTCCAGTTCCTTCCTCTGATTATTTGTGTGTGCGCACGTGTGTGTGTGCAGGCGGACTTCCCAACGGTGATGGGTGTGACGGTGGACCGTGAGGATGGCACTGTTCCCATGGAGACAGATGGCGAGAAAACGAAACAAAGCGGCACCAACTACTTCATCGACACCAACCAGTTACGGGTACCACGGGACAACATGGAGGTCATGTCCCCACTCAAGAACGGCATGAGTACGAACGCACACGCACATACACACACACACAAACACACACCCCAGCTATGTACCATGGGACAACATGGAGGTCACGTCCCCACTCAAGAACGGCATGAGTGTGCGCGTGCGGGTACCATGAGACAACACGGACACACTCAACAATGGCAAGACCTCCATATACCAGTATATTTCAAGCCCCCCTAATAAGATGTATAAACACTGTGCCAATAGGCCATTTTTCTGCACACCGCCCTTCACATCTCTATGTAGCTGGCGCATTTCTAAATCTATCCAAATAGAACAAGTAACGTACAGTGGTGCTCATATGTTTACATACCCCAGCAGAATATACGCTTTCTTGGCGATTTCTCTCAAAATATGAAGGGTTACACAAAACCTTTTTTTTCACTCATTGCTAGTGACTGGCTTAAGATATTTATTAGCAGTATTCTGTGTTTACTCTTTCAAAAGCATGATCACAACCCAAACTACCCAAATGACCCTGTTCAAAAGTTTACATACACTAGTTTCTGATGCTGAATATGGCCCTGTTTAACATCAGGGGCCGCTCTAAATTGTTTGTGGTAGTTGTGGATAAGGCTCTTAATGTTCTCTGATGACAAAACAGCACATTCTTCCTGGCAGAATGTTTCCTATAATACCTTTGGGTGTCTTGCTGGAACCTCATATTTGAGGTTTCCCCTGAGTGGCTCAATGATGTTGAGATCAGAAGAGTGAGACGGTCGCACAAAAACTTCATTTTATTCTTTCTGAAGCTAATGACGGGTTGATTTGGCTTTCTGTGCTGAAATATTGTCATGTTGGCATGTCCAACAATGAACCATGTGCAGATTCAAGGCTGATGAGTGTCAAGTTTCCTCCAGTATTTTTCACGGGGCAATGTATTCATCATTCTGTGAGTATGGACCAAAAGTGTAGTGCATTTGTAACTCAAATGTCCCCATGACATCAGTGGTCCCTAACCACGTTTCACAGAAGGGATGGTGTAACTTTCATCATAGGCTCCGTTGACTGTTCTCCAAATGGTACTGTTAATAGTGGCTGAAAAAAGTTCCATATTGATCTAATTTTTCCAAATGACTTTGTCAGATGCATTCTGATGCTTCTCACTATGCTATTTGGTGTATCATATGCAAAATAACATGTTTGCATTTTTGTAGTAATGGCTTTCTCCTGGCAACCCCCAACAGCCCATCTTTCCTCAAGTGCCTCTTTCCTGTACAGTTTAAAAAATGTTTTTCATGTTGTCCTACATTTCACCTGAAGTTATTTTTTTGGTTGTCCTATGCCTCCTGAACAATTTCCCTTGCAATGATCATTGCAATGCAATGATTCCCTTGCCCATTGGCTTGATTCCAACCAAACCCCTCATATTGTATTTCTGAATTGAAATCCCAACAGTGCCAACATGACAATATTTCGACACAGAAAGCCAAATCAACCCATCATTAGCTTCAGAAAGAATAAAATGAAGGTTTTTGAGTGACCATCTCACTCTCCTGATCTCAACATCATTGAGCCACTCAGGGGAAACCTCAAATGTGAGGTTCCAGCAAGACACCCAAAGATATTACAGGAAACAACCATTCTGCCAGGAAGAATGTGCTGTTTTGTCATCTGAGAACATTAAGAGCCTTATCCACAACTACCACAAACAATTTAGAGCGGTCCTTGATGTTAAGCAGGGCCATATTCAGCATCAGAAACTAGGGTATGTAAACTTTTGAACAGGGTCATTTGGGTAGTTTGGGTTGTGATCATGCTTTTGAAAGAGTAAACACAGAATATTGCTAATAAATATCTTAAGCCAGTCACTAGCAATGAGTGAAAAAAAAGGTTTTGTGTAATCCGTCATATTTCGTGAGAAATCGCAGAGAAAGCGTATATTCTGCTGGGGTATGTAAACATATGAGCACCACTGTATATTAAGAAGCATAGCATTGATCATGGAAAGCAAGAATTTACAAATCCAGGGTATTTGAATGTGTCTTGGGGTTCATTGGGGGTGCTCTGGAAGAGAGAGGGGGGTAGTAGAGTGCTCATGAAGAGAGGATGGTATGGCGCATATACTGAAGCACATACTGCAGCAGGTTCCAGTGGAGGATGTAGAGTCATGTGGATTAGAATGTAGAATGTAGCTGCGTGTGTGTTCTAGAGGCTGTGAGGGTGAAGGTGGCTAATTTGCTGTTTTCCTCTGAGTCCCGGCCTAGAAGACATCCTACAGCTCAGCACTTAATTAAAGCCAATTTTAGATCCCCATAGAGAGAGAGAGAGAGAGAGCGCGAGAGAGAGAACGCGTCAGAGAATTGTCACTAAATGACGCATTTCTGTCCTCACTGCAGTTCTCTCTCTCGCTCCCGCTCTCCCTCTCCCTTCTTTTCTTCTGTATGCCACTGACTTCAACAACCAGTCACAATCCTGCTCCCTTTCATTAGATGTGTACACAAAAGACGCACTTCACTTTTAACTGACCCAGTTCAGTGTGTGTGTCTGTGTGTGTGTCTGTGTGTGTGTGTGTGTGTGTGTCTAAATTCCTATGGAAGTGTGTTAGGAGCTCACAGTAAAGAGTCAAGTGGAGTTGTGTATGAAGTTTGTGGCGGTGTGGTACCCTTTTGCTTGACAGTGTGTGTGTGTGTGTGTGTGTGTGTGTGTGTGTGTGTGTGTGTGTGTGTGTGTGTGTGTGTGTGTGTGTGTGTGTGTGTGTGTGTGTGTGTGTGTGTGTGTGTGTGTGTGTGTGTGTGTGTGTGTGTGTGTGTGTGTGTGTGTGTGTGTGTGTGTGTGTGTGTGTGTGTGAGCAGTTGAAGACTGGGACAGTTTCCAGGCCATCCTTGACCACACCTACAAGATGCACTTCAAGTCGGAGCCAAGCCTGCACCCCGTACTCATGTCCGAGGCATCGGTGAGTTCTAATGCTGTTCTCATATAGCGCATTCAGGCCGACTGAGATCCGTGCCAGGGCCCGTTCCCGCACCTAATCGCGAACCGGCCGTCGTGTTCACGCCACAGAATTTAGCGTTCGCGAGCTGGAAAGTTGACTCGCAATGCGAACTGCAAAATACTAGGTTTTTGTCCGCGAACCGTGACGACAGCGTGGCCGTCAGCACGTTCATCTGGGTAGCACAGTCACGTGCAGAAAAAGTTCAGAGCCTGGTATGAACACGGGCGGTTCGCAGATAACCACTTTAGTGCCGAACGTAACTTATGCCGGCACCGGCTCCGTTCTGGTCGGCCTGAAAGCCCTATCAGTGTTCTTATTGCATTCTCATACTGTTCTTGTAACATTCTCATACGGTTATCATAATATTTTTATAGCGTTATAATTTCATCTTTGCCTTCTTATCTCGTTCTTATAGTCTTATACAGTAATTCCACAATCGTGTGCGATTTTCTGTTCCTGTCATTCTTGTTCAATGTTTTGAATGTGTTATCTTTGTGCTCTAACACTTTCTAATGTAGGATATTTTTTAGAAGCACCTTCTGACATTGTGTGTGTGTGTGTGTGTTTGTTTGCAGTGGAACACGCGTGCGAAGCGTGAGAAGCTGACAGAGCTGATGTTTGAGCACTACAACATTCCAGCATTCTTCCTCTGCAAGACCGCCGTGCTCTCAGCGTATCCTTACTACACACTATTACACTACACACTTACACTGCACAAGACTATTACACTACACTACAACACAATTAGACTACACTGCACTATTACATTGCACTACATACTAATTACACTGCTCTTCACAACTATAAACAATTACACTGCACAAGACATTACGGTACTTCTCCATGCATACTAACACCAAACTTATTCTGGTTTGGACTTCCATTGCACTGATTTTTCAGCGCGAGTGCCCTGTGCACTGAAATATAGTATTACACTGCATAAATATCCATGTATTTCTACACTAGATCACACATTACATTGCAATACCCAATAGCAGATGTGGTTCTTTGTTTGTCTGTCTGTGTGTGTGATGTGTATGTGTCTGTGTTGGCATCCTTAACTGGGTCGTCTACAGTTTTGCTAACGGCCGCTCCACAGGCCTCGTGCTGGACAGCGGAGCTACACACACCACCGCCATTCCTGTACACGACGGATATGTACTGCAGCAAGGTACACACACCACTGCCATTCCTGTACACATCGAATATGTACTGCAGCAAAACACACACACACACACACACACACACACACACACACACACACACACACACACACACACACACACACACACACACACACACACACACACACACACACACACACACACCACAGCTATTCCTGTACACAACGGATATATATTGCAGCAAGGTATATACAGTACAGGCCAAAAGTGTGAACTCACCTTCTCATTTATGCATTCTCTTTATTTTCACGGATTTTCATTGTCTAGTTTCATGCAGGGCATCAAAACTGCATGAACACATGGAGAATTATGTGCTTACCAAAAATATCACTCTAGCTGTTGTCCAACAGCAATGACAGCTATCTATCCACCTGACGTCAACACGGCACAACTGATGGCCCCACACATTTCAATAAGCTTATTTTTGTCTATTGTCAAATAAAATGCCCAGTCAGTCATGCCAATCCTAATTGAACATTAAAGTCCTCCAATAACTCACTAGAATTGTAGTACTTGAATTTTGAGACCTAAAACCTAGTTTTAAACACTTGCCAATACAAGAATTTACAGACATTTTCTTGATCCGATACTGAGTCATAGCCAATTACTTGGAGAGGTCAAACCTGTGTTAGAGGGAATCTGTGGTAGGGGTTTTCACTTTTACTTTTACTTTTTGTATCGCTGTTTCACCTAGATAATCAGCTATGCTGACCAAGTGACCCATTATCAGATTAAGAAAATCTCTCTTGTATTGCTTGTATCCATTAAAATTGACTCGACTGACTGGGTATTTTTACTTGAAAATAGACAGAAAAATAAGCCCCACAGTTTTGCTGTGTTGACATCATTGTTTGGAATTTTTATATTTTTAAATAATTTGTTTTTATTTTTTATATATTTTCATTCTTTTGTTAAGCAAAAAATTATACATGTGTTCATGCACAGTTTTAATGCCCTCCATGAAAATGTACTATGTTCTGTAAATAGCCACAAAAATAAAGAGAATTAATTAAATGAGAAGGTGAGTCCTTACTTTTGGCCTGTACTGTACACACCTAGTTAAAGCCCACCTGGGAAACTTGGATGTTTGTGTGTGTGTGTGTGTGTGTGTGTGTGTGTGTGTGTGTGTGTGTGTGTGTGTGTGTGTGTGTGTGTGTGTGTGTGTGTTAGGTATTGTGAAGTCCCCGTTGGCTGGTGATTTCATGAGTATGCAGTGCAGAGAACTCTTCCAGGAACTCGGAGTGGAGATCGTACCGCCCTACATGATCGCTTCCAAGGTACACACACTCACACACACACACACACACCCCTAATAGAATTCAACCCCCCTACACAATCACCCTTCACTACATGATTGCATCTAAGCAAACTAGGCCTGACATGCGTGTGCACACGTCACACACTGTGCGTTTCTAATTGTGTGTGTGTTGTATAGGACCCGTTGCGTGAGGGCCGCCACATACTGTGCGTTTCTAATTGTGTGTGTGTGTGTGTGTGTGTGTGTGTGTGTGTGTGTGTGTGTGTGTGTGTGTGTGTGTGTGTGTGTGTGTGTGTGTGTGTGTGTGTGTGTGTGTGTGTGTGTGTGTGTGTGTTGTATAGGACCCGTTGCGTGAGGGCCGCCACATACTGTGCGTTTCTAATTGTGTGTGTGTGTGTGTGTGTGTGTGTGTCAGAGACGTGCGGTCAGGGTAGGCAGGGTAGGCAGTGCCTACCCTGGGATAAATGTCTTAAAAATAAAAACTAACACGTGTTTTAAAAAATATTCTTCAGAGTTCACATACACAACAATAACATTGATTCAGCATAAATTATGAGCTGTTTAAAGTACAGTATACGCAGGACAACAAAAACCTAAGTAATCGCACGAAGCAAAGCGCTCAGGCTTGGGCAGGTTGCCGTGGCAACGCGCAGTCCCGGCTGGTAGCAGAGACAGGCTGCTGGTAGCCTGTCAAAGCAGAGCTTTCGAATGCCAGCCAGGCAGCCCGGTAAGGCTCGCTTTTCCTCTGCCTACCCTGCCTTCAGTGCTGTCAATGTAGAAGTTTGCGCATGCGTATTAAGTTGTCACATAGCTTGTCAATGGGACTAAAAGCAGAGCCTTTAGACTGTGGCGGGAGTATGTGAGCCAATCACAGCTGCCAACATGAAAAATTGTTACAATTCAGGAAGCCTTCCTGCTTAAAGTATGATAGCAACAACAGCTAGCAAGGTACGGCTTGTTCAAACTCTAGCCGTACAGAAAACATGGCAGTCTTTGGCGTTTTGCCTTTATTACAAAAAAAAAAAAAATCAGAGAAGTAGCAAGAAAGATGGTTCAGATGACAGGCAATAGCTGAGCCGTTTGCAATCGCTGCATTGTGGAAATATTCAACATCAGATGGGTAGCAGCTTCAAGTAGTTTGAACACACTGGGACAAAATATCTTCATCATGTCAACCACCCCGGGCTTTTAATGGAACTAACTTGCATGGAAAACATACTCGTGATTCTGCTTTAAGGTAAGATTCATCTAATTATTAAGCTGTGGGTAGCCAAATTTTAACATGAACATGCTCAAGTTTGTCGTGGTGCCTTTTGTTGACGGGCCAGGGAGGTGTTGACATTGAAGATTGGTTGTGCTGTGGACACGAATAGACTGTGTGTGTGTTATTATGGACGCGAGATTGTTTTTTGAGCGTACGACATGACTTCATTTTCCTAATTTATTATGATGATGACTTAATACGCGATGCGTGAGGTGTGTGGAGCCTGTTAGCAAGTTGACGTGCAGCTGTGTTCTTTTGAAGTGCGCGGTGTACGAGATCAACGTTGGGCTTACTCGAGTGACTGGGATGGGTGCTCACCTCACTCAGAAATTGACTTGATTTGAAACACCTTGCACAACCGTTGCTGAAGTGTTTGAGAATACAATCACGCACAAGAATGAGTCTCAGAAGTGTTTTCGTTGGTTTACTCGATGGAGGCCTACCAGTATTTACTGTCTGAATGCACCGCTCATGTTTGTTGAGTTCGCAAGCAACCCGCCCCCTTGCCAACTTTCCTTCTTGTCTGAGTGTTTGATTAGCAGCACAAAATGCATCAATGAAGCAGGAGCTGTTACTTAGGTTGGTTTATTGCTAAATTGTTTCCCCTCACATGCTATGGTGTGATTCACTTTGGTGAACTAGACATTTTATCTTCTAAACAAAGTAGGCTACACTGCCACCCTGCATCCTCCATGTGAAACACCCTGGCATTTGCAACAGAATAAACAGAAGAGGAGCAAAGTCAACTGCTAAAGCCAAAAGTTAAAGCTTTCCCCCCAAAATGCTGTGATGTTGTAGCTTTCTAAATTATTGTAAAATGTAGGCAGAGTGTACAGAGTAGGCTATGGGTCCTTGAGCTACCAATTTGGCAATTTGACAAAAAAAAAAAAAAAGTCTAGCTGGCCTTTTCAACAAATTGAAATTATGCATTTTCACTTATTGTTTCAGATGTAAGGTCTACTGACAATGTCCATATGTCTAATAGTTTAGCCTATTTACTTATTTAGTTATTAGAGCTGTGGTGGCTAAGCACTGATGGCATTTTATCTTATAGCCTACTTTATATTTACAGTATTTAGAGAAACATAGGCCTACTAATTTGTTGCACATTAAAGACCT
>NC_085862.1:14973895-15043895 GCF_034702125.1 Engraulis encrasicolus | reverse complement strand
TAGTTTAGGATGCTCAGCAGAGTTGAATTTTCAAGAATGAATTCGTTTGTACAGAACATTTTTGAGTTTCCAAAGACAAATGTCAACACCAGTTTCATGAACATCGCATTTCTTCACTTTCTGTGAAATATAAAATGGAATTACTTTTCCCAATTTTCTTGAATGTGCAGTGAATGTGTAGTGTCCCCAATGCATTTGTGTTCATGAAAGTACAATCTACTTACTCACCTTTGTAAGACACTGCTATTATTTTGAGCACAACTGTAAAGTAGTTAGCTGAGGTAAGACATAAATCATAAAATAGGGTATGAAAAGTTAAGTCGGTGGAATATTCAGAAGCTAAAATATAGAGTGGCACTAGCAAGTGCCAAACAAAAGTCGTGGCAGTCGTGATCCTTTACCTTCAAAATATGTCATGTTTGTTTTACATCCACCCTTGGTAGAAGGTTGGGTACTGATAGCTGCATCCAACCAACCAATGTCCATTGCGATAGATATGTGAAAAATGTTGTTGTCTGACGCTACATTATACTGTATATTAAGGTATGATTTGTAGGGGGGGGATTGTCCCTCCTTCTGGTTTTGATATTACCACCTTTTCTACATGGTTTTAATCACAGTTCAATGTAAATACTAGAGATATACAGGATCCAAGATCCAGTTCCGGATCCGGCAGGATAATAGGGTTCTTCAGACTATCCGGATCCGGCAGGATCTTAAGCAGTGGATCCGGTATCCGGCAGTTACCTAAAAATCAGGATCTGGGGCATCTCCACTTTTTACGTAGCCTAGACTTTTCAGTCTTTCACAACCCCAATCGCTGCATGGAATGAAAGCCCTTTGGAAGCGGCCGTTGAAGGGAGTGTGGCAGTCAGCCAATGAGTCTTAAAAATAGTTTGCGCCAATGTAATAAAAAGGGCTGTGTGTTTCAACCCTTTCGTAGGATCCGGTACCTGGTTCCTGATCCGGCAGGATCTTAAGCAGTGGATCCGGTATCCGTCAGGATCCTAAAAATCAGGATCCGGTGCATCTCTAGTAAATTCATTGATATTGCTTAAAATCTGCAACGTATCCCCCCCCCTTCTGGTTTTCCAACAAATGACACCCTTTATACGATGCTGGAGAGGGGTCTTTGTGAAATACAGTATGATCAAAGCTTTACAGTTGGCCAACACTAACTTAAAACTTGCTGTTAACGAGCACACACTACGTACTTCAGAAAGCTTCACACCTGTGTCATCGTTCCCATAGATCTCCAACAGCAGTAACAGAACTCATCATGGGTCTTGTTGTTCATTTCTCTCCACAGAGTATGCGTCTGAAGCTGATAGCCAATAACACGACAGTAGAGCGGCGCTTCAGTGCCTGGATAGGAGGCTCCATCCTTGCCTCACTCGTAAGTACACGCACGCACACAAGGAGGGTCCATTCTCACCTCGCGCGTACAAACTCTTCCTCCCCCCCAGTGCCTTCATCATAGCTGCTGCCATCCTTATTTAATGGATTAACTAATTCAGCGGTTAATTTGTGATCAAATAGGAAAAGTGTGCTGAGCTCCAGTGAGGCACTTGTTGAAAGTATCTGTGTGTGTGTGCAGGGCACGTTCCAGCAGATGTGGATCTCCAAGCAGGAGTACGAGGAGGGCGGGAAGCAGTGTGTCGACAGGAAGTGCCCCTAATCTCCATGACAACCAGACATGAAATACCCCGATATCCATGACAACAAAGACGACTGCCTTGAAAACGCCACAAACCTCTCAACCCTGCAACTCCCGGACTCAGGAACACACACACACACACAGATATACTCTCGCACCCTTTTGTCTAGTTTTGTACAATACTCTTTGGTCAACCCTCCAGTGTGTAGACTGTTTAATGTTGATTTGCTATTTTCTTATTTTATAAAGTGCACCTGTCCCTGAGACTGTCCTGATTGGTTGGAGCCTGAGGGGGGCGGGGTTTAGCTGGTGTTACTGTAAAGTGGCCGTCACGTCATGTAGAAGCCAAACTGGGGAGTGCGAGTGAGTGAGTGAGAGTATGTGCAGCGAGAGAGAGAAAGCGAGAGAGAGAGATTGTGTGTGTGTGTTCGTGTGGGTGTACTTCAGAAGCCGTGACTGTTTTGCTCTCCAGGCTCCAGCTGTCTCCATGTAAGCGTGTAGTCTTTTTTGGAAAATAAACATTTTTATTGTGACACATCTAACTTTTTTTTTTTTTTAAATAAACTGATTCTCATTGTTACACTTTGAAATCTGACACTGTGACTCAGGTAATCATAGATGACATTGCAGAGTCTGCAAACTTAAAATCCTTTTTGCTTTGATTTTTTTTATTCCATGGCAAGATTAAGTTTCGACCATTGTTATCCAACGGATGAAGGCAGTGGTCGAAACAATTCTGACGTGGAATAAAAAAAAAAAACGAAGGAAAAAGGATTTTAAGTAGTGTTGCACCGACACCAGTATCGGTGGATCTGCACTAAAATGGTGGTATCGGTATCGGCGTGTACCAAAAAATAGGGCACCGATACCTTTTACAGGTGCTTGTATGACACTTAAACAGCCTTGAAATTAGTTATTTCATACAGGTATTTAAAAAGTATAAAACGTTTGGCTGGATTCACTTTGTATTAGTCTTTTTCCTGTTTCACAAAGGTAGGCAGCAGCCTGACAAAGCCATGCAATGATTTTACATCCAAGTAGTATACACTACAGCCCTTCATATACATAAGTTTCAAATAGGGTGGTATCGGTATCGGCCGATACTGCACAGCCAGGTATCGGGTATCGTATGGGGACCAAAAAATGGTATCGGTGCAACACTAATTTTAACTGTGTGGACTCCTCACTTTAAACTTCGTCAGCATTTGTCCTGCACCTTTTCCTGGAATGTGCTCAATCTCCACCCTCCAATCAGGTAATCATACCACCACCACTGCTGTACAAAGGAGACATCTTTATTACAATGCTGCAGGTTACAGTAACACATATACCAATGAACACAGAAGATGGTAGACCTCTACGCTGTGGCCAGGACAATTTCATGTTTATGTGTAATAACACACAACTCATGGAGACTAATGGAGTATGAAACACTTGTTTGGGGAACAACTTGCCCAGACTAATGCAGTGTGTGTGTGTGTGTGTGTATTCATGACAACTGCATGTTTGGGGAAAAGCTGCTTGTGTGTGTTATGAGTTTGCCGCCTGTTTGGGGAAGAGCTGTTGTAGTTTCTTCTTCTCTTGTCGTTCGTGTGTGTTCTTCCTCACTCTGCCACGCAGATAGTTTTCCAGCCGTTGCCTACAAAACACACAAAAAATGAATTCAATATCTTGCAAAAGCACAATTCTAATGTCATTTACTGATCTGCATTTGGGATGATAAATGAAAAACAGTCCCCCAAAAGTTAGGACGACAGCTGGGAAACTTTATTGTTTATTCCGCGGAGGCAACATGCGAGGCCACAAGTATAAGTGGAGGACAGAAGTCTGCATATTGCAATAACACCATTATTCTACAAGATGTCTACTGAGGGCACTTTGAACATGGCCGCTGCAATGTCATAATGGAATACTACATTTCCCCACGTTTGCCGTAGCCCAGGGATGTTCCAAACTCATTCCAGTTCAGGGGCCTATTTGATCAAGTGGGGTGGACCAGTAGCGAAATTGCAAAATTCTGCTTCATATTGGAATCTCATTGCTAGTCAATCATCTTAAGGTAGATGGCAGTGGGTATATCAGGGGGCATTGATGCTAAATGGCAACATTTTAACTCTAGTATTAAATACCTGAAAGCTCACACAACTGCAGTGAATTGTGTGTTGGTTAGAGATTTACTTCTCATTTTGACATCTGTACTGTTTTTCTCTACAAGTCTGGGGCTGGATTCAACCATCTGGTGGGCCGCATGCGGCTCCCGGACCTTGTGTTTAACCCATTGATGCCTGATGTTGCGTTGCGCAACATTGGCCCTGGCGCCTGGAGCTGCATTATGCAACATTCAGGCTCATGAGATTTGAGACAACTTCATTAAAAAATGTCTGTTTGTTTGAGATGAATGAAATTCCAATGAGAGATGAGGGTTTTAGCGTTCAAATGCAACGCAGGGCATATTTTTATGTGCTTCAGAAGCTGAGATATTTAGGTTTTTGTAGGGCGAGGGCAGCTTTTCTTAAAAAGGACTCAGGCATTCAGCACCCCTTTTTACAGGTGCCTTGGGCGTCAATAGGTTAACACCCCTTCTGGCTCCACAAAACACTGGCACTCACCTGGCGTGCGGCTGGACGAAGTCCGGCGTGTAGAAGCGTTTCCTCTTGTAGCGCGTGTTCATGAACCAGGGGATGGGATGCTCTCTAAAGCGATACCTACATACACACACAAACACAGGGTAAGTGACAGCTATTCGTGTGCAGGCTGACCACATGGTTTTGCATATGTATCGCACGCTAGTGCATTCTGCATGTTGGCGCGACGCTTTTTGAAGTTAAGGCGTGCTCCTCAGATGCAACGGTAAAGCACTTTCATGCACTTTAGTCACATGACACACAATTTTCTCCGTCATGCAACTTCCTGTTGCCGCTGTGATTTTCTGTGCGTGTGCGTGGGTGTGGGTGTGTGTGTGTACTAGTAAGCATGTCCAATGATGTTCTTCCTCCTTGAGGGGAGGCGTGCGCATGTGTGTAACAGTATGCGTGTCAGAAGAGATTCTTCCTCGTGTATGTGTGTGTTTTAGCGTGCATGTGTGTGTTTGTACCAGTATGCGTATCCGAAGATGCTCTTCCTCCACGCTCCAGGCCTGCCTCTCTCCTGCCCAGTCATGAGGAGACGCAGTGAAGCCTCTCTCTCCTCTACCACCGTGTCCAGACGCACCATGGACCGCTCCACCTACAGACACACGAGGCAGCTGTTAGTGTGCGGACCTCCATCATGAAAAAGGCGTTTTATTTCACTCCAGTGCATTCCCCGTTTTGGTGCAACGACTTTTCACGTTAACTCGCGCTACAGCGCCGCTGCCAATCAATTTTGTCAAACGACCAGGCTTGCATGAAGTAAGTAGTTTTCCTGATGTGAATTTTTGTGCCCTTATCAAAAACATCTCTAACTCTAACCTGCGAAATCATGCCCAGAGCAAAGCCACCACTAATCCCAACCTGTTACAGGGCGTTGTAGTGCACACATATGAAGGTACAAGTCGGCTTCTTATCCAAACGCAGTTGCATGCTCCCATTTTCCAATTATAATTTGTGTGGGTAGGCACACCATGGACCGCTTCACCAAGACACAAGACAGTGTTACTCTGTGTGTGTGTGTGTGTGTAGGTGTGTGTGTGTGTGTGGCTCGACGCACCGCAGGCCACTCCACCTGACCAAACGAGGGTGACGGTAGCCCAGTTTATACTACGGGCCATTGGCCCAGGAACTTAAGCCCAGCCCCTGTACCAGTTTATACCGTCTGGGCTAGGCCAGAACTGGGTCAAAGCAAAAACTGTTGTCCAGGTAACAGGCCCTTCTCAACTGCCAGGGCCACCAGTTAGCCCTGGTGCTTGCAGGTCATTTTTTAATGAGTTACCACGGCTACCATTCCATTTCGAATTTTCAGTTGGCCTACAGTATAAATGCACCAGGAACTCTAGCCCTAGGCTTAAGTTCCCGGGCTTCAGTTCCTGGGCCAATAGCCCGCAGTATAAACGGGGCTATTGTCTTTACTGAACTGCCCTCTTCTCTCCACGCAGAGTGAAGTGTGTGTGTGTATGTGTGTGTGTGTACCTTCTTGAGGCGTTCGGGGCTGGGCATGGAGAGACGCTGCCTCTTTGCCTCCTGCTGAAGAGTCAGCAGCATGTTCTTCTCCTTCAGAAGGACGTACCTGTCACACACACATAGCATGTGTTTGATATACTTAGTAACTTACCATAGTTTCAGTAGCAAACGTCAGGCAGTAAAACCAAAGGAAATACCCATAAATGAATAAGTAATTGTTATTACAAGCAGGGCTCTAAATTAACTTTTTCCACCACCAGCCAATTTGGCTAGTAGACATTTTTTCTTACCAGCCAAACAGAAGGTCAACTAGCCATTTTTTTTTTAATCTCGCCAAAATAAAATAGGCTATGCGTTAGGCTATTTTTTTTATTTTATTTTTTAAATCATGGTTATTTTATTCAACTATTTCCAAAACACATAAACACTATAGGCCTACATAGGCCTAATTAACATAATAAGCATATTATATACACTTTTGAATTATTTTTTTAACTTCTGCTTTATATTTACCTCTGAAAACAGTGAATCACATCACTCAAGCCACACAACAGACCTTTAACATAGCCTACAACCAAACACACAGCCAAACACTACAAAACCTCACATCTGTACACTCCAAGGAAGGAGAAGAAATGAGGAAAAGAAGAGGAGAGAGGAGGAAAGGAGAGATCAACACACACACACACACACACACACACACACACACACACACACACACACACACGGGTATGTCTGTGTGTTTATGTAGCCTATATGCTGCTATAGACACCTCCATTTACTCCAGGAGCTCTTCTCTATGCGCAACAAAATGACAAGAAGCATGCTATGTTTAACTATCACGGAAATGTCGCCGTTGGCAGTTTTTTGGTTATTGATTTTTTTTTCACGTAGCCTACTTGCACGGTTATGCAAGGTCTGCTCTTCTTTCCGATGGAGTGGGCTTTCCAACTTAAGTTGCGCCAGGACTGAAAGCATTTCAGAAGACAACTGACAGCTACGCGCACACTACTCTGACAGATAGTTATCATCCTCTGCCCTTGTCGCAATTTCTTTCCACAACCACTCCTTTTTAAAAAACGTCACTACTATTACTGTTATTATTACTAGTAGGCCTATTCGCCAACACAGAATCTTGCTCTAACCACCACCACAAAACATACAAAACAGAAGTAGGCATAATCCGCGTCATGTTATAACTCTTCGGTCAGGTCCTCGCAGCTTAAAAAGGCAGCCTGTTAGAGAAAGGTTCTGTGTCGGTGAGTGCTAATAGTAACAGTAGGCCTAATAGTGATGTTAAAAGTGGTGGAGCGAAAGCGACAGAAGCAGAGGAGGAGAGTTGCCTGTCAAAATAATGCGAGCGTAGCCGACAGTAGGCTGGTCGTCTGAAATGTTTTCTGTCGTGGCGCGCGCAACACAAGCATGGAGTGGCCGCTGCCAGAGCTGCTTCGGAAAGCCCACGGTGGGATGCTACGTCATGACGGTAGTGTTTATGGGTAATGTAGGAAATCTCGCTGTATCGTTGCCATTCAAGCAGCGGTTTACCGTTCATAATTTACTGTACTCGGGCGCTACTAGCCAAATTGGCGGGTAGGTAATTTTTTCTACTAGCCAAAATGAATTCTCACCCGTGTTTGGCGTGTGTTAATTTAGAGCCCTGATTACAAGCACAACAAGTACAAGCTTCAGATATATTCATACAATCGCTGACGTCGGTGCTATAACAAAAACGTCATTGATCCATATGTCTGCACGTGTGTGCCAATTGGCTTACCATAGTTTGTGGAGGTCCTCGTTGCTTTTGGCCCGCAGCAGTTTGCTGGTCCAGGGGGCTCCTGGGAAGGGACAAGGGACACATGATAAGGGACACGTGATGAGGGACATTGTATGTTCAGCAGCACAGTAGCCTATGTACTAAGAGACAATACACTAAATTTGGTTGTATACAAATGAGGTGCAGAGACAGACAGCCCTGCCCAATGCCTGTACTACAGTATAATTACTATTTCCTGCCTGATGATCAGTAAACACTAGGCGGTCCATGACTAAACTTCTCTCTATAGTTTGAAGCTGCAAAGGCAATAGTGGAGGGTCTGAGAGTATTCTACTAATGACTTGTCATGTCAACCGAGGAAATCAATCCCCTTTTTATCCAACGCTGGCACACACACGCACACGCACACACACACACACACACACACACACACACACACACACACACACACACACACACGCACACGCACACACATAGGCCTACACACACAGAGCAGAATCGGTAGCCAAAAGGGAAACGGGCAATTGGTGGGGGCTCAGTAGTTGTAATGGGAATGGTGGATCAGTGCTACACGACAGAAGCACAGAACCACCCAAATAAACCCAGCTGGAGTGGATTCGAATATATCAGCTGCACACACTGACGGGGCCATCAGAGATCGAAGTACTCTACAGACAATAACAAGCAAGCACACACACACGTGCACAAACACACGTACCAGACTTGACTTTAGGTTCGCCCCAGTTCTCGGGAGTATCGAAGAACTCATCGAGTCCGCTGCGACTGTGTGATGTGTGGAAGAGACGACAATGGATCGGCACCGCAGCCGGACAAACTGAGCTGAACCTGAAACGTAACAGACATGAAGTAGAAGAACATGAACATTAAAAACATCCGCTGTCTACGCAGCCCCATTCAGCAACCCAGCTGGGTGTTCGTTGCATCACACAACAGTAGGCTACACTGACTCGCAGCAAGAAGATAAATGTCATTACCTGCTGGCGAGAGTATTACACCTGATTGAAGAATACTGCGTTTGCTGTGATGTGAAAGATGATGTTTGTATTGACACAGAACGCTGAAATAGTCGACATAAACCAGCAATGCGTCCTGCAGAGGTCGCCGCCATTTTGAAACTGATGACAGGTGAGGAGCACTTCCTTTTACCCAGGATGCACCAAGGTTGTGTTGACTTGGGTTTTAGACAATCAAGCATTTTTTCATTGACACTGTTGTTTTTAAATAAATACAGGGACACATAAGAACCACATATACCACATATGCTTCTAGTTTGTAGTCTAAAGTTCAGAAAAATATTTTCCCTCATCAAAGATGGCGTGCCACAAGGGAGGCGAAATATGAAGTTCTTCCGGTGGAACTCTGCCCAAAGTAGTGATGGTGGGTATGAGCGTCCTACGGTCTGCTGCCGCTTTGGCAGGCAGATTGAATCCTTTAAAAAGCAACATTCCCGTCGGGACTTTACTCTCTGGCTCGGCATTAAAAACAGAAAAGGGTGAGTTGCGTTTATAGATGTTACATTGTGGAATAATGTTTCGGCTGAGCTCTGTTTTGATTATGACCTTGTCAGTCCGCTCAACTGAAGGCACTTGTGTTTGCTAGCCAGATAGCTAGCAGCTGAGCTGGCTGCATTGTTTACGGTTTAATTAACGGAGTATAACAGGTTACCAACAATCAAGTGAGTTATATTACACTCTTGTTGTTCGCCCCAGCATTCGCCTTGCGGAAATGTCTTGTGTTCAATTCTAAAGTGTGAACGAGCCTGTGTTGTGCTAAGTTCAAATGAGGTTACTTGGGCACTAGTCAAAGTGCACATGGTAAAGTGGGACAGTAGGCTTTCTAATGACCTTAAAATAATAGTTCTAGTGTGGTTGATAGGGTAACTCACATTTACTCTTCCCATCTTCTCTCCTCTCCTCACCTCAACTCTTCCCCCTCTCCACACCTTTCCTCTCCTACAGCGGTGGTACGATACGGCAGCCATGGGAAGAAAATGTTCATCATCAAACCATCTGATTACTACGACAGAAGGTTTCTGCGTCTCTTGGTACGGAGTTCATGTCTAAACCACATTCATCAGCAATCAGCCTGACAAGATTAAACGATTTGATTACACTTGAATGACACATGTATGAACTGACAGTCGTGGGCAGGCTTGGGGATGGGCTTTAGATCAGAGGGTGGAGGTTCAAATCCCATCCTTCCACTGACATGGCTGAGGAAGTGCCCTCAAGCAAGGCATGTAACTTGCTCCAGGGGCTGTAACCAATACCCTGCAAATAACTAGCTTCGAAAGAAAGTGGCAGCTGAGTGTAATGTAATGCTAAAACGAGCAGCCACAAATGCATCTTCAGGTGTATTTTTTCCTCACTTGTGTTTTATTCCTTTCCAGCAATACTACACACTGCTGACAGGAATTCCTCTCGCTGCATTCATCACCTTTGTCAATGTGTTTATTGGTGAGTTGAGAAGTGTGTGACATACACAAGAAATAATTGGCCAGTTATGAATAGTTATAACCACAGAAACAGGATGTTTTGTAGTTATGTGGAATGCTGTACCTTTACATTACCCATGTGAATCCGTTGTGGTTGTGCTATATCTGATATAATGACCCTATAATGATGCATAATAAATGCAGAAATAAGATATTTTCAAGCTCTACTAGTGGGTCACATGTGTCTTTGTAGACTTTGTGTTTTACATTGTGCAGGTTTGTTCTGCCTGTTAGTCATACTACTTTGTAGTAGTAAGTGGAGAGGAGGTTTGTATGATGCTGTACACAGCAGTGATTACCAAACTGGAGGCCGGTACCCCCGAGGTGGGGGTGGGGGTACTGCAGGTGGGGCGCATCAGAAAGAAGGGGCTTTTCATACGAACAGGGAAAGCACAAGTTAATAAGAAGTTTGGGAACCACTGCTATGCAGTACGTTTGCTCCTTCCATGTATGTATGACATTAATGTTGGAGCTGCACGGTTTCAAGTGTTTATTGTATTTACTTTTCATTAGTACTAGATAGCCAATGTTGGCATCTGAGTTGACTTCCTTATATATGCATGCATACTTGGTCGATGAAACTGATTTTGATCACGCCGTGTGTTTCAGGTGATGCAGAGTTGGCCGAGATCCCTGAGGACTATGTGCCAGACCACTGGGAGTACTATAAGGTGTGTGTGAGTGGCACCCCATAACAACGTGTAGTGTAGTGTGTGTGTGTGACACACCATCACCAGGTATTTGGAGTTTGGGTGTACCTTTAACGTGTGTGTGTTGTGCGCAGCACCCCATCACCAGGTGGATAGCGAGGAACCTTCTGGATGATCCAGCGAAGGAGTACGAGAAGATGATGGCACTGGTGCAAATGGAGCAGGAGAAGACAGAGATGAGGTAAAACACACGCACGCATGCACGCACACACCACCTGGTATAAGTGCACATAGAGCAAGAGAAGACAGAGCTGGGGCGTACATTCCATTATCCAAACTCCTGTTCTCGACATGGACTTTTGGGGGGACATATCCCCTTTCAACATCTCTATTGCAAATGAGAAAATCACTATTGAATTTTGCGCTTGTGCAATATATTGGATTAAACTTCAATCATCAATGACGTCTTGCAACATCACCACGAGGCCACAAACACAAGTGGGAGTTTGGATAATAGAATTTACCCGAGGTAACACACACACACACACACACACACCTAAGCCTTATCTAGCCACTAGCTCGCACACACCTACTTGATCACATGGAGCAAGAGAAGACAGAGATGGTGTAGTGCACACACACACACACACACACCTCCTCCATACTTCGCTACAACCTGACACCATCCCCATCCCACCACACTGAGCCAGTCACTAATGTAGTGTTTGTGTGTTTTCAGAAATCTGCAGATGCAGGTGCGCCGCCACATGCGTCAGAAGGGTGACGGGGCATGGTTCCAGGTGGAGACCATTGACAAGTCTCTCATCGACTACTCTCCCAAAGCCACGCCCGACAACTGATCCCCTCTAGGACCCAGCGGCCGCCTCTGGCCCACCGCGCCCAACCCCCGGACCGCACCAATCCTCTAACCTGTACAAAGAACCTGCGTAGAGTATTTGTCTGACTGTTTATGTGCGCATCATTATTAAAGCATGCGTCTACTATTTAAACTGCTTCCCTGTCTGTTCTGTTGCATCGCACAACTTGACATTCTGTTACATCGTTCACAACTAGCGCTTTCAAACATCTGGACTTTGAGTCCATGCTCGGCAGCGTAGTCTTGCCGTATCATCGCTGTCCAGCAGAATCCTCATACTTATGTCCACATTTCAGAAAGCAATTATGTCTTTATTCATTTGAAAAAGATGTATAATCAGTACAATTGGTCAGTTTCCTTGAGTATGTGAATTTTGGAAATGATTCAAACCCCATTTAGTATAATGATGAAATGTGTATTTTATTTAGAAAATAGTAGCTATAGGGGTTGCTACACTGTATGACGCTTCCTCAACCAGGATCATTACCCCCTAAATAAAACAAAGGGAGCAGAAGTTGGGGTTACCAACAACTGGTACATTCATGCGAAATGAGTCGCCACTTAGATGCTACCCTGATGTATAGAGGAGTCTTTTACTCTGAATTATATTGGTTTAGTAATCTAAACCTTCATCATAGGCCATATTACGATTCATTATATTGGTATAATCCAACCCTCTAATCCAGAGGCTACGTCTCGAGGGCCATTTATGGTTGTTGGATCCGATGAGGTTGTTGCTTCACATGAAATATGACAATCTGTAAAGGAATCTTAGAAATTACATTTGGAATACAATTAAGTTATATTCAGGGGACCTAGAAAAGGTGGGGTCTGTTCTAAAGGTGGTTGGCTTCAATATAGGCCTAAAGTGCAGAGAGAAATCCTTGTTTGTGTTCATAATGTGGCCCCTCGAATGAAAAAGGTTCCCCACCTCTGCTCTAATCAGTAGGTGTATTGCAGTAAGGACGCACAAAAAACTCACTACAGGTATCATTTTATTCTTCTGAATGCTCAACTGCCATGGGTTCTGCAGCACATAACAAATATAACTGATCGCAAACACCCACTGATTCCACAGGACAATGACATGACTGACGGGGCAAAGCATCATGATTTTGCCTTTACTTTATTTGACTGATGATTGTGAATTTTATAAAAAGATGTCACTCAGATAATCTTCAAGACTTCAGCACCTCATCCTTGGTTTCCCTCACAACAAAATTATGAGAGAAGCTCGCAAGATGTAGGCTGTACTGAACTATCAACGTGTTAAGTAAAGCATTACTTTGGAACAAATTAAAAGAAGGGAAAGAAGGTCTGAATCGCACTAACAAATTAATGTTTTGTTTGGAATGGGTTGGCTATCACCTCACTTTTTCCGCACACACCATCTATTCGACACACTTCCAACATCGATATCCAAGCCTGTGTGTAAATATATCACCTACTGGCAGATAATGACATCTATAGTTTCACATCTGTAACTTCATATGAGAAAAAACTAGTACTACAGTGACTTTAACCCATTAAAACATGGCGTTATAAATTTGTTGTTACCAGAATTGCAATGACTTGAGTCGCAATGCATTAATAAAGGCCCATGTTATGTCATAGTAGAGTAGTACTATGGTAATTAATCTTACAATGACTATTACGGTGTTCCTCTGATGGCGCGGTGTGCATTAAAGGGGTCTACTACCACAGAGATGGTTGCTTCTTAGAAACCATCTCTCACTACCACCAGAAATAATTTGGTAATACTTTCTTAGTATATGAAGATGGGAGGGAGCAATGCCAGCGTGTGTCAATACAAAACTTGAAATCTACAAAAGGAACACATGAGCATCAATTGTAGTTTTCAAATACATGCTACATCAAGACAACGTAACAATGTAATGACAACTCCAAATAGAACACATCAAAGAACTTTTCAACTATGGCGACAACAACATCAACTTAACAACTAAATATTGCCTGCTGATGAAGCAGGAGTCCTTAATGTTAACGATCAACACCAGGGTAACTTCTCACCCTTTTCCAACTTGGGGCCCACTTGACATGTTCAAAAATGTTCGAGGCCCACCTCTGGCCCAATTAACAATACAATTCAAACAATTTGTCAACAGAAGGCCTACATATTATTAAGATTCTAAGAAAATGATTTCACAACCCACTTGGAATACCTTTGTTGCCCACAGTTTGGAAATCATTAGTCTAGACTCCTCTCCAAACAGATACCGGTACCAAATGGACATCCTAAGATTTATCCAAATCCAAGTCCTTGGATGCCCTCTTGTGCTCATTCAGAGACTACACTTCAATCCACTATCTAAACGTGTGTGTGTGTGTGTGTGTGTGTGTGTGTGTGTGTGTGTGTGTGTGTGTGTGTGTGTGTGTGTGTGTGTGTGTGTGTGTGCGCGCATGCGCGATGGGCGGAGACAAGAAATCAACAGAGAGAAGGAGGAAGATGAGACTAGGGAGAGAGAGCACACATATACTCATTGACACACACACACACACACACACACACACACACACACACACACACACACACAGACTTTCATTGGGTGTTCTGTATACGAAAGAATGAATGAATGAATGAATGAATGCATGTTCATTATATCTTGCGCTTTGGCAATACAATCACCCATCAGTCATATAAGGCTTCTTAAACTTGAACTTGTATAGAGTTCTTCAGTAACGCGGAAGCATGTAGTAGATTGTAGTCTTTAATGTTAGCATTTAAGGACTTCCTGGTTCGTATCGGCTTCCGGCCTCCATTGAGAATGAATAGGGGTAAATTTCAAATAAGCTCCGAGTGCAAGCACGCGCTTAGCGAACCCCCGCAAACTGTCGAGGGTGTTAAAAATAGGCTGTAGGTATGACATGGTTGATCATTTTGTGTCAAACTTCGACATAAATACGATGTTGCGTCCATATGCTAAACCCGGAAGCTTTTGGCGACTACAGAAGCGGCGCCTGTATCTAACGGCATGTACGTGCGGAGGGTTGTACCCATGGCAACCAAAGGAAAGTATGTAGTTCGGAAGTTTTAATGATCAGAAAGGGGTTAGCAATATTGAATTATAATCGTCATGATTTAACATGTGAATACACCAACATGATGATATGATCCGTTCCACTAATGAGAAAGGGATGCGGGGACACGCTAATGTTCGTTGTTGCCGTGCAACTTATATTTTTGCCAAACCTGAATCTCTATGGCGTTTTGCAATGTAAAAAATCGCCATCGAACCGGTAGTCCAAACGCCGCATACAAGTTGACGTCAACGCTGAAGAGCTCTATGGCGTTTTGCAATGTAAAAAATCGCCAGGGAACCGGTAGTCCAAACGCCGCATACAAGTTGACGTCAACGCTGAAGAGCTCTATTAGAATAAGAATAGAGCTCTTCAGCGTTGACGTCAACTTGTATGCGGCGTTTGGACTTCCGGTTCGATGGCGATTTTTTACATTGCAAAACGCCATAGAGATTCAGGTTTGGCAAAAATATAAGTTGCACGGCAACAACGAACATTAGCGTGTCCCCGCATCCCTTTCTCATTAGTGGAACGGATCGTATCATCACGTTGGTGTATTCACATGTTAAATCATGACGATTATAATTCAATATTGCTAACCCCTTTCTGATCATTAAAACTTCCGAACTACATACTTTCCTTTGGTTGCCATGGGTACAAGCCTCCGCACGTATATGCCGTTAGATACAGGCGCCGCTTCTGTAGTCGCCAAAAGCTTCCGGGTTTAGCATATGGACGCAACATCGTATTTATGTCGAAGTTTGACACAAAATGATCAACCATGTCATACCTACAGCCTATTTTTAACACCCTCGACAGTTTGCGGGGGTTCGCTAAGCGCGTGCTTGCACTCGGAGCTTATTTGAAATTTACCCCTATTCATTCCCAATGGAGGCCGGAAGCCGATACGAACCAGGAAGTCCTTAAATGCTAACATGAAAGACTACAATCTACTACATGCTTCCGCGTTACTGAAGAACTCTATAGGACAGTGCAGTGGGTAAGTTGACGTCATCACTGGTTACCACGGCAACCTGATAGGCAGATGTGTGTGTGTGTGTGTGTGTGTGTGTGTGTGTGTGTGTGTGTGTGTGTGTGTGTGATATGTTTTCTTAGAAGTAGTAGATAGGGAGTTCATTCCACTGAGAAGATACGAGTTTTTGCTGCTGCGCTGCTGCTGCTGGTGTGTGTGTGTGTGTGTGTGTGTGAGAGAGAGAGTTGTGATGAAAGTGTTTTTTTTTCTTTATTATTTTTTCATTATTTATTTCTATTTCATTAAGTGAATATCGTGTATTTTAATGTAAGAACATTATTATGTTTCATTGGGATTGCATAGGCCTATATGAAATTGCATTTCTAAAGATAGCCTGTAATTATTTGTGCAGGTTGGATTTAGCATAATCATTCCTCATTCGTTTTGATATTGAATAAAGTTCAGGAGGGAGACCACCCAGCATGCAGCAGGTGTCACGCAGTGCCTGGCTGATGTAAATTAAAAGTTCACGTGAACAACCTCAGGCCGAGGCGTTGTTGCAGCAGCACACTCTGGATGCGCTTGAAACAGTCAGGCCGCTTGCGATGCCTTTCGAGTTGTAGGACTATCGACTGTATCATACAACTACGCTTTTTGCACATATTTCGTTCGCATGGGAATACACTTTTTGAGCTATTTAAGTCACGGAAGCGAAGCGACCTCGGAGGACATTTAAAGACTGTGAAAAGTCTGACTGTCGGGATATTGGAACCTGCCTTCACTCGCCTACACGAGGCACAAAGGGACCGTGAGCTAACCAGATAATGTGTCCTTCATATTTTATATAGGCCTGTTGTGTATTTTTGTCTATAGTGTGAAGGATTTCGAATGCGAAACTTTTGTGCCCCAGGATAGGATTTGTATTATCATGTAGGTCTAACGTGTTGGGGTTTTGTTTTATGTTCTATTACATAGGCCTGAACGTTTCACGTTTTCTACATAGGCCTAAGTCCACTGTTGGGCGTTTGATAACCTCCACGTAACATCCACGAGTGAATGACCCATGGTCTACGTCTATTATCTCAATTGACATTATCATTTCATGTTCCCGGACGCTCAACGGCACCCACCCAAACACACACACACACACACACTCTCTGCGTCTAAATAAAAGGCCAGTTGAAGTTCTTGCACAGTCTGTCACACTCGAAACAGTCAGACTGGAGTCAGACACGGTGCCTTATTATGGAGAGGTCAGAGTGCACGAGGACATTTATCCTATTGGTTTTCGTCTCTGCGGTCCACCTCAGTCCAGATCCCTTTCTTACATTCGGGACTAAAGGAGGAGTTGCTGAATTAGGTGATTTTCGTGGGGCCAATGACAGCATGATGTACAGGATTTACGAAGATGGAGATATGCTTCTGGTCAACTGCTCACAGCCAGACAGCCCACAACTAGACGGCTATGACATTACCTGCCCTGGAGAGAGTTCCAGTTTTATATTTAACAGCCTCACCATGTCACAAAGTGGAGACTACAGAGTGGAGGGGAGGAGAGAAAAAAATAGCTCAGTAGAAAGCGTCATCAAACGCCTCACTGTCTGTGAAGAAGGTGGTGTGGACATATCTAGAGAGGATGGTGTTGTGTTTGTTAGAGATGGCAATGCTGTGCTGTGTGAGTTTGGTTCTGCTCTGGTGAATGGCAGCAGTCTAGAGCTGTATGCATATCATGAGAGACATTTCACTCTGGCCCTGGACACCAGCTCCTCTCTGGAGCCCCTCATGCCACACCTGATTAACACACTGCAGGTGGACACCAACACCTCCATGGTCACGCTTTCTGGGTTTATGTACAGTGACCCATTTAACAAGTTCTTATGTACGATGTGGAGAAGAGGTCAATGCCAACAGGCTAAACAGCAATTGCTCGAATATATTCCCCCAGTTATCGTTACTCATGAGAAGGAGAGTGTCACTCTTCCCTGCACTTTCAGAAGAAATCTTTCAGAAGAAGTGCGCTGGAAAACACCAACTGGATATGTCAGAATCAGCAGCAACCAGACCTGGCCTCCGAAAGTGATGTACATGCTGAACGGCAGCCAGGCTGGAGACTATTCCCTCAACATTCCCTCTGTGTCCCAGCAACATACAGGGATGTACAGTATATCACGAAAGTGAATACACCCCTCACAGTTTTGCAGATTTTTGAGTATATCTTTTCATAGGAAAGCATTACAGAAATGTAACTTTGACACAATGATTAGTGACCTTTTAGCAACATATTTAACCACTTACATTTCTTGTTCACTCAGAAAAAAACAAAATACAGCCATTAATGTTTGAACATGTACTCACAAAAGTGAGTACACCCCAGATTAAAATCCGGTAGAGAAGGGGCTGTGTTGGCTCGAATCGTCTCGAAATGAAACGAAATGAAAAGGGATGACAAGGGAGGTCATCAGTGTGCGTTTCAACCTTTCTTTGCATTGAACTTTTACATTTTGAGTCTGCATCTGGCTTAAATAGATTGCTGTGAGATTTGAATGCAATCCTATGGAGAATATCATGATCTGCTTCAGTAGTCACAGTGCATGTTGACATGCATGTTTCTTTTAGGTGTATTTCAGATTGCCAATGTTGACAGCATTCATGCATCCCCAAACCATGTCAGTCCCATTACCATGCTTGGCTATTGAGAGGATACACCTTTTTTGTAAAACTCACTTGTTTACCACCACACATGCTTGACACCATCTAAAGCAAATTTGTTTATCTTGGTCTCAAGAAAGATGAACAGACCAAGGATATGGATCACTGGAACCATGTCGTGTGATCTGAAGAGACCAAGATAAACAAATATACTTTAGATGGTGTCAAGCATGTGTGGTGGTAAACAAGTGAGTTTAAAAAAAAGTGTATCCTATCAAAAGCCAAGCATGGTAGTGGGACTGACATGGTTTGGGGATGCATGAATGCTGTCAACATTGGTAATCTGAAATACACCTAAAAGAAACATGCATGTCAACATGCACTGTGACTACTGAAGCAGATCCCATAGGATTGCATTCAAATCTCACACCGATCTATTTAAGCCCGATGCAGACTTAAAATGTAAAAGTTCAATGCAAAGAGAGGTTGAAACGCACACTGATGACCTCCCTTGTCATCCCTTTTCATTTCGTTTCGTACTTTTGTGAGTACATGTTCAAACATTAATGGCTGTATTTTGTTTTTTTCTGAGTGAACAAGAAATGTAAGCGGTTAAATATGTTGTTAAAAGGTCACTAATCATTGTGTCAACGTTACATTTCTGTAATGCTTTCCTATGAAAAGATATACTCAAAAATCTGCAAAACTGTGAGGGGTGTATTCACTTTCGTGATATACTGTATAGCTGCGGACATTTTCACTTTCACGTCAATGTTATTTCGCTCTCAGTTTGTCTTGAATTCTCCCCTGTAACTGTGATGTTTTCTCAAAGTGAAAGTGTCCCTATGGATGCGCATGTAAACGACTCTGAGGCTTTGCTTAGGGTCCAGTGGTTCCGTCAGAAAGGTCTACGTTCACAGATGCTGATTACAGAATTTATGGACAAAAAATGGCCCGTTTCTATGGTGTGAGTGATGTGCGTATGCCTGAGGATCTGGTGGGCAGAGTGACTGTCTTCAACTCCAGCACGTCTCTGAACATCTTCAACCTCACAGCAGAGGACAGTGGAGTGTACACTTGGAGAGTCTTGGCAAGTGGGCCGGTTTGTTATGAGGGGAGTATCCGCCTTCAGTACAGGGATCCGTTTGGGGTGCACTCTCCGTTCTACAGAGTGTACGGTCCACTGCTGGGCTGTGTGCTGCTGGGGGAGGTGGCTGTAGTGATCTGGCTCAAGCTGAGGAGCAGAGGAGGAGCGCTGACCCCTGGTGGTCAGGCGATGGAAATGCAGGATATTGGAGAAGAAGATGTCTACGATGACGTGGAGGAGGCTGAAGACAGCATCTGAACTCAATGGACCTCTCTACTATGTGAGTAGAGTGCACTGTGGCGTGTGCTTTACTCTATCTGATGCTTTGAATTGCATTTGATGATGTATGGCTTGGACGCAGATGCTCAGCTATGGGAAACCCTTTCCATGAAGCTCTCTGCGTACTGTATACTATAAGAAAATGGGAGAGTTTGGGAACAGCAGCAACTCACAAACAAAGTGATTGGCCATGTAAACTGATGGAGAGGGGTAAGCAGATGCTGAGGTGAATAGTGCAAAGGCATCACCTACTTTTTGCAGTCAATTGCTACACAGCTTTAAACTTAATTGTGCTCCAGATTAGCCGTACAACCCCTGGAAAAAGTATGTATTACCTATCGTGGAGGATGCTCATTTAGTCGTTTTAATTTTGTTGAAAAAAGATGGATCACAGACGCAACTTGACTGTAAGCATGGGACATATTTATTTGTACTACTCACTTGTTTACTACCACACATGCTTGACACAGTGTAAAACAAATTTGTTTATCATGATCTCATCAAAGACAACCAGATTAAGAATCAGTGGCGTCAGCTGATCTAATACTATACAGGGGCACATTTGAAGATACAGGATGTTGGTATTCCTGCTGGGCATTGCTGCCTGACGCACCTCCACCAGTGCACTCTATGCAAGTGTGTTCCCCTATACACCTATAGGCTGGAACGGGTCATCAGCTGGGGACCACCAGTCATTGATGTTTCGCTCCTTTAACCCCAGGACATCGACATGGTGGTGGAGCGATGGCAGGGATCTCTCCCTGCCAACCCCTGCTGATGCCCTAGGTGTTCTGCCCCCACCCTTTATCTCTCCTCCTTAGCCATAACCAGAAGCTGCCCCTCTCTGCCTCCTGCGCTAACTCCTTGATGGCTTTCCGGTTCCCTGCTCCTGCGCAGCCAATGTCTCGAAGCAGGCGAACTGTTGAGGAGCCCACGAAGCCCCGACATCCCACCTCAACAGGGCATGTAATGAACACAGAAGGGTATCAACATTTTTTTGTGTTTGAGGTTATTCATTAAAGGTACACTGTGCAGGAAATGGTCAAAAAAGGTACTGCAACTATGCTGCTCATTGAAAATGGGCTGCCTGATGCCAAATTTGAGCTTTGAAAGTTTACTAAGTAATAAACTAATATTTTCTAGTATGGCCCAAGTACAGTCATTTTTGCAGCTAAAAATAGCTATTTCTGGAAATTCAAAATGGCAGACCATGGAGAAGATCCCCCTTTTCATGTATGAAAAGTGCAATTTTTCCAGTCATAATGAATACTCAGAATTGGATGGTGGTGGTAACTCTGGAAATTCTGGAAATAAACAACAACAAAAAATCTTGCACAGTGTACCTTTAAAAACAAACTTAACTAAAGTATACCTAAAATATAGGCTATATACAATGGCATTGGGTTATTTTCTGGATCTTTGAATAACCATGTAAACTAAACTTTTTTAGTAAACTTTTATAGAGGAACCATTCAAATCAGCCATATATGAAACAGCAATGAAGGTTTTAAGTAAGGTATCTTTACTATCTTGCCATACTATCTTGCCTCAACTAGACTTATTATTTCTTACTTCAATTATTTTAGTTGCCTCTTTGCGCAGATGGGCCTGCCAGCCCATTCACTCTTTGTTGAAATGACTATATCATGACAGCATTGTTATGACAGTGCAGAGAGATTTAAGTTGCTTAAAGGGACACTGTGCAGGAAATGGTCAAAAAAGGTACTGCAACTATGCTGCTCATTGAAACTGGGTTGGCTATCGCCAAATTTGATATTTACATGAAGGTTTACTAAGTAATAAACAAACATTTTCTAGTATAGTCCAAGGAGAGTCATTTTTGCACCTAAAAATGGCTATTTTTGGTAATTCAAAATGGCGGAGCATGGAGAAGATCCCCCTTTTCATGTATGAAAAGTGCAATTTTTCCGGTCATAATGAATACTTAGAATTTGATGGTGGTGGTAAGTATTCATGAAAAAGGTAACATTAGTGAATGGGCAGCATGAATTCTGGAAATAAACAACGAAAAATCTCACACAGTGTCCCTTTAAGTAGTGCATGTGTGCAATGTTGTGCGTATTCTGTAGATTATCCATGGCATGCTAAACTTGAGATAAATTCCAAGGGACCAAGGTTGTATTTTTTGGGGTGAAACAGCAGATCAATACCCAGATACATGCCTCTGTAAAATTGGTTTGGCGATGCCCCTGCTAAGGATATGGACTGCTGAAACCATGTCCTTTGGTTTAGTGACAGTAAGATAAAAAAAAAATGTGTTTTAGATGGCAGAGTATAGTAACGAAGTAGAACTATTTCAATACTCTGCTTAATTAAGCTTACTAAAATGCAGTGTTTGTTGGAGTAGTTGTAGTATTCTTTTCCTATTATTTCCACTTTTACTTCACTACATACTTACGATGAATTTAATTATTTTACCCCAATAGATTTTTTATGTACCGGTAAGTAGTTTATGGAAAGTAAACCCTTTAAGTTAACCTTTTTATGAGAACCCTATGAGAATGATGCATCTGGGCTCTTAGATTCTAAAGATTTTAGACGTAACTTGCACAGCAGGGACTTTTGTTGTGCTTTTACTTTTAGAACATGGTCATGTTTTAAATACTATAGTACTTGCACTTTTGTACTTGAGTCTAGTTGCAATGCTCAAGTTCAAGACATTTTGAGTACTTAATTACTTCCACTTGACTATGGTAGAAGAGCAATTGACGGGTTCAGATGCAAAATCCCCTAAGTGCCATTTCAGAAAATAATCTTATAATTTTTATTTAATACAAAGCTATCAAAATATACTTTATATATACATATTTTTTATTTTATTTATGTAATATATCTATTTATATGTATTATCAAGTATATGAATGTAAACCAAACCAACAACGGGATTCTCTAAAAAATATAAAAGTGCAGGTCTTCAGAATTGGAGTTAGGGGGTTTTGCATCTGAACTCTTCAATTGTACTTCTACACCACTCTTCTAGTGCAGTGTTTCATGCATCCCTGTAGTCTCTCTGACACAAGTGTCTTTGATGATTCTTTGAAAAAAGGAGCTGCGTTGGCCGGGAATCGAACCCGGGTCAACTGCTTGGAAGGCAGCTATGCTCACCACTATACCACCAACGCGTGCTCATCCGGGGATTTGTAACAGAAAAAAAATCCGTGAAGATTGAGATTGAAACACCGTACCACTTCTGGTGTATTGTTCGTGCTTCACCTCGCTCGTGCGTCAAAGGTTGGCAAACTTTATGGGCAAATTGTGGCATTGTCTCAGTAGGCCTAATCATCTACATGCAAGAAACGTGTCTCCAATAATAACCACACCATAAACACATAGTCTAAAACGAAAGTTATATATGAGTTGAAGTAGGCATAATGCCCCTTCGATTAGACAGAATTTCTTCACGTATTGGAACTGCATGGCTAACAGTGGGCGGGGTGGGTGATCAGATTGTAATAACGAAGCGTTGGGTAAAACAGGATCGGAGTTATTTTGTAGATGGTGTTGCAACAGGCTAATTAATTATATTTGTCAGTGTGATACTGATCGGATGTCGCGTGCGTGGTTTGAGGTCGAGATTTCCCATAATGCAATATGGCCGGTTAGCTCAGTTGGTTAGAGCGTGGTGCTAATAACGCCAAGGTCGCGGGTTCGATCCCCGTACTGGCCAATAAATATTTTCCTCCATCATAAACATTAGATTCAGTAATAGGCCACAGGTCCAACTGTTACATGGTGGCAACTGGCAAGACATCGATCAATGTGCGGGATAATTTTGGACAGCTTCTTCCTCGTGTGTTTTTCCCCTTCTAAATAGCCCTACTGTAACCCCTAAAATGAGGTCTACATTATATAGCTTCTTGGTTTTTTTTTCTGCAAAACAATTTCATTTGTAGGGATATGGCAATTTAAGGATTTGTTTCATAGACATTACAGTAACCAAGTACATGTTGCTCACATTTTGCCTTAGGCCTGGTTAGAATTGGTCCGAAAACCAACGCAGCACCCATTCATTTAACCTTTGAAAACATGCTGTTGACCTCTTCACAAGCACTTTTTTGGTAACATAACATCTTGTGGTATTACTGTCTCGTTTGAAATGTGTGACCCAGTTTCCAAAATGGCCTGTTCAGACAAGTTAACTTTAATATAATATGCCTATTGCCTACAGAGGTCTAAATATTTAATTTTTCATAATGCTTATTATATTTTGCCTGTATTTTATTTTAATCTACTCTGGCTTCTGTATGTTTTCTAGGCTTGTCTTTGTGTACCGTTGTAATTCAAGAAGGTAGAGACTGCGCGCACATCAGTGGTACAGGTGGCGGACAAAACAAAGTAACTGAAGTAAATAATAGAAGTCCGCAACTCTGTTAACGCTCCCAGTGATTTATTTGCACAACGTGTTGGACCTTCGTCCTTTTTCAAGTGCAACCTGGGTCCTAAACGTCGTGCAAATAAAGCACTGGAAGCATTAACAGTGTTGCAGTCTTCTATTATTTTACCGTTGTAATTGTCTATGTATCCAAGTATTTGTGATATGGCTCCTAAAGGCAATTGTCTGACACATTCCCTTTGGGGCAATAAAGATTTTCATTCATTCATTCATTCATTGAGACTAAAACTATTTTTTATCTTGTAGGCCCCTATATTTGTATTTGTTTATTTATTTGTACAAGATTTTTGTACGATTTTCCCTAAATAGTGCAACACTGCACATAGGCTACTGACAGAGTAGTGACAGCACTACGGGAAAATGTTGATGAACAGATAATAAATGATCAAACCTCTACCCTCATAGGTCTTAAAACATGAAAAACATTAACATTATTAAACTACTAAAAATATGTCTGCTGGTATCGTCATAACTTTACAGCCATCTTCCAAAATGTATGCTTGATAAATGTGGAAGTCCATTTGTTTTGGACTCAGTCAAAACCTGTAATTCATAATGCTGAACGTGCCAGTGTCCTTATTGGCAACTCACTGCCAGTTTTCTATCATTGCAAGGCTATGGGACAACCAGAGTGGGGCCTACGGCTCAGGCATGGGCGACACCTGGTTCAGCCAAAAGCGGAAATGCAAATACATTCTGGTTGCATGTGGGTCAATTTGGTCCCAGAAAGATCACTATTTCAAGCAATCCTGCTTTACTCTTAGTAAACCGATTAATAGCACAATTACCGGTAATTGTATTATCCCACAATAAAAAAAACATGTTCATAAAAATGTGATCCTTACGGTTATCAGAAATATTAGCCCTTCATACAGTATGAATACACGAGTATCAGAGAGAAAACAAGCTATAATGACTGCTGGACAAGCATTTAGGTTTTTTTGGGTTTACGTTGTCAAATAAGACTGGGAACATTTTTGTTCTAGCTGACACTAAAACGTTTCAGTAAAGATGGCAACATCAAAGTAATATGCAAACTAATGCATTAAATAAACACATGAGATATGCAGACCTTGTGGTTTATATTTCACTTTTTTGTTTCAATGTGCTTGACCTTGACCTTATTATGGCTACACTTCCTAGCCTGGGCACAAAAGGCAGAATGGTTGAGGCAGTGTATCGCTGATATCACACCATCTCTAAACAGCACAACACATGCACACACTGGGTGCCTCACTGGGTGTAAAGGCTCTCTCTCAATTGCTGGCATGACTATAAAGATAACAGGTGTGAAAACGTACAGACGGTGGCATTACAAGTGACCATTGTGCAGCAGGTTCCTCAATTTCATTAAAAACATGCTGCATTAATTCCGTTTCCAGGTTAATTTTTCCTTATAGAGGAACATACTGGCTTCATTCACAAAACCAACATGTTCTGCAGTAAAACAAATGTGGAGGGGAAAAAACAAGAAAAAAAGACATGCTATACAGTGTTGCTTGAAAAACTATTACAGTTTAATCTCCTCAGCCCAAAACGAGGTATTAATCATATCGTGCCAGTCGATTTCAACAATGTCACATTTTCAAGCATTTCAGTTTGAATATACACTATATAACCAAAAGTATTTGCTAACTTGTCTTGACTCACACATAAACTTAACTGCCATCCCATTCCTAGCCCATACTGGAAGGTTAAATATATCGGCCCACCTTCTCCATCTATTACAGCTTCAAGTCATCTGTGAAGACTGTCCACAAGGTTGAGGAGTGTATTTGTAGTTTTTGACCATTCTTCCAAAAGTGCTTTGGCACACCTGACATAAGGTACGCAGACACTTGTGGTGCAATATTAACAAAACTGCGAAGAGCGATCTTCCGAACTTCCATGTTGAGTTTCCTGTAGAGTCAAATAACGGTGGAAAAAACATTGAGAGCCCGCTGTCTATAGCTACAGTAGATAGATACATAGCCTTATTGTCCCCAAAGGGAAATTAGTTTTCACCACCATCATAACATTCAACCAAAATGAAGACATAGATGATGATACCTCCAGTATCGTGCAATGTGCTCGGGTTGTCCATAAGCAAGTATGTGCATTCGGTTGCATGTGTACTTTTAGGCACACAGCAAGATTGTCCCCGGTCTTAGAGTGGAGACTAAGACTAATATCAATTTTCTTCTTGGAGCAGGTGTCACTCTTAATTATTTAAGTCTCTGAGGGTGCTGGCCCAAATTTCAAATTCAATGTTTCAAAAAGGAGGCTGCACCTTGCATAGTAGCGTACACTGAAGAAGGCACACGCCGAAACGCGTCTGTGCAATAAAAAAAACACTACTATGCAAGGTGCGGCCTCCTTGAAACAAAAATCCCTATAAACACACAACCTTGTGGACAGCCTTTCCAGATGAGTTGAAACTAATAGCTGCAAAAGGTGGATCGATATCATATTGAATCCTATGGGTTAGGAATGGGATGATAGTTAAGTTCATACAGTATCAGAGTCAAGGCAGTTTAACGAATACTTTTGGTTATATAGTGTACTTACTGTATGAGAACATTAGCCGGTGTTCATACTGCATGACAGTACAGAACGCTTTTTTTTGCCATAAAACATAATTCACCTCAAATTCATGCTTTTGCAAATCATAAAGTATATGTGATAAGTCCTGTATTGTCACCACAGCACATTGCACTGCAAACCTGTGTACCTATATTGCATTTAGAACCACGTGTCAAGAGAACCGGACCATCAGTCAGTTATAATCATCGGCATCATTGAAGCGAATGACCCCAGGGTCTCCAATGGTCATGGTAGAGTCGTTCCCTATCATAATGCACTGAGCATTATGGATGCTAATGTTTCCGGGCATGTGCATTGATTGCCCTTGGGGTGGGGGCCCCCAAAAAGGAGAACTCATCCCGGGGTTGGGTGGTGGGTAGTGTGTGGATGGGGCCGAGGGCGGGGCTCCCCTCCCACTCGCAGGAGGAGGGTAAAATTGGGGTGAAGGGCTGGAGGCTGGTGGGTGAAATGGGGGAGCAGGATTGAACCTCGGCATGCTTTGCTGCCTCCGATATAGCTCCCAATTCTGCCGATATAGAAGCTCATCTTCCTGGCTTCGCCGGATCGCCTCCTCTCTCTTGCGGTTATCCTGCTGTATCTTCCTCCGCCTCTCCTCCTGCCGCCGCACCTCCTGCTCCTGCTCCCACTTCTTCTTCTGAACGGCCACCTTCTGAGGGCTGATGGCTTTGCGGGCGTTGCCACTGAAGTTTCTGCCCCCCTCCTTCAGCGGGATGATGGTCCTCAACACCTTGGGCATGCTTGCTTGAGGCAGCGGGTTTTGGCTTGGCAGCAGTGGGATGACGGAGTTGTACTTGTGACGATGATCGATAGAGTTGATGAGGGCGGAGTCCGTGAGGACTTCCTGCATGCGTGAGGTGAAGTTCCTGGTGAGCAGCAGCACGGTGAAGGCCGAGTTGTCGATGGCGTCGTCCAGACAGGCGAGCGTGGGCCGGCCCGGGACGGCGAAGTCTTCCGAGAAGGTGGCGCCCGTTCCTGAGGTCGCGGCCTCCAGCGTGGTCCGCAGCTCCTCCGCCTGATCCGCGTCCTCGGGGGCGTGCAGGATCACAAACGAGTAGAACACCGGGCTGGGCTCTTCGTCACCCAAGGAGGAGGAGGGAACCTCGGGCGCGCTGTTGCAGCGGGAGAAGTCGTGGGGAGAGGGATCAGGAGGCAAGCGGAGGCTCTCCACACCTGTGCTCACGGAGGTCACCAGCTGTTGAGTGCCCTCTTTACCGGCTGTGCACTGGGTAGGTATGTCAGTAGCAGGAGCAAGAGGAGGTTGAGGAGGAGCAGAAGCAGGAACAGGAAGATGAGAAGGCACAGGTGCTGGCATGACACCTGTCGGTTGAGCAGCAGCTGCTCCAGTGCGGGCTCCTGACGACAAACTGTCAAACCTCGTAGTACTAGCAGCGGAGGAGACGCCTATATGTGAGTCGCTACTGTGTGGACTTGGCCTGGCAGGCTGAGTAGGTGGGGCGCTGATCTCCAGGTGACTGGGTAAGGAGCTGTTGGAGGACGACTGCAGGGAGCTGGGGTTGCTGTACTGCAGGGAGCCGGGGCTGATGCAACCGCGCACAAGATGGCCAGGGCTGTTGGAGAGGAGCGGCAAAGCCTGGCAGCTGATCTCCGTCCCACAGACGCGATTTACTTCCTCTTTGAGCTTGTCTAGATTGGAGTCGCACGTGTGCCCGCTCTCCGCTCCCCGGTTGGCGCAATCCAGCAGCGCCACTTGGTACGCCTGGTCTCGCACGGCTGCATCGCAGAGCCGCTCCTGGACCAGCAGGTTGAAGACCCTCGCCAGGTCGTGCAGCGCTGCCGACTTTGGCTCGGGGAGCTGGAAAGAGTCCACCCTCAGGTTCTCCACCTGCCCCTGGTTCGCTCTCACCTGGCCGGACAGGTAGGTGGCGATGCAGCAACCTGCGGTGGTGAGCTCCTGCAGCTGTCGCAGGGCGTCCGCTGGCCTCCTGAGGGCCACGAGGGCTATGGCCCGCACCAGCTGCTCACTGCTGTCACCGGACTCGTCCATCTTCAGCGTGATGCTGATCAGCCTCTCTTCAGGCGTGTGCCGGATGATCCGGAAAGCCTCCTGTAGGTCCGCTCTGATCTCCTTGAGATTTGTGATGTTACTTTGAAGGTCCAGCCCGTTGGACTTTAGGCCTACCACCACATCATGCTCCTGAGGGGTAGCATCGTATGGCAGAGCAGGGACAGTAGTATGTAGGCCTGTGCCGCCGTTGTCTTGAAGAGTCACAGCATCTCCCTGGAGGCTCTCCGTAGTAGCCTGGAGAGCTGTTCCATTCTCCTGCGCGTCCAGACTCTTGGCCTGGATGCCCACACCTGGGCTCTTCTCCCGATTGGCCAGTTCCACTGCTGCTCCTTTCACCCCATTGGTCTGTTCTGCTGCTCTCTGCTGCTCCTCATTCTCCCCTCTGCCCTCGTCTGCCATGGTGTTGGGGCGGTCAGCCTCCAGAACCATGTACCCACATTGGAGTCCTTACTGTCCCATTAGGATGAGCGGGCTGTCTACTCAGCACATGTCACCAGGCCATCATTGCAAAGCTGCAAAACAAAACAATGATGGTGTGAGTTGTGTCATAACAGCGCAAAAGTGCAAATGCAGCACGCAAAATTGCGCGTTCTATATCAGAGTGCATGTTCAGTGGCATGTGTTACTTACTCACAGTATGTTTCATTCATGTGTCATAAAGTGCTAAGTATGTAACTTAACCTGTTAAGACACGGCATTATAAATTTGCTGTTAGCAGAATGGCAATGTCCAAGTCTTAGTGCATTACCAAAGGCCCTGTGTTATGTCATAGTCCTGTAGTACTACAGTAGTTCACTTTTCAATGACTATTACAGCATTCCACTGGTGGAACTCTGCACTACGGGGCTACGAGCCATGCAAATGAGTTAAAAGTGTATGCGATTTCAGAGGCAATTTGTTATATATGAAGAAAAGTGAAAACTATACGGTACGTGGCACGCATGGTCAGGCAAAACATAACGAGTCTGAGAGTGATTCACGAGGCAACACCACACTAATTGTACAATATAGGTGATCTCAACACAGCTGTATTGCAAGATAATTACACAACAACCCACAAGATAACACACTCTATTTCAGGAAAGCTGTGTTTTGTGAACTGGACATGAAAACACTAAAGCAACCCCTTATTATATTTTCAAAGGAAAATAATAATAATAATAAAAAATGCTACTGAACTTGTCATCTCGAACACCTTCATGGAATGTATAGGCTACTGTATGAGTGTGATTTGTAACTGAGTGTGTATTCCGCTGGCCAGGAAGGAACCACATTGCTAGTGTTCAAGAAGAGTAATAGAGGGGCAAAGGTAGGTACCGTACTTTCTCAACTACAGGAATTGTGGGAGTAGACTATTATTTCATTCTGTTTCCATGTGATTCCACCAGGTGACTGAATGCACCTGAATCCAATGGAAGGCCCATATGATGAAATAACTTCTGATAGGCTTATTCTAACCATATAGCACATGCCAAGTCATTTCAAATAGGCCTAGCCTACTGTACTCAGTAAAGGAAAATGTTCATAGTTACCCAAAGGATGTCTATTAGGCCTACATGGCAAACATTTGAACTACAACTGAGTTCTACTGCATGACAATGACACTGCTTGCAAGTGCACCCAATTATATCCATACACACAAAAACAACTGACACAACAACAAATGGGATATGGGATTGCATCAGCATATGACACATGATATTATCAACCAATAAATAATCAAATTATATCCGGAATATTCCCTTTCTTCGAAGACAGAGGATATGCGCAATGTAGACGTCGAACTATCTGCTTTCAATACTTGAGTGAGAACGTTGTTCGATAGAGGCCTGCCTACAGAAGGTGAAAGTGAGGAATGGGGTACTCTAGAAGCAAATCTATTTGGAGTATATAATTGTTGCTTATGAAAATACGATCAGTGTACAATACATGGGGGAAATCAAAACACAACACTAAACAGACAGCCATTTACATACCGGAGAAGTTGGGAGAAACGCGTCCTCATATACACAGGAAGTGTTTTTCGTGTACTTGGATGGGACGTCATTCGGAAATCATGCCCAAATAAAGGGAGACGGAAGCGTTATGATTTTGGTCGAATCTGATTCAACCTGCTACAGTGTAATGCCTTACCTCCCTGCATGTTGTAGATACACTCATATGGCAAAACAAAGAAAAAAACAGTCTAGTGCAATCAAGTTTTATATTGGGCTGAATGGTGGTGGACTCACTGTGATAAGAACATGGCATCGCAACTACTCAACCCTCATAACACACACAGTTGCTCCAGCAGAGGGACCCAAACATTCCTCTTTAGTAGGCCTAAACGAGTCCCGCATAGAATGGGATCAAACAGCTGCCCCCATAAGCCTGAACATTCATTCATTGTATTTGTAGCCTACCCTTGTTGCCTTTTTGTTGTTTTTGAGTGGACAATAACTACATTATTTGAATAAATCAGTCTTACACAGAAGTGAAACCGTGTAGTAAATGTGGCCTACTACAAGACAAAACATCACTTAGATTGGCTTATGTTGTGTTGTTGTGCCCCCCATTGTCCTCGTCGAAATTTGTGAAAAATCCTTCCTAATGTCAGTGTGTTAAAAATGTAAGAGAGACATGAGAATGTGACGACGCATTCTTTGCATAGTTTAATCAAAAAAAAGAAGAAAAAAGCCACCACTTGTGGTATTTGCCTCACATCTAGGGAATAAGGAATAAAGCTACTTTGTGTGGGCCTGGATTGTTTTGGGCATGAGGGCGCTGGTGGCTACACACGCCACGAAAGTAAGAAATGAAGGGAGTAGGCTATGTGGTAAATGAAGAGAGCGCTGTGTGTGCTATCTTCTCTGGAAAGAAGAATCAGCTCTCTGTGTAGCGTTGGGGTAATCTCCCGCCAAATTTTGATGAAGCTGCCTGACTCACAACAATGTAACGCGCCATAAATGGCTGATTATTGACTCAAATTGCGAGAGGCGGCGAGGGACACTTCTACAGTTCCATATTCCTACACAAATCATGCAACATAACGTTATTAACTGGCGAATCCGTCAGCTGCTGTAGAAACGGCACCGAGACCACCGGTGACTGGCCTATTCATAGTTTCTGAATGGTTTGTTTGAGGATGGCTTGTATGTTGTTTTCAACTTTTCAGCTGGGCATGAGTCATTTACATACTGTCGCGGGAAAACCGTGGAAAGCATGCCTGCAACGAGACCCCAGTTTCGCGCGCTGGAAGTAAGCGCCAGCCTCAGACTTGAATGGCACTCCACTTGGCCAATGATGAAGCAGATTGGGAGCCCAATTGACCAATAATGAACCAGCGAGTCTGGAACAGGAGGAGAAACACGTTGTGGAAGAATCTTATTGAATCGGCTTTCAACTTTCTGTAGGCACCGTGGAGAGGAGAATTTAGTCAGATATTGAATTAAACAGTCTCCCTCATATTACTTTTGAGGTGATCATTTGCCGCCATTCCCTTTTTGTGTTTTGAAAGTTATTAGAGGTAAGTCTGATTTTAATCCCTTTCTACACTTGGTAGAAGTTCACTAACGTCAACCATGCAGGGAGATAGTCCATCAAGGTTTACCTTGTAAATTCACCCTGGCAGTAACCTAGTTTAGTGGAAATTCGATCACCTGTTCTAAATTGAGCCCAGTTTTGCCACTTGATAGTTCTTGGACATATTTTGAGTGACCGATGCCTTGTAGATATTACGGCTTTGTTGTGTTCTTAAATAACGTGCATGTTAGTTTTAAAGATTCTGAATGAAAATGTAATCGTTCACCCAGTTGTAACTAGCTCGTCCACTTGCTTACAAACAGACTTTGACGTTTATTTCAAGTCATTCGCGTTGATTGCGAGGCCAGGCAGTCAGCTGGCTAGTTAAGCGCCAGTTGTCAGTTTGAGTGTTGCGGTCCTCATGGGCAATGTGCAGTTTACGGTCATTCGGGGCTCGATGTCCCCTCTGCTTGCAGGGGATTGGAGGTTTATGTTTATGTTTATGTTCCTCCCCACAGTTCACATACGACCAGCTGCAAAAGAAAAACATTTCAGTTGATGTTGAAAGGGGTTGTGTTATTTGGCTAAGATGAGATAGCTAGGTAGCTAGCGCTAACAAAAGTGTCCAGCCTTCCATCCAATCAGCAAAGAGGAAACAACTGCCTCGTAGCGCGGTTTACCCCCCAAAGGCCTATTAAAAACTCTTCCAAGTTACATCGAAACACTGCTGCACAATATATTGCTTCTATAAAGGTCAATACTTTTAGACCAATCGCTGTTATGAGAATTGTGTTCTTTACTTTGATTATACTCACACAAGTCGGAAGAGGCGTTGTTCCATAAAGGTTGTTTTGAACAAAGAACCTCACTGCAAATGTTTGTCTAACCCCAGAACTCATTATCACCATGCATTTTGGCTTTTAGTTTACAATCATCCGTTGCTGTTTTACTTTGACTTAAATTTAGTCTTGTGATTAACATGGTTGAGAAGGCATTGAAGATTAGGGTATTTAATGAGTCTGCATTTGAGGTCATGCACACTAGGGGGCGCCTGCGTCAAGACAACAGCTCTGGACAACTGTGCTCAGCATGAGGCGGAACAGTAAAGCTGAATGAATTTATTGGCAATTGAAAATGTTTGAAGTGGAAAGGGAACTTTTTCTACATAAGCATATTAAATTATCCAGCACTAACTGCCTGTTGGTATGTCTTTTACAAGACTGAAGAACAATATGCTCGGTGTGACTTTTAATTCATGTCTCCTTACAGAATTCCTCATCCTGAGTGTTGGGTATTAGAGGCTGTAGTAGGGGGTGGGGCTGAGTGTGGGGTGTGGGGGAAATCAATCTTTTGCTCTGGGGTAGTGTGTTTCATTGTTCGGTCACTGCCTGTAGTGTTCTCAAACGGATGGCGGTGACACCAAGCTGTTCTCTGTTTTGCCCGGTAGGGCCGCAGATATGTGGATTCAGGTGCGCACCATGGACGGCAAGGAGACCCACCGGGTGGACTCCCTGTCCAAGCTGACCAAGGTGGACGAGCTGCGGCTGAAGATCTCGGAGCTGTTCAATGTGGAGCCGGAGAGACAGAGGCTCTTCTACAGAGGAAAGCAGGTACAGAATGTTGACATCACCTGGGGCGTAGCACACCTGGGGGTATTCCAAGTAGCTAGCTCAGTGGTAAACATACACCAGATTAAGTTAACTCTGAGGTCCTGGTGATTCATCTGAAGTAGTTTTTCTCAAAGGGAGCTCAACAGCCCCCCAGGGGGCGCTGCGGAGCCCTGGGGGCATGTGGAGAAGGATAAATCCAGAGCGAAGTGTGGGATTTATGAACATGTACTTGAAATCTACGAACACCTCAGACCATGCGTGCGAGTGAAAGAAACGTGAAATTGCAGATTGTATTGACCACAGGTTATACAGTTTGCTTTGGATTGCAATGAAGTGTTCACGTTTTCTTTCACCTATTTTGAAACGCTGTCCTCCTGTCAAAGGGGGTGGGGGCAGGATTAGGGTCTATTCTCATTTTCCCGGCAACTGCGTGGACATGAACACATTCAATTCATTTTCAATGGGATGTGGTGATGTCCTCGCAAAGGCTGCTGGGATTGCGGCATGGTGACTTTGACAGTTGACACACTCAAAAAGTTGAGCTCCCTCCAAATGTATGCAAATTACTTGTGGTGATCGCAGTGAGTTATTGAATGAATGTCGAGTACAAGAGGAATTCCCATGACACCAAATGAATTATGTTTTGCTGCTTACAGGTAGTTTTATGACTGTTTATCGTATGTTTTTATGTAAGATTCATAGACTACAGCAACATATGAAGTGCAAGGTCTTTGTGCCTAGGTGCAAAGGATTATGTACTTTTTTTGACGACAATCAAAATTACGTGAGGGCTATGAAATGTGTGAAATATACACATGTCCACAGTTGGGTAAGGGCAGACTTTGATGTTACTATCGCTGATTAGCTTGCTTAATCAATATACACATGTAGAAAGACAGAGATATTGCCGCTTCGTTTACTGTGTCACGCCCCTGCATGTGCACTGACGAGAAGCATTCCGTCAACACGGTGAGGTGTGTCAAGTTGATGTATGTAAAACGGCCGGACATATGGGAACAGGCGCTTTTGATGAGATCAAGGGGTCGTTTGTTGAAAAAGGTTGAGAGCCACTGCCTTAAACATTACTCGTGTTTACCTCTTCCTGCTGTGAGATGCTTTTTAGCAGTGAGTACGTATGTGAGAGTTTGTGTTTTGTTTGGTCCTGAAGCATCTCACTTGATTTTATAGTGTGTATTTAAAAAGCAAGCAATTGTCCTGTCTCAGCAGTTCCAAGGTACAAAATGGTCGTTTCTCTGGTGAGTGCTACATCTGTTATGCTTCTCAGTTTTCTATGGCTAGTATGTTGTGAATGGATAAGGGATGTTGGCTCTCGGCATGTACTGACCATTCAAGCAAAAGAGCTGGCTGCCAACTCATCTGCCTTGACTGCCTGTAGAGTAAATTAGTTTTTAGTTTCACACCTTTGCAGAATAGAGGCCGGTTTATTGAGAGAGTTGCACCAAAGACAGTCAATATGGTAGACCATGATAAATCAACACTCGTCACCAACGCAAAGAAGTGTGCTCACGTCTGGTCTCCTTCTGCAAGTGTTTCTGTGGCGTTTAGTGGCAGCTTGCGTAAGATGAACGCTACTGCCATCTAGAGCGCAAAGGGAACTCCATTCTCAACCTCTACTTGTCCTTTTAAAGGGGCGTTCACCTTACATCTCTTGGATCCTGGAAACGTGCACTGTGTGCCTTCAGCCTCGGTTCACGTCAAATCCGTGAGGCGCACGTTGTAGTTTATTGACTAGTTTGGTACAAAAACTAAAACGACGTTTCTTGCCTGCAGAAAATGAGTGATCAATCCATAACGTTAAAATCCACTGCTATCATATGTGAAATCCAGCGCACATGCCAAACCGAATCAGGATTTAGGTTGACCCGCTCTATTCACTCCCATTCAAAATGTTTGCGATTTAAAGCCCCATGGATCCGAAGTAGAAGACTTGGGTGCCTCATTGTCTCTAACTGATCAATCATCTCTGCTTGTGCTTTATGTAATAATTGTGTGTGTGTGATTTAAATAAGCACTCCCTAGGTGCCGTGACTTGGTGGGCTGGGGCACTGTGTCGTTGCCCCGGGGTAGTGGTTATTGTACGGTTCTGACCCAGGGTCATTTCCCGAGCCTTCTCCTCTCTCTCACCCACTCGTTTCCTGTCACACTCACTCACTGTCTTATCCCAAACGCATAAGGGCCAGGAAATATCTTTTGGGGGGGGAGGAGTAAGCCCTTTCCAAATTCCGCTCAAGTAAAGCGCAACTCTCCCCTGCTCCTACTCAACTCAGTGCTTACTTAAATCGGAAGCGTTACCCCTGATGCTTAGAATTAGCCAGAAGAGTCTGTTGTCCAGTCATGACTTGTTGATCTAGAACATAGGTCTCCTTCTCAACGCCCTGGGGGGGCTGTAGAGCCGCTGTTGAGAAACACTAGAAACATCTAGAAAAAGAGGATTCCAATTTTTTGCATGCACATTTTGTTGATGTGTACTTGATGTGTGCGTCTTGCAGATGGAGGACGGCCACACCATCTTCGACTATAGCGTGGGTTTAAACGACATCGTACAGCTGCTGGTGCGCCAGGCCCTCCCACAGGCCCCGCCCCCCAAAGAGAAGGAGGCGGAGCTGTCTGACTCGGACTCTGGATGTGGCCAGAGCGAATCTGACAAGGGCTCCACGCACGGCGAGGGAGAGGCACCGGCGGCGGCCGGCAGCTCCAACCAGACTGACGCCCCAGACCTGATCGATCCTGGCTTCGGCTTCTACAAGGTGGGCAAGGAGACCTCGGGAGCAGGGCACCTTGTGGTGGGGGTGGTGACAATGTAGGGAATAGATCACACACAGTTTCTTCTTTTTTTTCTTTTTATTCATCCATTGTAGGGTTTGACAGACGTTTCAATTATAAGAGCTGAACAATGTCTGTATAACCCTGCAGTCGATGAATAAAAAGGGAACAAAAAGTGTGATCTGTTGCCTTCATTTTCTGACCACTTTAGAGATGCTCCAACAAAAAGTGAGGGCGTGGTGCATGGAAAATTACTAATGAAGAAATAAAACAATGTTTTCTGCATTCTCTCTATAGTGAACTTTTGCTTGTAGATCAGCTGCTCCACTGTGGTTCCCCTAAACACTCAGGCAGACACCACTTTCTATGAAGAGAGAGGAAGTGGCTCAATGAAACCGCAGCATGAGAATGAAAAGTCTATGATTAGAGTAACTTTATTAACCCATTGACGCCTAAGGCACCTGTAAAAAGGGGTGCTGAATGCCTGAGCCCTTTTTAAGAAAAGCTGCCCTCAGCCTATAAAAACCTAAATATCTCAGCTTCTGAAGCACATAAAAATATTTAAAGTTGCATTTAAACGCTAAGACCCCCATCTTTCATTAGAATTTTTTCTTTCATCTCAAACAAACAGAGATTTTTAATAAAGTTGTCTCAAATCCCATGAGCCGCAATGTTGCGTAACGCAGCGCCAGGGCCAATGTTGCGCAACGCAACATCAGGCATCAATGGGTTAAACCTGCAGTAAATGATGGTGCCTGTCAGCTTACACAAATGGAGCTGAATAGGCAGGCTGGCACACTATAAGTAAGAAATAGTGCAGCATACGTGAGCTTGCATGTGGGTTTGTTTACAAACAGATCAATGAGGATGGTGGTGTTCTTTATATTTCCAGATCAATGAGTATGTGGATGCCAGAGACTTGAACATGGGCGCGTGGTTCGAGGCCCAAATCGTTAAAGTGACCAAGAAGAGTCCAGAGGGAGGAGATGGAGAGGCGACCCAGGAGGAGATCCGTTACCACGTCAAATATGAAGAGTAAGACTCTCCTAATAAGCCATTCTTCATCCATACTATACTGCCCAACAAAGGCAAAGTAACTGTGTCAATATTGAAACTAAGAAAAAGGCCTTCAAAGTATTGATGTTGGGTTGGATGTTGTGGTTACTGCGAATTTGACATGGCAGTATGGCAGTATACACATCTACATTACTCAGCTGATGTGTATTTCAAGAACCCGGCTCAGTAGTAAACCAGGTTAAGTTGGCCTTGTAGTAGAGGTAAATCCTCTAATAGAAGGGCCTGGAATCTTCATTTTCGACTATTCGGCTGTGGGCTATCTGCTAGCAAGTTTGCCACTTCCTTTAGGTTAACTTGGCACGGTTTATCACTCGAGAATGTTCTTAGAACACCCCATGCTGTAGATGTGTATACTAATCTGAACTGGCATCGCTGGTGTAATCTAACCTAACCTGGGGTCCGTTTCTCGATTCTTTCGTTGCTAGCCGTCTTAAGACCGTCTTACCATTCCCTTGGATTTAGTGGTGAGCGTCGCTGTCGAGAGAGAGTCTTACGAAGGACGTTACTACCGTCGTTAGCAAAGACGCTTTCGAGATACGGACCCCTGAGCTGGGGGGCTTGTGGTAGCGGGACTGCACTGAGGGGCTTGTAGAGCTGGGACTGCACTGCCAGTCTAGCATGGCAGGTGGCTGGGTGGCTTTGTTTGGGATGGCAGTTACTGTATTGTGTGTTTTTCATATGCAATTTGGCAGTTGGTGCGATGTGTTTGTGTGTGTGTGTGATGGTGTGTAGTTGGATTGTGTGTGTGGCAACAGCTGGCAGGAAGCCATCAGCACTCCATGTGTCTGCAGTAGTGTGCAGGCTTGAGTTCAGAGCAGAGGGGTGTATGTGCGGTTTGTCACTGGCGATGGTGAATGGGGGGGGGCATCTTTTCCCATATAGCCCAGGAGAATGAAAGGGAAGGCGTTTAATTTTTTCATGGAAATATGGGGGTGGGGGGGGTATGCATAAGCCAGTAGAAGGTATGGTGTGAAGTTATGAATCAGTGGGGGGACTGAGCTGTAAGAAATTTTATTACAACATCAGACTCCTCTTCTGATATGAACGCAAGTAAACCAGGCTTTACTTTAGCCACTAATCCGTAGACCTGCTCATTTTGTGGTGGATTATATTGCCTTAGTGACCATATGCCTGTTGAGGAGTTCTAGTTTACAATGACACCCAGTAGTTGGGCCTTGGTGCCCAAGTGTCTTTTCCTTTGCTGCCAGGAGATCATATCAGTACCAGAGATTCTTTAAGTATATAGAGATGTGCCAATGTAATAGGTTGCTATGGGCACCTAACATGACCAGGTTCCGGTCTGCCTAAAGGGGCGTGTCATAATGCTCCTAGCATTGAATAGAACAGTCCTTATGTCTGCCTAGGTCTGCCTAAAGGGCCCCCCCAGAATTCCATACTGCCCTGTCAAAGGTCAACAAGGAAGTAACTGTTGTTTAACCGTATGTGGTGCGGATCAGGATTTTCAGGAGTATGAAGTGATCTGGGTTGGCAGCGCGGTTCCAATCGGGAGCACAATGCTTTACTCCTTCGCATTTGTATAAACGTGTCACTCATGCTGGCCGGATGACTGGTCTTGAATTACGAGGAAGAAAAGCGTAGATGGTGTTGAGTGTTTCCTTCTTAGGCCTTGAAGCTGTTCTCGGCTGCCTGCATGTGTTAAAAGCTCTGTAAGAGACGTAAACAATGCCCTCTATCGGTGCTGCCATTCCCACATGAGGACTGTCAGTGAAAGTGTGCCTCACTGTTGATGAATTGATTCAGTTATCAGATTTTAGAATATGTGATTGTGATCGTGATACTGTGATAGATCATGTGATGGGAACTAGGGATGGGGAAAATGTAAAAAAAAATCTTAACTGGCTGTGGCTACTGAGCCAGTTAACCGATTAGCGTTGATCCGGTCGACTACCGGTTAAACGGCTACCGGTTAACGTCCCTAATTGGAACATATCCCCCCTTTCTTCCACAACACTGCTGTACAATTGCAATCAGTGCTTTTCCTGTTTAACAAAGACCCACCTATTTGTGCTGCACTTTATATTATAGTAATTCTTCATATGTCTGACACACACACACACAACACACGGACAGACAGACACCAGAATGGAGACTGTTTTTTCCATTGATTTTTAACACACGAAAACGGCAAGATTTGATTTTAAGTGTGTGGGTTATATGTTTTCATTGCAGTTACCCAGACTACGGGGTGGTGGAGATGAGTGGCAAGGACGTGCGCCCACGCGCCCGCACGGTCTACCAGTGGCACCAGCTGGAGCCTGGCATGGTGGTGATGGTCAACTTCAACCCAGACGAGCCCAAGGAGCGCGGCTACTGGTACGACGCCGAGATCCAGAGGAAGAGGGAGACGCGCACGCAGAAGGAGGTCTACGCCAAGATACTGCTGGGGTATGTACACCACTGTATTCACACACGCCACTGCAATCTTCCATGTTAGACACTGTTGGGGTATGCAGGGATTAAAGTTTTCCGTCGCTACGACGGAATTCCGTCAACTGGATTTTCGTTTGGACGGATTTCCGTCCATAATGTATGTCAATTAATTTACAATTTTTACTTTCCAACTGAACTCAAATCGAGAGCACTCCTGGTCATGAGAAGGGGACGAGAGGTGTGTTTGGTGTAGGCCTACGGATGTAGTTAGGCTATTACACTCCACCATTGGCGGTGTGATACAACATTCACTCATCAGTAGCCTAGTTTTGGGTCATCCCCTGTTCTTCCGTGTTCCAAAAAAAAGTACACGAGCGGTCAACCATTCTGTGGCAGCGCAGCGCGAGAGATTAAAAAATTAAATAGCCAAAATTGTTGCTGATGGCAGAAAAGAAAATAATTGTAATACAATGTATAAAGTGCAGTGACGTTTCCATATCATTGCACCTGCCGTGGCAGATATTTAGAAAAAAAAAATGAATAGTTTACTTCGACTGCGTATGATGTCATTTTCATGAAGGGTTTGCCTTTTAAGCATTGTGACTCTTACTAGCATTATTCATAGCCCCAATGGGACGACTATGGCAGCTAACTAGGATAGCCTACCATGCGTTTCATCCTCAAAGTTAAGCGCGTTTGACTGGCTGCGTGTAGAGCTAGCCTAGTTGTCTTTTTGACAACGGATATTTCACAGTCTCATCTGTACTCATAGCAGATTAACTTTGTTGTTGCCGATATATATATTCAAGAAATAAGTTAAAAATGGGTTGCATTTGGATCACGGATAGGCTATCCCTGGCAGAGCCAATTTATGCCACGTCTTGTTCTGGGAAGCAGTGTTCTGATGGGTGGACTCATGGTCGATAAATGCCGTTTCGACGTTTGTTTCACTTTCAAGGCTGGTTACTGTGTGACGCTATTTCTGCTAACTGGAATAGTGTGCAGCAGCAACAGTTGTGTGTGCGCTTGTTTTTGAGTGGCTCAACGTCTGTGCCCATCTTCTCGGACTATGCGTTTCGTTTGAGTTCAGTTAGCCTATTTGCGCACTGCGCACTCAGGACTGATGGGTGGGTGATTTGCCTTGATTCGAGTGGAAAGCTGCGCGACAAGCTTGGGAAAGTGTGTTACTTTTGTAAACGATAGGCGTATGTCTGTGACTGTCGTGTCTGCTGCGTCCTGTCAGCTTGTAGAACACGTGCGCATAGGAAGAATCGGGGACGTTTTTTAAATCAATGGTAAGCGTGTGCTTGGCACCGCACATCGAGAAGCAAAAAAGTAGCCAGTAGTTTTCAAAACGGTAGAACACAGAGGTAGACATACCGCACCCTGTTAGTAAACGTCAAGAAGTTATTTGTAACAGGATGAATACTGAAAAAGGCCGAAGGGTGAAAAACATACAAATAATTAGGCTAAAGCTAGTTTTCTCCCTCTGATTGCTATGATCAGGGCTTTTTAAATGTCAGAAATACAACTGCAAGCAATGCGCACCAGTGCTTTCACCAGAACAGTGTTTGCCCATTCTAATGTGAAAGACAAAATATAGCCTACTACTACAACAAAAAACCCCATAATGGGATCACTCACTGTATCAACACATTGCAATTCCAATTCTGTGAGATCAGCTACCATTTTGAAGCAGCATTCATTGTGAATCCATTCTGCATGATGTTGTGAACAATTCATAAACAATGGGTAGAAATAAGAGGAAATAACCAAAACATGCCCCAAATTTCAGTTCAATCTTTGCAGTCTGATATAGTATCCATTATGCATCCTTCTAATCAATCTGGTGAGCGAGCGGCCTAGGCCTGCCCGCCCTCTTTCCTTTTTTTGTATTTAGAAATTGGCATCTGTAAACATAGCATTGTAGGCCTACATCTGATTGAGCACATCTGATCTAGTACCTACAGGTACACATTACTGAGTCTATATAGGTCTACTGAGTGGATAATGAATATTCATTGTTCATGTGAAGTGTAAAGATTTGTGTTGGTTGAAGTTCTGATTTTGTGGCACTTTTTGGTATTACTGGCGCCCTCAAGACATAGGCCTATTCTGCTCTAGGCGACTGCCCCGTCTGCCTATGCCGCTGGCTCTGGCACCATTCCTTGCATGTATGTTTCGTCATGAGGGCAGAGCCTGGCTACATTGGTTTTCGTAGGGTTACGGAGTGATACTCGATCGGGTGCCTAACCAGTAAAAAAGTTCAGTCAGATTACTTTTTTTTGCTTTAATCCCTGGGTATGTACACAATTGTATTCACACACACCACTGAATTCTACTGAAGATGCTGTGGTAGGTACTACACTGTATTCACCCATGTAAGATGGTGTTGGGGTAGGTACATTACTGCACTCGCCCATGTAAGATACTGTTGGGGGAAGGTACTGTACACCACATCAGGGTTCCCACAGCCATTGAAATCCTGGAGAACTTAAATTTCATGAGTCCTCCAGGCATGGGAAATGAAGCGCAGTTTTAACACAAATGCAATTTTCTGTGAAGACACCATTACGCTGTTAAGGGCCGTACACACACGTCGCTACTAGTTGCTCGCTCAGCGAATGAAGTCAATAGAATGTCAATGTGTTCCAGCGAGACGAGCAGGCGAGTACTGTACAAGCGATGCGATGTGGGCGGATCCCGAGTTGAAAATATTTGAACTTCGAGCGAGGCGAGTAAGCGAATAACCAATTGGAATGCAGAGTTTGGTACTTCTCGCCTGTTCATTGGCAGTTAAAGCCGCGGGAACTTTCAGCGAACGTTCCATGGAAGAGTGGCGAGTAGGCAAGCAAGCGAGAAACTATCAATGTGTGTGTACGCCACTTTAAGATCATTTCGAAATGTATGCGTTTGTATACTGCAATAATTACGTCGACAGTCAAACAAGGGGAGAGCCTGCTGCATTGGTATGTTTGAGTAATGTCTGTGTGTGTGTGTGTGTGTGTGTGTGTGTGTGTGTGTGTGTGTGTGTGTGTGTGTGTGTGTGTCTGTGTGTGTGTGTGTGTATAGGGAGGCTGGAGACTCCCTGAATGACTGCCGCATCATGTTTGTGACTGACATCTACAAGATCGAGGAGCCCGGAAGCAAAGAAGCAGCAGAGCCTGGATCAGAGAGCCCCATGAAGAGTAGGTTCTGGCAAGGGGAATGGGTAGTGTACACACACACACACACACACACACACACACACACACACACACACACACACACACACACACGTGTGTGTGTGTGTTTGCGGTAGCGTGTTTGTTCGTTCAATAGTAATGCAATGTATCCTTGTGGGCAGCCAATTTGAGGTGTGAGAGTGAGATGTAGCTGGTGTTAAGGTGTATGTAATTCATAGTCGGCTCTGAGCTTTGTCCTCTGTCCTTCAAGGTTAAATGCTATATGACCTCATAAGAGAGGACATGTCTTCATTGGTCAGATTGCAAAAAAAACAACTGAAAAAAGGGTATCTGTATGCAGTTATTTAGGTTTTATTTTGAGAACTTTTGTATTTGCAGGATCCAATGGGCCGGAATGTAAGCATTGCAAGGACAACCCCACTAAGAACTGTCGCTGGTGCAACTGCCACGTGTGCGGCGTCAAGCAGGACCCAGACAAGCAGCTGCTGTGTGATGAGTGTGACATGGCCTTCCACACCTACTGCCTCAACCCTCCACTAGAGACCATCCCCGACGACGAGGACTGGTGAGGGCCTTTCGTTACCTGCTTCACAACAGACCTTTTTTTTTTCTTTTCTTCAAAAAAATGTGTAATTTTTTTGTTCAGCACCAGGTATAGTGCCCCAAGCTAAGCCACAAGTGAACCACACCAGACAAGTGCGATATGGTCTGGAGAGACCAGCTACTTTCTCTTACTATTTATTGGTCGTTGTGAATGTATCATTTGATATTCGAATGGTTTGCTAAATAATGGACTAAGACTAGCGATGGATAACTGATTTCTGTAGTTGGGGCTAGAGCCATAAGTTTTTAGCTCTTATCACAAAAAGTTATCAGTCTCTTTGGCACACTCAGTTTTGTGAAGCATTTTGAAATAGTACGTTTTGAAAGAATGTGTATGTACGTGCCACAGAGTTCCAATATTGCGTTTACTTGCTTGTCAGGTACTGCCCCGACTGCCGAAACGATTCTAACGAGGTGGTGAAGGCAGGAGAAAAGCTGAAAGAGAGCAAGAAGAAAGCCAAGATGGCCTCCGCCAACTCATCCAGCCAGAGAGACTGGGGAAAGGTAAGACCGCTGCAACCACTGCCTCACATATCCCATGAATGTACCCAATTCTGCTCTAGTTGGATGAAATTTGACCACTGAGTAAGTACTAAGTAGTCTAAAGTTACTTGCAGAGATGGGACCAAGTCCCACATGTGCAAGTGTCAAGTAAGTCTCAAGTCTTAACCTTCAAGTCCCAAGTATTTTTTCTTGGTCAAGTCAAGTCACAGGCAAAGTCAAGTCAAGTCTTGTAATAGGTCAAGTCCAAGTCAAGTCATCATTGCCGTGTTGTAATGTTAGTCGCAGAATCTGATCTTAATTAATTTAAATGCTAGCAATAGAATTTAATAATACAAGTAAGTTTATGTAAACATCACTGGCAAATGTGATTGGCACTGGCAAACCTGTCAAAAAATATGTATAGGGCTAGCTATTGTTGGCAATCCTAATGCTCAGTAAAAAGAAACCATGGAATAAAACAATGACAATATTATTACTGATCACCATTTTAAAAATTAGATGTCGTGTGATTATCTGTTATGTTAATCCCGCATATCTTGCATTTCGCTGACCTTTTTTTCCATCTTGTGAAAAGTCTCGGTAAGCGAAGGCAATAACTTGTGGATTTGACATGTTGATGAATGTGCAGTGCAGTGGGGAACACCGTGTAATATTCATACTTTGCAGTCTTGCCCGAGTCTCAAACTCACAAGTCCAAGTCAAGTCGCAAGTATTTAATGTTTTGTCAAGTCAAGTCACGACAACGACTCGAGTCGACTCGAGTCCAAGTCTCCAAGTCCCCATGTCTGGTTACTTGGGTCTCATTCAAATGTTGTGCAGGTGCTCTTCAAGGGAAAAGGGCATCAGAAACGTCAAAGTCAAGTAGGGTCCAGAGATAACACTGATATTTAAAGTTTTATTTTTTCACACGCACCGACGCGTTTCGACGCACGCAGGAGTCTTTTTCAAGGTGTAAAGGTGGAATACAAAGTCTTTTGTGTTGGAATTGAACAATGGCAGGTTTTTTTTTTTTTTTTTTTTTACTTTTACTTTGGCCACCTCTGCAGGGCTGATGGTATTCAGGCTCAATGCCTGATTTCAGGCTTGACAGAGTTTGCAAAAACAAAAACATTGATAATAATTAGCCATTAGGTTATTCTTATCTCAGAAAGTGTTACAGGTTCAGCGGTTTCTTCTACTATCAGGCTTGAATATTGGTCATACACAGGCTATTAAATGTTTGAATAATGTGTCAAAATAGCCATTAGAGCAGGGGAAAAAGTTCAGGCTCAGGATTTTTTTTTCACCATCACCCCTGCCTCTGTTTTTCTACCTTGTGTGATCTCAGTGTTTTGACCCTTGTCCTCCTCTTCCTCTTAGGGCATGGCGTGCGTGGGCCGCACTAAGCAGTGCACCATCGTGCCCCCCAACCACTACGGCACAGTGCCCGGGGTACCCGTTGGAACACAGTGGAAATTCAGGGTGCAGGTAAGGACTGCTGCAGGTGCAACGTTGGTGTGTTCAATGGATTGTGGCTGTGTGCTGTTAGATTTGTGAATTAGTTGTAACACTTCTTATTTGGAAGCCTGTGCAGGAAATGGCGACGGTAATGATTAATAATGACTACAGTGGTAGTATGGAGTTAATTTTGACATCCACGTGCCCATGTCAAGATTGGCAGCAGACCTAGGAACTTGACAACTTTGACCACTAACCAGGGATTACAACTTTCTTTTTTTTTTTAGATGTAATCAACCAAAATTCTCGCCGTCAAGATAAATCATTGATCGTTCCGATGAGGATAATTGTAATACCAATTCTCCTAGTAAATCCTTGTTCAGTTTTGTTCATTGATCCTTTAGAGGTCAGTGCATGAATCGGTTGATGCTAAGTGTCTATGTCCTGTTCCCAGGTCAGTGAATCCGGTGTTCACCGGCCCCATGTAGCGGGCATCCATGGCAGGAGTACTGACGGGGCCTACTCTCTGGTGCTGGCCGGGGGATACGAGGACGACGTGGTGGGTACCAATAGAAACGCATCAACCACACAAACGCAATACACAGTACTTTTATTAATCCCGAAGGAAATTGTCTGTCAGTTTGCATAAATACAAAAATACAGAAAGACCTAATGCACATCATTGCACATAACCGTAAACATATAGGATACACTTGAGCACAATCAGCCTTCCATGGCGTGAGCATAGGATACATTGAACATACGGTTGCTTGGCAGAGGTAGGAGAGGCTGCTGTTAACCAACACGCATAAGATGTGGCTTCTTGCACTTAGTTGGCAAATAGATGTGCTTTGGGATTTGCTCTGTCATGGTTAGTAGCCAGGTAACAAAAACACAGAGCGCTGCTACTGAACACCCGTAATCTGCCCTGCATTTGCTAAGACCTGGTAGGAGAGACAATCCGTATTTGTGTTTAATATCACTGATTCCTCCCCTCTCTCTCCCCTTAGGATGATGGAAATGAGTTTACGTACACAGGATCTGGTGGACGGGATCTGTCTGGAAATAAAAGAACAGCCGAGCAGTCGTGTGACCAAAAATTGACCAACATGAACAGGTGAGGCGACTAGCAGTTTGGAGAAATGGTAGACGTTGGCTTCTTTGGAGTGGCAAGTGTTATATGAACATCACTTGGAGTGTTAACTGAGAGTGTTGTTTGTGAAACAGGGCGCTGGCACTGAACTGTAACGCGTCCGTGAATGACAAGGCGGGCGCGGAGGCCAAGGACTGGCGGGCTGGCAAGCCTGTGCGGGTGGTGCGCAGCAGCAAGGGACGCAAGCACAGCAAGTTCTCTCCTGAGGATGGCAACCGCTACGATGGCATCTACAAGGTACACACACACACAGTGACTTAGCGCGGCAATTAGACGTGTTTTTGTCTATAGCAGGGCTATTCAAATGGCGGCCCTTGGACGGCAAGGTTCTGGCCCACCACAAGCCCCTTGAAATACGGAATCGTTTTTTTGGAATTTTGGGACAAAAGTATGGGTTCCGTATGGGGCACCTAAGTCACGCCCTTCTACTTCCGATCTATGGGGCTGGAGCGCTCAAAATTTTGAATGCGAGTTAATGGAGCGAGTCAAGCCAAATCCTCATCCCGTTTGGCATGTGCTCCGGATTTCACATATGATGACAGTGAATTTGAAAGGTTTGGATTTGCGTCGTAAGACCACTCATTTTCGACACGCAAGAAACATTATTTTAGCTTTTGTGCAAAACTGTGTTAGAGACTACACGTGCGCCTCGCATATCTGACGTGAATCGAGGCACAGCCAACCCTACCGCTGCACCGTGGCTTAAGTGGCTGCACGTCGGACATGCAACGTCTGTTGTGTAGTCCAAATAATTACATATTTTTGCACACACACAACTCAAAAATCGCTTGCCAAGTGAAGTCAACAAGCACACCATTGGTTGTTATTAATTCTGAGGCACAGCATATGTGTGATCGACGGGGAAATGCGAGGTGGGTCGGAAAATAGCTTTGATCAGTCCATTACAGCCCAGTCAAAAGTGTTTGCGTTCCCAGCCCCACAAGCCGCCCGGAAGGGGTGGAGACTTGGATGTAATTTCCTGCATTTTAACGTCCCGTGTCAGCTCAATGGGGCACCTAAGAAATGCAAAACTTTCTGGGGGAGGCCCAACCTCAATGAAGTGTCCCGTATTTTTTTTTTTCATTGACAGTCGGCAACTATAATGCATATGTACATAGTTCGTCCCCTTTTAATAGAAGGAATTTGAAAAACTCATTGACATTTAATTGAATACCCCTGGTGTATAGGATATGATTTCTGTCGAACATGAGTGAATATTTTCGTATATTGCTAGAACTAACAGACTGCTGGAGTTTCCTATTGACTTCTGAAGGACGGGTTTTGGTACAGTGAGTAGAGCGAATGGGGCACGCATAGATGCATGGAACCCTTGCTTGTGTGTGAAACGATAGTTCAAGCATGTACTGCAACTCCTCACCTTTCAGTGAAATTCACCTCTTTTTAAAATTTGACAAGGGTCATGCACCCCATCTCCTTTTCCACCCCTGACGAGTTTGCTTGATGGTTTAATTGGACTAGGGAATACATACAACTGTGGCAGTTTGAGTGTCTTTAGTGTTTTTGCTGCCGGCCGTTCTTCTTCTCACCTGTGTCGTGGTGTTTTCCCAGGTGGTGAAGTACTGGCCGGAGAAGGGCAAGTCTGGCTTCCTGGTGTGGAGGTACCTGCTGAAGAGGGATGATGAGGAGCCCGCCCCCTGGACCAGAGACGGCAAGGAGCGCATCAAGAAACTGGGCCTCACCATGCAGGTAACTCAGCGACACACACACACACACACACACACACACACACACACACACACACACACACACACACACACACACACACACACAATGCAGGTAGCTCAGCAGAACACACACACACACACACACACACACACACACACACACACACACACACACACACACCCCTCCAGCTTCATTATACACACTTCTAGATACTGCTCTTGGTACATGCCATGTACTCAGTCTAGTTGACCTCATGAATGGGTGAAAACAATTTGTATATCATTGTGTGGGTTTTTTTTTTTTAATTGTTTTTTTTTAACTCAAATTGGTTGATTGTGATTGTGTGTGTGTGTGTGTAGTACCCTGATGGCTACCTGGAGGCGGTTGCTGCTAAAGAGAAGGAGAAGGAGAACAAGAACATGGAGGAGGAAGAGGAGCCAGAGACCCCCAGCAAGGGCAAGAGGAAGAGGAAGTCACAGAAAGGCAAGTTTGGTCTGCATGATTCATCTGGAAGATGTTGGGAGGGAGGCTCTCCTACAAGTAAAAGTGATTATTACCCAAGGTTAGGAGCTGGTTATGAGGTTGGGCCCAGTCTTCCTCACTAAACCTGCTCTAATGGCACATTTTGACCATCATCACATAAGTCTCCAAAGCATGGGTGCCGCTAGGGGGCGAAAGGTGTTTCAGATTCTAAGGGCCCAATCACTGTCAGTACTGACGGGGGCCCTTAAAGGACCAGTTCAGTCAATTTCAATATGCTGTTGTATTGCTCACGCTACCCTTGACTTGTCATTACCCGGTGATGCCACATTTTTCGGCTCAGTCCTTTCTGAGATATGAGCTATTCTAATGGGGGCAGCGTTTATTTACATTTTAAAAAAATGAACACAGGCCCACTCCAAGTATTTTCCCAAAAGGTACCGCTGTTTGCTAGTTGTCTGCTGATGTTGTATAACCTTTTATATGTTTTTGGGAATGAATAAAAATATTTTTTTGAAATGTAAACAAAGCGCTGCCCCCATTACAATGACCAGAATCTCGGAAAAGGCTGAAGAAGAAAGACATCTCAGGTACTGACAAGTCCAGGGTAGTGTGAGCATTACAACTGCATGTTGAAATTGACTGAACTGGTCCTTAAAGGCACCCCAAAATTCGAATCTTTCATGGGGCTCAACATTTCTGGCCGCGCCCCTGCTCCAAAGGAACGCACAATGAAAGTGGACTTCTAACTTTACACAGCAATGAAGGTTATTTAGTCTCCATTGATTCACTCAGCAGCCTGAACCCCCATTTTTGTCACTACCCCAGTGTCATGACTACACTCATTACGTTGTGTCCATCAGAATGGACTATTTGGCTGAAACTGAAGATTGCCAAGGTCATCGTGAAAATGTAGGGATATAATAGCTGGTATTGTTTTTTTTCCCTGGTTTCAATGGAGGCAGGGAAGTCAGGCCCCGCCAAAAAACACACACGGACCCACTACTGCTGTGACTTGAGGTTGCTTGAACATATTTTTGTGTCTTGTTTTCAGTGGAGGCAGAGAAGTCGTCCCCGACAAAGAGCCCTGGCAAGAAGATGAAGGTGGAGGCGTTCAAACTGAGCCGTGAGCAGAAGGCCCTCATCAAGGAGGACGAGGCCAACAAGAAAGTCTGGGACGAGGCCATGGAGTCACTCAACCTGGGCCCGGTGAGAAACACGCGTACACGCAATCACTACTGTTCACAGTCGCTCATGGTGAAGTCACTTAGCCCGTTTCTAACCAGCATTCGTTTTCTTAGCTCAACATTGACCACCTCCTTTCTCCCCCTGCAGAAATTCTTGAGTAAAGTGGAGGAGGTGTTCCTTTGCATCTGCTGCCAGGAGCTGGTCTTCCAGCCCGTCACCACAGAGTGCCAACACAACGTCTGCAAGGTAAGCCACCAGCCGTTTTAGAGATGCATGAAATGTTCGCAACACATTTCCTTAAAAGGAGCACTGTGTAAGATTGTGGCCAGAGTAGGTAGTGCAACTTGTGCAACTTGTGCTGCTTATTGAAACTGTGCTGCCTATTGCCAAATTTGTTTTTTTTAGGGAATCTTGACTAAGAAATAAACTAATATTTTCTTGTATACAGGAAGTTTTGCAGCTAAAAATGTACATTTCTGGAAATGCAAAATGACAGACTTGGATTAGATCCACCTTTTCATGTATGAAAAGTGCAGTTTTCTCAGTCATAATGAATAATTAGTATTTGATTGTGAAAAATGTAACATTTGTCACTGGGCAGCATGGAATCTGGGAAGAAACTGCACCTTTAAGAGAAACTGGGTGTGCTGAACACCCAACACCATGTTTTGCTGCTTGCATCTGTCATTTTTTTTGGTGGTATAAGTATTCTTGCATGTGCCTTCTCCATTTGAGCTATTCACTGCTCATTTTTAGAATGTCCAAAATAAACTTGCTCCAGTTTCATTTGCTGGTGATCTCCTTGTTGCTGTGTGTTGAATGCAGATGTTTTTTTTACTGTATTTTTAGCCCTTAATTTGAAGCCACTTTTTCTATTTTGTCCCTGTAGGAATGTCTGCAGAGGTCCTTCAAAGCAGATGTGTACACATGCCCGGCCTGCAGGCACGACCTGGGCAAGACCTACCAGATGAGCGTCAATAAGGCCCTCCAAGCCGTCCTCACCCAGCTCTTCCCTGGCTACAGCAGCGGCCGATGATACAGCCAGCCCTGCGGGCGCCAGCTCCCCAAGCCCTGTCCCCTCTAGCAACCCACCCACCCACCTACCCACTCACCTGCCTATCATCCTAACCTGGCCTGTCCTGCCCTGCCCCGCAGCGCACAGCATGAACTATGAGGGCCGCCGCCGACTCAAGTCTCACAGCTTTGTGTCCCTCGCAGTGTATTTATCGTGTAATGACTTTACGAATCAGGTGTAGGAACTCCCACCCCACCCCACTTCCCCTCTCCCTCCTAAGTCTCTTCCCCCTTGTGTGTGTGGCCAAGGTGTCTTTATCAAATGAAATGCAATCAGTTCCTGTCTCTTCTGATGCCTTAACTAGCCAGTCACATTCAAGTAGAGTCTGAGAGGCTGAACGACACGCCCTTGTATAACGTTAGTGTCCACGTTCCGTTAACAGGGCTTCGTCATTCAGTGAGTTTTTTTTTTTTTTTTTTTAAATGGGTGATGTACTGTAAGAAAACCAGCAGCTCACTGTCAGACGCTCTCCACTCTCTGTAATCTGTACAGTCACCCCCTCTTCCAAACCCTGCGCATCCATTCATCACTCACTCTGTGAGTTCACTGGCCCAGTCGATGAACTGTAGAATGCAGCTGAGTTCCGTTTTCCTCCCCGATCTGCTGTAATGTTTCGTTTGAGTTGGTCAGGCTACTCGTCTGACCTACCTTGTGGTTTTATTCAATCTACAAACAGTTTCGATATGCTTGCTCTCTCTTTAACATTATAAACTGAAAAAGGTGGTTTATTTTTTATATATATACCAATCAATTGTAATGACCAAGCAATGATGATGAGCCGGCTAGATGATCATCAGGGAGTCTGCTTAGGACAACCGTTGACATGGCCCCATCCCTAAGCATTGCCCCTGACCCTGCTCTCCCCCCTTGATTTGATACTTTAGCTTTAACATTCCTGTGAGTTACTATCATACACTTTTTCCATGTATACGCTATTGACGCGGTATATAATTCCGTCATGCTTACTTGCTTTTCGTTATGATGGACATAATCGCCAGTTTTTGTAAGATTAATGTAGCCAAGTAATATCCCCTCATATCTTGTTGGTTTGTTTTTATAGCGTTTAATTCCAAATGTAGTTGCCAAGGCACTGTAAGATGGAGAGGGTCCCCAGCATCCCATGATTGCCTTAACACGCGCCTTGGAGACTTAACATCGCCAAGTGTCAGATGTCATTATCCCTCCTTGTTCTCCAAAAAATATAGATAAATAAAAAGACTAATGACCATTTTTATAACGAGAAAAGAATCCAGTTTATTTTGGTTCCGTTTGATATTTTATAATCGCCGAAGGCTGCAGAATATCTCCTCCTCTAGATTTATACCTCAGCTGTTTTGTAGACTGGAAATGTATATTCTGAAATTGTTTATATTTTAGCACTTGTTCTGCAGTTGTATTTTTTTTTCTCTGTAGGTGTAGGCTTATAGCGGTCCCTGGACACGTTTTTAAGTGCAGATTTTCAATAAATTCTTATTGACACTTTTCAAAAAAATGACTCCTGGCTCATGTGTTAATTTTCTGTTGTGCACTTGAATGCGTATGTGCGCACAGTGCGTAAAAGGATGCGCCATTTGGTGATGTTGATGTCAAACAGATTGTGCCTCAAACTGGTGTGATGTCATTCGGGATCTCGTAGGTGCAGCAATTTTCAAAAACTTGGCCTTGTGAAATTGATTAAATAAATTCAAGTCTCGGGCATCTGATGTACGCAGGTACAGAGCGTACGAATGTGTGAGAAATAAATGCTTAAGTGGCCATTTAAAGTACCGGAAGACGGATCAGAGGTACGTGTGTTCCGTGACTACCAGCTCTCGAGTTTTGTTTTATTGGTGCATGGTCCAATCTGTTAGCTGGAGGAGCCAACGGCACTGTTGACTAGGTGCTTACGAGCGCCTGCCTGTGTGCAGGACAGCCAATCGTGGCTCTGAAATGTAGAGTAGGCGTGAGGTGTCGTTCCTCTTTGCTAAAAGATAATCGATTTGTAGATTTCCAAAGAGACAAATCTGATACGAGGAAATAATAAAGGATTTCAATTTTCAGCAGGAGGTAAGACGATGCATGTTTAGATCTCACAGTAATATAAGGTTTTCGCCGCGACGTCTGGGGTTCTTTTTCCCCACAACCACCATTGCACCTCGGCTGTCGACGAATATTTTGTTGACTTTTGTAATGGAAGCAGGGGTAGGAGGGCAGGCAGGCTGGATGCGATAGCCACTGTCAGATGTTGCCTTTCGTCCAGTTCTAACATTAAATCAACACCGAAACGTGTTTTCTGAACGGAAAGAGCTCGTCCGTATTAAAGATTCGCCATTTTCTGCATTGATGTTATACCCGCAAAGCACTTAGTGTACGAATTGTGCAGGGCTCATTGAAATATTGGATCCCTAACCCCGTGGCTAGCCAACGATTCAGCTCTGTTGTGTGCGGTGCTTACCGTCTGCTCTACATCTTTTATGTCACCGATTGGAGGTGATATTTCCCATGAAGTTGAACATGTTAAAACGGGTTGTGCATTGTCGTTCAAAATACGGTTTTGGGTTATTGGTATAGGTAGCTCGCTAGCTAGCATGTTAGCATTCTATTATGGGTTTCATTGGGCTAACTAGAAGGGTTGCGTTACGACTACGTCACACACAAAAGCGTCAGGGACATGGGAAGCATTGCTGCTAGTTCTAGCCCCCAGCTGCCAAGCTGATATCTAACTTGCTTTAATTTACTCTACCTACCGGGACTCGGGAGTGGGGCACGCGAGAAAATAATGTAGTGCTATTGACACAGAGCCAGTGTTCAGTTAGTGGCACGACAGGTAGTTTCCAGTCTTTTCTAGTAGTTTAGGCTACAACTTCAAGCTCTGCTGGATTGTGGATAGCAAATAGCGAGTGCAACGTCTTTCCTTGTTCGATGAAAAACCTGCTTTTACAGGTGAGATTTGTATTGATGTTCGATAAATTACGACGGAAGGCTGCAGAATTTACTGCTTCTGTGGCATAAACATTGGATGTGTCCGAAATAATTTACTGTGCTAAGTAAGGTCTTGGACCCAGGATACCCTGGCTTTGTTTTGGGGGCTTTTGTATTGTTGTTTTCAAGTAATTCACCCATTGCTGTCACTTCTGGTCAGTAGGCCTAATTGCTAAGCCTAGGTGCAGCGGGCTTCTAGAACCTAACACACACCCTGCTTTGTGAAAGTGAAAGAGAAACTTTTCAAATGGACAGTGTGTAATCCCTGCTGCTTCCTTCGAGAAGAATTATTGTACCTCCCCTGTTGCACTTCCCTTGTACCCCATTGGGAAAGTCGATCAACTCCCCTGCCTTCAGTGTTACTTCTCAATAATTGCAATTCACATGAAAATAATACATAGAGTTCTGAGAAAATGCAACTAGCACGTGAGTTTAGGGCAATAGAAATGCCTACATTCCTGAAATACCTGAAAGTCAATATCAATGATGACATCATCCACTACATAGGCTATAGGTTTTCAGTGTAAAAGGCTTTTAGTGTGTCAGGTTTAATTAAAGGTGATTAAAGCTGTTCATTATCAAATTGTGTTTTGCCTTTTCCAAACTGTCCTGTACCATCACCAGAAATCAGTATTCTGGCCTACATTTGACAAATTTGACATTTTATGTAGTCTACATATCGGTATCATCTTCTAGAACCATTCGTGAGCTAATGGTGCATTCTCCGGAAGTGGGAGATAGGATGCTTCTGACCTCCTAACTCCAAAGATGAAAATGAAAAGCACATGGTGTTGTTTACACCTTTGTTTACATTGCTCACAATTTTGGCAGGTATTTTTGGCCCTCAATGTTTGTAGTGAAGGGGCAGGTGGGGAGAAGGGGCAGGGGAAGGGCCAGTGAAGTCAAAGTCCATATGCCTCTGTGAATAGATGTGATTTAAGGTGCTTCTTGAACGTAGCCAGTGTGGGGGCCTGGCGTATGTTGGGAGGTAGACTGTTCCAGAGCGTGGGGGCAGCAACACAAAAAGCTCTGTCACCAACAGTACGGAGTCTGGCTCGGGGGATGATGAGATTGTCCTTTTCAGAAGACCGCAAAGACCTGGACTGGGAGTGGGGTTGGAGGAGTTCAGAGAGGTACTGGGGAGCAAGAGAGTGAAGTGATTTGCATGTCAACAGTAGAATTTTGTACTGAATGCAGGACTTCCCTGGGAGATAGTGAAGCTGTCTGAGTGGGGGAGTGATGTGTTGCCACCGCTTCGTGCGAGATATAATTCTGGCAGCTGAATTTGATGAATGACTTGATTTGAACTTGCTGAATGACCAGATTGTCATTCGATTATTCAAAAGGGGCCAGAAACGCTTCCTTGATTTCCAAACATGAATAGGTTTCAGGTGGAAGTGGAAGATCTCTATGCTATTTTTCATTTGAACTCGTATGCTGTACATCTCTAATAACAACAAAAATGGGGGAGTGGAAGATGGCAGCAGTTCATGTTCTAGAAGCTGTACTTGCACAGTGGTGGTGGTCATTTGGCACCTGATGCTATGCCCTCTACTGAGGTCAGGCTTTTCAGGAGCCCAGTGGCCCTACGTTGTGACCAACTAAATTAGCTGAACCAGAGTGGCAGAAAATATTTTTGCCTGGCGGAGTGGTCTAGCACGGCGTTTAACAAAGTAAAGGACTCACTCATCTGTTTCAAAAATGGGTCTAGACTAGCAAAGTCAAATAATAGCAAATAAAGTCCGCAACACCAGGCTCACCCAGGCTCCACCAGGCATAACACCATGTTATGTCCGAAGCGTTGCACATTAAATGAGCCAAGCGGGAGCTTGGTGTTGCAGACTTGATTTTTTTCCGCTATTTTGTGGCCTAGCACTGCACCAGGGAGGGGAGAAACCATAGGTGGGCCATTAAACCAACCTTCCAATGTCTACCTGTGCTTCAACATTTTTTGTCTTTTTCTGTTTTCTTTTTCAGTGTTTCAGTTTCGGTCGCAGGGGTGCCAAGCCCATTTCGTTTCAGGGTCACTTCATTACAAGTGGGCCGGATCAGTAACATATTTTGAAAATGTCACAAAGTTCTGCTTTAAATTTCATGCTTGTCAATCATCTGACTGTGGATGTCAGCGGATGTATCAGGAGCATTGACTGTAAATTGTGACTAAAATAGAGAAATTCATTCTCAAGTATTGAAAACCTGAAATCTCAGATACCTGCAGTATCTTTGTGATTGCCTTAAGATTTACTTCTTTTTTGAAATTCTTAGGTTTTTTTTCTCTGCAAGTCTGGGGCTGTATTAAACCATCTGGCGGACCGCATTTGAGACTCCTTGTGTAGCGAGTTGTTGATTCGTTGGGAAGTGCTTACCACTTTGACAACACAGTTGCACTGACCAATTGCATGCTTAAACAGCCACTGTTGGTTCCACCCACAACTTCCAGTGTTGTAATGATGCCAGACTATTAATTTCATTTTATACTCTGACTTGCCAGGCGATCTGTCCTGACCAGGAGAGATATTTTTATCTAATTGATGGCATGGCATTGATGCCGTGACCTACTGATGTTATTGCAGTAAGCAAATTTTGCTTGTGTGTGGTTTAACCATTGCAAGTCTCTGTTCTGTTCTGTTCTGTTCTATTCTGTCCAGAGCAAATTAAAACAGGTTTGAAATGCATACTGTTACAATGTATGGGTTTCACCCGGTGAGATTTGAGGGGTGCACCAGGATGTAGACATTATTCTGAAGTTACCCGGTAAAATGACTGAACGGCAGTACTGTGTGTGCGTCTTCATTTAATAAGATAAACTAACATAAAACACATATAACCTAAAAAATTCAGAAGACATAATAAAAAAATGTTCTGTGTATTGTAAGATTAAGGTCTGAATTTGTGAAAAAAGGTCATTAAGCTTACATTTTATTTTTTACATCTATTTAATATTTTAATCTGTCAGAGCACACAAATTCTCATTACCGTAACATGATAGCACTTCAGAAGTTGATTAAAAAATAGCATACTTTTGTTTTAATATTTTTTGAAAAAAGGTTTGCACACTCCTTTGGATTTTTTTCTTCTTTAAGTTATTTTTTCTTCTTTTTATTCATTCATTCAATGGCAATTGAATGAATGAATGAATAAAAATAAGAAAAAATAACTTAAAGAAGAAAAAAATCCAAAGGAGTGTGCAAACCTTTTCTTTGGTTGAGCACCAGGGATTGTGCACAAGTAACTCTCTACAAGTACTTTTGTTTTGATCCCTGTTAGTCATTGAATTAGCTTTTTAGGAACCCCTGTGAACATTTCCCTCCTCCATCACAAAAGTTGTTTATTTGTTGTGGTGTATGATAAAATTGTCACAATGCATGATAAAATCATCTGCAGAGTATGATTCTTTTAAAAAAAATCATTGCAGTGTATGATAAAGTTTTTGCGGCGTGTGAGTGAGCTTGACCTTCTTTCTTTGTGACCTTTTTAAATAATTTTCTCTTACCAATAAATGCTTTAGACTGCATATTTATTTGTTGTTACTATTTAGTTTATGATATGCATTTAAGTCATGTCCTCTTTGTTTTACAAGGTTAACTTACACTTTTAGAATCAAATTTCAGTGGTAATGAGAATTTCACACTTATTGGGAAGAAATAGATGGAAAATAATTACAATGTTCTACATTTATTGCTTCCAAGATGGCTTAGGATCATCACGTTTATAAGGCCATCTGTCTTAGTCTGATTATCATGACTTTCAGATCTCTTCGAGACAAGTGTAGCAGAGAAGAAGGTGTTGCGTCACTGCGAGGGCGGAGCCTGCATACATCTCTCTCAATTTGATAGCATTTGTGCCACTTCATATGTCTGATTTCGCGAGAATCACCCAATAGTCATCAATCTGGTGTAATTCTGTGCAAGCTTAGTTGCATTGTTTTAGAGTAGATTGGGGGCGTGTTTGAGTGGTTGTTTGTGCCTGTAATGTTTTCATGGTGTGAAGTACCAAGTGGTTTGTGGCATGTCTTACCAGGGTCTTGAGGGACCCGCTGAGGAAGAAGAGCCTTCACCCCTCTGGCCTCAGCTGCCTCCCAGGGAACCCTGTTGCTACGGCGCCCAGAGCTGTTTTCTCACTTACCAATGTGACAATTGAATTAGGGCCCATTAAATGATACCTGTCCAAAGAGACCTGCTGCTTCGCCTTCACTGTCAAAGTACTCATTGAGGCAGAAAACTATTTGTCATTTGCCACACTGAGCCACCCCTAGAGTAGAGCTTGGAACTTGCTGAGGAGGGAACTAAATTACGCTTTTCTGTAATTGGTCCATCAGTTATCAATGAGGTGCATTAGCTGATGGTTTTGAAGATGAAAACAGTTTCAAATGGAACTGTGGTGGTGAGGGTGGTGGTGGTCTCAGTTGCTTACAACTGTCTTTCCTCTCATGTGTTGCCATTGGGGTGCCTAAGTCCCCACCTCTTCTGGACGGCTTATGGGGCCAGAGAACTCAAACATTTTGATCGGGATCTAGCAGATCTTCCGATCCACTTTGCCTTCTCTCCTAGTTCACACATGCTGTAGAAGTAACAATAACCAATGGTATGATTTTGGGCTGCTCGATATTGGGAAATATCAATATCGCAATATTTTCATTCAGTGTTGATATCACGATATTTGCAAACGATATATATTTTTTAAGAAAGCCGTCGCGTGAGGCTCACATATCAATATATTACATTCTTGGTTGGATGGGCGTCCATTCTGTTTACTCTCGGATACTTACTTCATTTGTCTACCGATGGCAGTTGCACCATCAAGAATTTTTGAGCGCGCGCGCGCCCTCAGATCCCTGTTTGCACCAAACAATTCACTTCTTTCCTACATTCAGTAGTGTGAGAGTAGGCTTAGGGAAACACAGGGTCCTCTGAGTGAGTGTAGGTTGGCTGCAAGTCAGCTGTGCTGGCAGGAGCTCACGTGGAGGGGAAGGCTCTGTTGCTGTCTCTTTTGGCAGCAGAGGCAACTGACCAAAATATCGTAATATCGATATTATGAAATTTGGTATCAATACACTGAAATATCGTTATCGCGATAAAAAACATGATATATTGCACAGCCCTAGTGTGCTTGTTGACTTCATTTGTCAAGTGATTTGTGAGGTGTGTGCATGTGTGTGCAATTATTTGGACTACACAAGAGAAGTCACAGTGATGTGCAGCGGTAGGGCTGGGTGCTCGCCTTCAGCTTTGGTTGTTCACCTTAAATGTGTGAGGTGCACGCAGTTGTGTATTACCTTGTCTTGTACAAAAACTTGAAGGTGCACTGCATAGGATGGTGGCGGCCAGAGTAGGTATTGCAACTATGCTGCTTGTTGAAACTGTTAAGTCTACTACCAAAACTTGATCTTTTATTATTTACTACTATGCCCAAAATATAGTAGGTTTTGCAGCTATGAATGTATGTATGTATGAAAAGTGAAAAATTCCCAGTCATAATGAATACTTTGAATTTGATGTTAGGTGATAAGTATTTATGGAAAAGGTAACATTTGTGAATGGGCAACAGGAAATCTGGAAATTAACTTCTAAAGATATTACACAGTGCACCCTTAAGTATCTTTTTTTGCCTGCTAAAAAACAGTGGCCCTAAACCCAAGTGGTAGATGCCTTTTCAATGTGACGTGGAAGATACAGGCTTTTCCTGATTCGCTCTTTGCTCCTTGTCTCTGTGAATGGAAAACACAGCCAGTGGAGGGAACGTGCCACTTGTAATTAGGGGTGACCCTCCGTATTTCAAAAGGAGCAAGTAAAACTTGTTTTCAGTGAAAGTAGATCTAACAATGTATCTATTCTAATTGTCAATCTTAATAATTGTTTTCAATCTTATTCTTTCTTTTCTCTGTATGTTTGTACACAGCATTGCCTGCCAGCATGTCTCTAGAGAACCCTGAGGCGTCGCTGGAGCCCAGCATGCCTGTCGACGCCCAGGAGCCCAGCGAACCCCCACCTCCATCCACACCCCCACCTCCAGCTCCCGCCCCTGATCCCTCTTCAGACCTAGACCCTGCCTCTGCCCCTACCCTTGACCCCATCCCAGAGCCCAATTCCCCTGCCGATCCGCTCAGCTCCCCACCCAACCTGACCCCTTCCGTGTCAGCCGCGCCCCTCCTGCCCCCTGCCCCTGCTCCCAACGCGGCATGCAAGATCATGACCTTCAGGCCAACCATGGAGGAGTTCAGTGACTTTGCCAAGTACATTGTCTACATGGAGAGCCAAGGGGCTCACCGTGCTGGCTTGGCCAAGGTACAGACATGCATACATTCAACACACCACAAGTCACACATATTCGTAGGCCTGCACACACGCACGCACGCACGCACACACGCACGCACACACACACACACGCACATGCAGACATACACAGGCCACACATGTTTACCAACCACACACAGGCATACTCCACGCAAGCGTTTACCAACCACACACAAGCATACTCTACGCAGGCATATAGTTTAATTTCCATAATTTCATCAAAAATGTTAAACTGCCATAGATTATAGACACATTTTAAACTATCAATAATTTCAGTTGTTTATTCTAAGATAGTTTGGCCTGAAAACATCAGGATTTCGAACGTTCTTATTTTTCTTATTAAATTCTGAACATATCAAATCTGTCGAAATATGGTACTTAATAAACTACATGTCAATGTTCAATACTTGGTTAGGAATCGATTTGCCTTAATCACTGCCGTGCTGCGCCTTTGCTTTGAGGTGAATGGCAGTGGCATTGCTTGGGGAGTTATGGAGGCCCAGATATCTTTGATGCTTTGCTGTCAGCTGATTTAGATTTTTCGATCTGGTGACCCTCATTTCCTTCTTGGATTATACCCCATAGATTATCATATATAGGTTTTGGTACTTTGGTGCTATGACCATTCTGACTCACCAGACCTAAAGCCCAATTGAGAATCAATTGGATGTCAGGTCTGGTAAGTTAGAATGGTCATACCACTCATACATTGTATACTGGAGTGGTCATGCCACTCATACACTGTATACTAGGATGTACAAACATACACACACACTAAGCAGTAATTCTGCTAGAATGCATATACACACACATGTAACCACAAGAGGATACACAAACATGTGTGCACAGTGATATGACTCCTGAGCGTGTGTTTTTGTGTGTTCGTGTGTGTGTGTGCTGCAGGTCATTCCCCCTGCGGGCTGGAAGCCTCGTCGCTCGTACGACACCATAGAGGAGATGGTGATCCCCTCGCCCATTCAGCAGATGGTCACGGGCCAGTCCGGCCTCTTCACTCAGTACAACATACAGAAGAAGTCCATGAGCGTCGGGGAGTACCGCAAGCTGGCCAACAGCAAGAAGTATGTGTGTGTGCTTTACAAAATGCCGTTCAGAACTGTTAAGTTCTTCAACTTTCTGCATATGCCAACCTAAAGTACTATATATTGGCTTCTAATGTCTGTTCTGAGCCTGTAACATCAGCATACTCTTTATTAGACCCCTTGGTGATCAGAATTATGATGCATCATCCAACAAGACTCAAACTGTAATCTCTCAAGTTGGATGAAGATGCAGACATGGATGCATTAATCCTAATTTATAATCATTTGAATATAATAAAATAACATATTAATTACACCATAAGAACACAAATGCAGTGTCAACACCCACCGAGGAACTGACATTTTTATTTCCACTGAGTGCGCTTGTGCTTTCAACTGTTTTCACTGTGTGTGTGTGTGTGTGCGTGTGCGTGTGTATGTGTATACAGGTACTGTACACCGCCACACAAGGACTTTGATGATCTGGAGAGGAAGTACTGGAAAAACCTGACCTTCGTGTCACCAATATATGGAGCAGACGTCAGTGGCTCGATTTATGATCCTGTAAGTCTCAAGTGTGCGTGCGTGCGTGCGTGCGTGTGTGTGTGTGTGTGTGCGCGTCCAGAGTGGACGGTCGTTCAATACAGTATGTCTGTTATCAGTTTGAACTAGTAGTGCCCCTTTGTGTGTGTGTCTGACTGCAAGTGCTTGCTCAAGTGAAAGCGAAAGTAAGTGTTGAGGGTAAGAAGGGGAGACCTTGCCTTCCTGAGTGACTTTGGTCCCAAACTAATATTTTAAGTACACCACAGCACAACTGACTGTAAGCCCCAGAAATGTAGGGTCTTTCTCAAATGCTAGGCCATTGTCCTTCCAAGTGTATCAGCCTAATTAGTCACGCCCAGTGATTGGATACCCTTTATTAGTCACACCCAGTGATTGGATATTCTGTAGAGTTCACCAAAAAGTATCCAATCACTGGGTGTGACTAATTAGGCTGATACACTTGGAAGGACACTGGCCTTGCATTTGAGAAAGACCCGTTGTTGCATTTCATGAGTCGGTCAAAAAAGGCAAAATGCATAAACTGCAGGGGACCAAAATCCATTGTCCATTATCAGAGTCCATTATCTGTTCCCTTGAGGTTGTCATTTTGTTCTTTGCTCTTTTCTTGCTGTTTTCTGTAACTTTGCTTAACTTCTCACTTCACCTTCTTTAAAAAAAAAAAACTATACTTGCTGCCCTACACCTGGATGGCGTATGCCGTATGTGATTTGTATAAACATGAGGATACTTTTGCACCCTGAATGCATATATTCATTGTGTGTGTGTGTGTGTGTGTGTGTGTGTGTGTGTGTGTGTGTGTGTGTGTGTGTGTGTGTGTGTGTGTGTGTGTGTGTGTGTGTGTGTGTGTGTGTGTGTGTGTGTGTGTGTGTGTGTGTTTGCTTTTGTCTCTGTGTGTGTTATAGGACATTAAAGAGTGGAACATCGGCCACCTGGACACCCTGCTGGACATGGTGGAGCAGGAGTGCGGCATCGTGATCGAGGGGGTCAACACGCCCTACCTCTACTTCGGCATGTGGAAGACCACCTTCGCCTGGCACACGGAGGACATGGACCTCTACAGCATCAACTACCTGCACTTTGGGCAGCCCAAGTCCTGGTGAGTTTTACACACACACACGCACGCACACACACGCGCGCGCACACACACACACACTTTTTCCTGGGACTGTATTAAACGACCCTCCACTCTGAACACACACACACACACACACACACACACACACACACACACACACACACACACACACACACACACACACACACACACACACACACACACACACACACACACACACACACAGAGCTCTACAGCGTCAACTACCTGGCATTTGGACACCCCAACTCCTGATGAGAAAAAACTCACAAGTGCACACAGGTCATCGATATGATCAGGGTCAACTGTGTGTGTGTCAAACACCCCAAAGTGGATATTTTCTTTAGATGCACAACCCTATTGATGCCTTTATCACTGATGCTAGCACTGTATGCTGATAACCCTTCTGCACAGCTGCCCTGCTGATTAGATTAGATTAGATTCTTTATTCTCCCATAGGGATATTTGTTTTCACATCAGACAGTTCCATCAAGTTAGATCTTGTAGTACACATCTCATTTGCTATACATATAGACACCATTTTCACACATAGACACATAAACATCCTCAGACATTCACATATACATTCACAATGCAATTCACAATACACACACATCTATTCATATGCACTCCAATATACACTCCTCTACATACCTATACATTACATTCCTCTCCTCCACACAACCCATCCATTTAGAATATAGAATTTACTTGCTTTTGAAGGAGTATGTTAGTGTGGACTTCACTTGAGATACATTGAACATTAGGTGACGCCAAAATGCCGGGAGTGGCAGTAAAGGGAGCATTACATAAGCTTAAAGAGCATTCCCTAATGGAAACCATTATCAAATCAAAGTAGTAACATGCTTCCTTGGGACCTCTAGATTGGCTTTTAGACTTCAAACAATGCAACGAGAAGAGTGGAACGCTTGGTAAACCCAATCGAGCGCTGATTAAAAAAAGCTCATAGAGAGATATTAAAATTCTCACTCACCCTTTTTTCTGCATAAAGTACAGATGAAATTTGACGGCGAAAGAATGCGTCCTTACTTTTGCGCATCCCTCCTTGATTTTCACCGCTCATATCTGCATCAGTATGGTCTGATTTTGCTGTGTCACACTGGGAAGTTTGCCCGACAGTGCAAAATATGTCAACGATGTTGCTTTGAAAACTTGTAATCTCTATCAATAGCCAGCTGATTATATGTAAGTCGCTGAAACACCTGAAGAGTCACAAATGAGGGAGGGCCAGGAAGACTGGACCATACCGAGCGGACTGACAGAGAAAGAAGGTCTTCTCTTTCAGACGCACGCTGTGTTTTGGAGGTGCTTATTGCCTGTTCATTTCAAGCGACTAGTGTTTTGTATCTTGTTTTTAGGGCAGATCATGATTTTGGTGATCGATAATCGTGATTGGGCCCAAAAAAGCTGACCAGAGCATCTCTAGTTACAGCAGACTGAACAGAATCGTGGACATCTAAAAGGGCATCATCAATCAGCCATGTAGGTTATTTTTAAAGGGACACTGTGCAGGAAATGGTCAAAAAAGGTACTGCAACTATGCTGCTCATTGAAACTGGGCTGCCTATTGCCAAATTTGATCTTTACATGAAAAACTTGTATAGATAATAAACACATATTTTCTAGTATGGTCCAAGTAGAGTCATTTTTGCAGCTAAAAATGGCTATTTTTGGAAATTCAAAATGGCGGAGCATGGAGAAGATCCCCCTTTTCATGTATGAAAAGTGCAATTTTTCCAGTCATAATGAATACTTAGAATTTGATGGTGGTGGTAAGTATTCATGAAAAAGGTAACATTAGTGAATGGGCAGCATGAATTTTGGAAATAAACAACTAAAAATCTCACACAGTGTCCCTTTTAAATATTCTGATAACAAAAGACGTCATCTTAAACACTGGTCGGCAACCCCCAAAGAAACAGGACTGACTAAACTCAATAGCTACCTTCAGCACAATCATTAAGTTACCTCCTCCAAGGAGGTTTTGTGGTCGTCACTTTTTTACCATGCAGTTGAGCCTATAAAGACAGGCTCTATTTTGTCTTAGTTGGTACGTTTGTTTATGTGTAAACAAATGGATGGTGTTTGTGTAGATTCAATTTGGGTTTTCTCTCTCTATTCCTCTCTCAAACACACACTTTCACATTCATTCTCTCTCTCTCTCTCTCTCTCTCTCTCTCTCTCTCTCTCTCTCTCTCTCTCTCTCTCTCTCTCTCTCTCTCTCTCTTTTCCCATCCATCCATCCCTCTCACTGCTGCCCTCACTGTGCTTGTGTGTTTTGTGTCAGATGCAGGGTGCCAGATGCAGGGTTGTAGTGTGCCACTGGAGGGAGCTCCTACGACACTGGAGCCAGACTCTGGCTGAAGCCTTCAGCTTCTTGTGGTGGCTTCAGCCAAGGGCACACATCCTCCACGCACGTGCCTCTGCCTGCTCTTCAGGCTGTTTGTGTATTGTGGCAATGTACCAGTGGCAGTGTAGTGTGGCAATATACAGTAGCTTTTGCGGAAGGCTTATTATATAGCCTGCCTATCTACTGCGACTTCAACTGTCTGCGGGGGTTGGTCTGCCAAATGGTCTTGTCAAACCCACATTTCAGCAGGCGAGACGGTGGACCGAACCCACATCTATGAAATGCATATTATGCATGTCTTTAGACCCTATTCCATGGGGTTTAGCTTTGGCCATGACCATTTATTGGTTGCTATTACCGTAATAGCCCATAGCGAATCGTATCAATTGTAACTGATAATTCTTTTCTTTTTTTTAAAGTATTTTTTTGGGGGGGGACTTTACAAGCCTTTATTGGTGTTTTTTTATATGACGGGTCGGGACAGTGAAGTAGAGACGGCAAGCAAGTTGGGAGAGAGACGGGGAAGGGGTGGCAAAGGGACCGGGAATCGAACCCACGGTAGGGCCGTAACTAATCATTCTAAAAGAAACTTTCAATCTAAACTATTTAAAACACTTGTCTAAAAGCTAGATTCACATCAGCTGCCGCCATGGTCTGTAAATAAACGACAAGCTTTGAGAGAGAGCGAGCGAGAGAGACCCTGAGCCTGAGCGAGACTGAGTGTGTTTGGTGAATGTATCATCACTATCTTGCTGTAACTGTGCTACTAAGCACACAAGCACAGTTAAGCCTCTGTATCAAATAAATGCTCAAGCACACTCGCATGTTCACACATACACACGCTGCAGACCTGTGTGTGTGTGTGTGTGTGTGTGTGTGTGTGTGTGTGTGTGTGTGTGTGTGTGTGTGTGTGTGTGTGTGTGTGTGTGTGTGTACTGCGTTTTTGTTTTGAACGACACCTTTGACCAAAACACACCGCAGTAACTTCTTTTTTGTAATTTTTGCACTTTCAACATGGGTTTTCTCTAAAACGAGACGATGTTGGACCACAGTTTTTTTGACACGAGACAAATGAGGTAGTTTAAAGCCCATTTCCAATCTGAACTCAATTTCGACCATTTTCGAGTCACTGCGTTCTTGTTTTGCACGGCAGTATAGATGGTGAGCTGTAAAGATAGATAGATGGATAGAGAGAGAGGGCTGGCATCTTTGATCTCTTGTGTACCCTGGTGCTGCTGTCCCACAATACACCTGGGCACTTTGTCTCATTTTTCCATTTCTTTTTAACCTTTATTTTTCTTCACTTTAACTTCTTACTACTTACTACTTACTACTCACAACCAGCCCTGGCAGGGGGCTCCCCTAGGTGGCCGCTGGTCTCTGCCTGAGGTTTCTTCCTGACTATAGGGGTTTGTTTTTTTGTTTGTTTTTTTTTTTGTTTTTTTTCAGACCTCACTGAGCTTTTTTTTTTCCCCTTACAAACTATAAATCAAGCGTAAGGGAGTTTTTCCTCACCCCTGATGCCACCAGGGGCCGCACCTGAGCGCCCAATCTCTGTGTGACTATCTATGACTTATGATAGGCCCAGCCACTATGGACCTTACACATCTAAGAATCCTGGTCCTAACCTACGTTGACCTTATGACTCTACATTCTCTGTCTATCTCTTCTTCCTCTGCCTTCCTGCTTTTTCTGCCTCTCCTCTATACCTCTCCTTTTAAATCTATCTCTAACAATGTTTTTTTCCCATTTGTTAAGCACTTTGAGTTACATGCCTTGTATGACACAGTGCTATACAAATACAATTATTATTATTATTATTCTTTTATTTTCTTCTTATTCTTTTTATTTTATTTTTATGAGTGAGTTAGTCAAACACAACGCAGAGTATTCAGCCTTCAATTTTTGTTGGAGAAGAGAATTTGGAACACATCCAAAATCTAACACTGGGCAGGCATCCCATAATGAGGCCCTGGCACAGTTGGCACCGGCCATCGCCATCTGTGCCCCGCACACCTGAATGTGTGCAGTGCACCTGCAGGAATAAAAACGTACGCGCGCGCGCCGAAGTAGCAACAAGACAAAAGCACACACAAGGCTTCAGGGATCAAAACACCCGAGCTGGCAACAAGACAAATAAACGCACACGCGCACAGACACACATTCACACACACACACCTTCAGGTATACACACAGCTGAGGTAGCAACAAGACAACACACACACACACACACACACACACACACACACTCATCTTGGCTCTGGAGAGTTGCTTGGTGAGGCATATCATCCAGAGATCACAGTTAGCTGATGACATGAGTGGTTAATTAAGAGCACACACTGTGCTCTTGGAGATAAACACACACACACAGACATGAGTGGTTAATTATGAGCCGAGGCTTGTGTGAACACACACTGTCACACACACTCTCGCACACACATACAAACACACTTTCTGACCGGTGTTTTGCTTGCACAGAGAGACACACAAGCTTGCACTTGTAAGCTGTAAACACACATCCATGCACACACACACACACCAGACAAGGTTTTGATGCTTTCAAACTAATGACATGCTGACAGGTACTTATGAACCTTACCTCAGAGAAAGCAATTATACAGTTTGTGATACAGACACACTCACACACACACGCACACATCCAAGAATGGATACATACCGTGTCGGCTGTACACTCTCATCATGCACTTGTAAGAGAATACGTTAGTTAGTGTTTCTTAACGGGCGTGGTACAGCCCCCCAGTCGGCGTTGGGGAGCCCTAGGTGGGCTTTGAGAAGGATGCAGGTGAATGGGGGTGGGGCTTAGTTACCATTGAGTTGCATTAGTCCATTGTCCATATTTTTCAATACTAAGGGGGGCATTTGCAGGCTTATGATGCCAGTGGACTACTGCCAGTAGACTATTTTCGGATAGGCTGTAGTGAATAACTTTGGACATAGCAGCTGTTGTACTCTAGCTAGAAAGGTCCTCTCGGACTTAAATTGAAGCTCAGGAAGGTAGGTAGTTTTTTTATTTACATTTCAGGGACCAGTGCATATCACAACAGAGTTGAAAATGATCAAATATGAAGACAATTTGTCAGGCGGACAAGCATTTTTGGGCTTTTTTGATATGTTGAAGATGATATTTGACAGAAGAAAAGCCCCAAGCCCTGAAACATTTTTCAGGTTGGTCCCCCTATGTGACAGGATGACCCATGTAAATATACAGGATTCTAGGACCATTTTTGCAGTTGCAGTACCTTACTTTTTATAGCTACAGAATTTCACCTGCAGATTTTCCTTAAAAGTTATTTTTTTGAGACCTGACACCAAACGGGGCTGAGTTGGGAGTTGTCCCTATCAACTCGTTATGGCCCAGGGTATAGGCTAGTAGGAAATCATAGTGAAAATAACATAGCAAAAAACATCCATGGCTCCCGGCCTATAACACACGTGTGAACTCACCAACACACTTTTGAAAGAATGGTCAAACATTCCTAGACACGCTCCTCAATCTTGTGGACAGCCTTCCAAGAAGAGTTGAGGCTAATGGCTGCAAAAGGTGGACCGATGTCATATTGTGCCCTATGGACTAGGAATGGCATGGCCTTTAAGTTCATGTGTGGCAGGTTAGCGAAAACTTGGCAATATGGTGTGCACACATTTACACACATTTGAGTACTTGCACTGGCCTAATGTTTTGTTTGCCAATGGCACCACATAATGCTACTTGATCTATGGGAAACACTGGTGTGTGTTGCAAAAATAGCACTCGCAGAAAATCATCAAAATTGGGTATGTGCTAATAACTCCTCCTTCCTCTATCTTCATCTACCTTATCCACCGTTCCCTCGTTCTACCTTTCTCTATCCTCTCTTCCTCTACCTCTCTCTACCTTTCTCCATCCTCTCTTCCTCCCTCTCCTCTGTCTGCAGGTATGCTATCCCTCCGGAGCATGGGAAGAGGTTGGAGAGGCTCGCTCAAGGTAACCTTCCATCACACACACACACACACACACACACACACACACACACACACACACGCACACGCCCACACGCACATGCACACACACGCTCACACAGACACAGACACATGCACACACACAAATTGAACTGAGAGACTGATTTTCATTTAAGATGTGCCAAAGGACCTAGGGCGACCTCCATACATTTTGGACCAAATCACGGTCATGGTGGATGTCACCAAATGGCCAAATGTGCTGCTGGAGCGCGGATGGATGTTTTCATGTTTGGTGCCTAGGTCTGTCTGTGGTGTCTGATGACTGAATCAATCTCCTTCTCTCTGCTCGCTCTCTCTCTCTCTCTCTTTCTCTATCCAGGTTTCTTCCCGGGCAGTTCTCAGGGGTGTGATGCCTTCCTGCGCC
>NC_085862.1:14781395-14968895 GCF_034702125.1 Engraulis encrasicolus | reverse complement strand
AGGGAGGAGCAGCAGGAGGTACCCAGTGAGTTAACATACATGCGCACACACACACCAGGGATGGAAATAAGTACCCGTTCACCTGCCAATCACGGGTGAATTTGGCCTTTTTTTGTCGAATGAAATATGTCAACCCACCAGTCACCTTGACAGTGAAATTTTTCTATAGACGCCCGGGTGAATGCTGAATTATACACAGCATCCAACATCAAAGGTTTAAGAGATTTGGTAATGGAAAGAGTTATTGGCATCACACAATAACAGAATGCATGCCCTTTGAAAAAAATGTAATGATTAGAAAATTATCTTATTCAGCATTACAATGTTTGGAAGGTTGAATATGAACTGGTAAAAATGGTGACTGGTAAAAATCGTGAGTGACTGGTAGATTTTAGAATCTACCTGCCACAGTGACTGGTGGGGAATTAGTTAAAGTTCCACCCCTGACACACACACTCACTCGCTCACACACGCACACGCACACGCATACACACACACACACACATACACACACACACACACACACACACACACACACACACACACACACACACACACACACACACACACATGTACACACACACACACACACACACACACACACACACACACACACCGGAGAGGGAGGAGCTGTTGAAGCAGCAGCAACAGTATTCCAGTGAGAGAGACACACACCCACACTTTCACACACACACACACACACCAAGGAAGTGCATAGGAGGCAAGAGCACATGGCACGCGAGGCCCTGCTCAGACAGGAGCAGATGAAGCACCAGCACCAAGAGCTCAGTGTAGGGACACATACACGCGAATTTGCTAACTTTGCCATTCATTCCTGTGAGAGAGGCGATGGCAAGCGAAAAGGAGCGAAGTGAAGCGAAATTATTAAAGAATGTTTAATGTTATGCAAATGAGGAGCGAATTCGCCTGCCGCGGCCCAATCAAATCAACAACATAACTGTTCCATTCCATTTGATTCGCCGCAACGACCTGATGACGGCTGGATTTCGCCTCTCTTCGCTTCGCTCGCTTCGCCTCCTATGTGTCCCTACCGTCAGTGAGTTGATCCGTGCTTGTGTGCATGCTCAAAAGATTGAAATTTTGGGGAGCCCTAAAAATCAAGGGACCTGGATTCGATTCCAAGCCGTGGTCATTTCCAGATCCTTCCACAGTTCTCCCTTTCACTGTCTCACACTGACTCTCAACGAAGGTAAATAAATGTGTGTTTGTTTGTGTGTATCCTTCAGTTGGGCCAATGCCAGCGGACATGGTGCTTCCGGCGCGTCCAGCGCTTCCGGCGCTTCCTCCTCTGCCTGTGGACGGACAGAAGAAGAAAAAGAAAAAGAAGAAGGTGAAGGTGAAGTTGGAGGAGGGCGATGATGGCGGCTCCTTCCAGAGCGTCTTTGAGAAGTTTGCCACCGCTGGCAGGATCACAGAGGGGAAGAGCGTGGAGGATTGCGCCGACAGAAAACCTGTACAGGTGTGACATTACATTACATTATATTACATTACATTACATTACATTATGTTACACTTAGAAGACACTTTTGTTTTAAGGTATTTATTTTTAAACCTCTAAAAAAAGTTGCTGAGTGCTCCAGTCATCTCTGGGCCTAGTCACTGTGAAGTAGCCCAGCTTGTCTTTATTTATTTTTAAGCTTAGAAATATCTGATGCTCCAGCTTTATCCACTGCTCCAGCTGACCATTATTCTATACGGGCCTCATTTTTGTTACTTTTAGTGTTTCTTGTGAGCTGACGTACCAAGCAATACGTGGCTCAAAGTCTTGGTGCAGACGTCAACCTTTTTGGTTGTCCTACACTCTGTGTTCAACTGTGCTGTGTAATCTGACCTGCAGACTTATGTGCAGATTATCTGAGTCACAAAACAACGTAATTGCTATTTTTGCTTTTTTCTGTCTTCCGTTTTAATAGTTTATTTTTTGTACTGTGCTGTGATGTCTCACCCTGGGTCTGGAATGAAGAGTTTAATTGAATTGAATTGAATTCCATGTGTTTGCACAGGTGAAGAAGTCACGTCGACACCCGCTGGGTAAACCCCCCATGCGCTCACCGCTCTTCATCGTCAAGCAGGAGGATTGGAGTGGTGGAGAAGGTGAGGCACACACACACACAACAGTTTCTATTTCTCACTATGCTGACTGTGTGTGTGTGTGTGTGTGTGTGTGTGTGTGTGTGTGTGTGTGTGTGTGTGTGTGTGTGTGTGTGTGTGTGTGTGTGTGTGTGTGTGTGTGTGTGTGTGTGTGTGTGTGTGTGTGTGTGTGTGTGTGTGTGTGTGTGTGCACGCATGCGTGCGTGTGTGAGGGGAAAATGAAGGTTGGTGGATTAGTGTCATACAACGTAATAACCGACTATGGTGCGCACATAGAACACAGAACACACAATCACAGTGACTACGACACAAATGTTAACCAGAGATTTCAGATTTTGTGTGCGCGTGTGCGTGTGTGTGTGAGTGTGTGTGTGCGCGCGCGTGTGCTTGCATTAGTGTGTTAGTGTGACAGCAGGCTCCAGCCCTTCTGGTCTCTGTTTGAGTTTTAGTTGTTCATAACTAAACCTGTTTGAGTTTATTGATCTGAGGATCATGACTCAATTACCTGCTTTCAAAGTCACTTTGAGGGGAGAGAGAGAGAGAGAGAGAGACACAGACAGACAGACAGACAGACAGACAGACAGACAGACAGACAGACAGACAGACAGACAGACAGACAGACAGACAGAAAATAAAAAGGACAGAAATAAGAGGAGGACGGAGGTCAGCGCTCTTAACTCTGCCAACCCCACCCCTGAATCATCACTCAAGTGTGTGTGTGTGAGGATTTGATTTGCAGTGTAGGTAGTTATGTGGGTCTGGTGTTTCATTTAATGTAACTCAACAAGTCAACCATTGGCAACAGCCAATGGCAAACCAAATGGCAAACCAAAGCATCTAGAAAAGGTGGGTAAAATGGCGGTCCAAAGCTTACAGGAAAATGGATAAAATGGAGGACCAAAACCATTTGAAAGATATAATATAAAATGGGGGACCAGACCACATGTTTATGTTGATGTATTGCCTGTTGATAACTGTGTGTGTGTGTGTGTGTGTGTGTGTGTGTGTGCGTGTGTGTGTGTGTGTGTGTGCGTGTGCGTGTGCGTGTGCGTGTGCGTGTGCGTGTGTGTGTGTGTGTGTGTGTGTGTATCGATCACTCGTATAGGAACGGACCCTATGTATTGCCAGATGATGACTCTTTGTGTGTATGTGCCATTCGTACAGGGACAGACCCGAAGCAGGAGGTCCAGACGGCAGCCCACCTGTGGCAAGACCACTCCCCCAACCTGCTGGCGGAGCGGCGCTTCAACGCGGCCATGGCAACCATGGAACCTCACTGTGCCGTCTGCACCCTCTTCTGCCCTTTCAAACAGGTACACGCCCGCTCTTACACAGATCTAACATAGATGTACATAAACACACATACTGTTATTGACATACAGTACAAGCACATGAAGGAAAGGACTCTGAAGATGTTGTATATTCAGTCATGGGTTAACAGTTTGAGCGTTAGGGGGAAGTAATTAACCAGTGCCCCCGATATAGTTTGTGGCTCTGCGTATTGCAATTTCTCAGTTTGATGCAATGTTGTTACAGCCCTAAGAGACATACAGTTTGGGTTTAGACCCCCAACCGGTAGCATAGATGGATACAGAAGTACAAATTCCCCACACCCAAATACTTGTGTACAGACATCAAACTCGACACACTTTTTGTACTTTGAACATTTGAATCTTTGTCTCACATGTGAGCGTATGTTAATGGGTAATGTGTGTGCATGTGTGTGTGTGTGCCCCTGTGTGTGCGTGTGCAGGAGGCTGGACCTCTGGACCAGACGGTGTTGCTGGCGTCCAAGAGTGGCAGCTTCACGCGGCCGGTGGTGTCTGAGATGTGCTTCAGCTCCGGGGGAGAGAACACTGAGCCCCCTCCCTCCAGCTCCGGAACCAGAGACGACGGCACCAGCATGCTAATGACATGTGCCGGCTGCAACCTACAGGTCCACGCCAGTAAGTACAGCGCATAACACACACACACACACACACACACACACACACACACACACACACACACACGAGTGATTCTACGATTCGACTGCACTTTTAGCAAAAGCAAAATGTCAATTATCAGTATTTTTTTCCACTAAATTACCTAGATGTTTACAAGCTTAATCTTAAATCATTTGATAAATACTCTAATGAAAGCGAACATTTGCTTGATTATTTTGTCAACAGTGTTATGGACAAATACTATGTCATTTCAAACATGTATAAAAATACTACAGAGTTGAAACAACATACGTTTGAAAGTGCTTATGTCCCTTAAAGGGACACTGTGCAGGAAATGGTCAAAAAAAGTACTGCAACTATGCTGCTTTTTTAAATTGGAATGCCTATTGCCAAATTTAATCTTTACATGAAATTTTACTAAGCATTAAAGAAATATTTTCTAGTATGGTCCAAGTACAGTCATTATTGCAGCTAAAAATTGCTATTTTTGGAAATTCAAAATGGCGGACCACGGAGAAGATCCCCCTTTTCATGTATGAAAAGTGCAATTTTTCCAGTCATAATGAATACTTAGAATTTGATGCTGGTGGTAAATATTCATGAAAAAGGTACCATTAGTGAATGAGTTGCATGAATTCAGGAAATTAACAACACACATCTCACACAGTGTCCCTTAACAATAATTTTGTCATTAATCTGTTGAACTGATATAGAAAATGTTATTGTTGAGCTTCATACTAGGATTTTATGATTCTCTGTGATACAGACTGACACATTTTTCATTATAAATCCCTGTAACGTCTGATTCGAATTTAGTCACTCTCCTTACACAAGACTTCCTTCTCCAGAGATAATCCCTAGTGTCTGTTCATAGGATTTTTACAACACATAAGAGATCAATAGCACAAAAACACTTTCAAAACAGTCAACCGTGTTACTCAACTGTGTTACGGTCAACAGTGCAGTGGAACAAGTCAGCACTTTTTTAGGAGAAAAAACAGAGCAGACAAACCCATGTCCCTAGAACACAAATTATTTCGTTTGTTTGTCTGTCAATATAGAGATAAACTGGCAAAAACATACTCCTCCTCAACTTTCATGACGGTAACACCATTTTTCAGCCATTTTTATGGTGTTGTGCTAACTGAGGACCTCAGAAGTTCCACCACAACACCTTAATCAATTCATGTATTTGTATGCTTTATCTGTGTTTTTCTACATGTGATTTCTAATTCAGATTCTTATGAATATGTTGATAACACAGTTGACAGGCAATTTTCCCGTTATGAGAACATGAAAAAGAATGGATTAAATTATGGAAGGATGGAGCTCAAAACTTACCAAAAAGTCCATATCCTGCCAAAGAGGTTATGACATCACGTGATGTTATTCGTATGGCCTAAGACCAAACCATTACTGATTTATGGAGGGGGTTTCAGACCGTGACACGGTTAACACAGTTTTCGTGGACACACACAAAATGGCAAATTTCATGTATAATGGAAAGCAGTTTTGTCATATTGTGATGATTACTGTGAATCAACATTTGCAATCGTCTTGGGCAAAACAAGTTTCTTTACATGCTAATATGAAGACTGAATCTGACATTTGTCATTCTGTCAGGTTGTTATGGCGTCCCTCCAGACAGACAGAAGGATGGCTGGATGTGCTCGCGGTGTACAACAGTGGCCTGGACAGCGGTGAGTTTACACTTCATACACACACATGGTCACACACACACACACACACACACACACACACACACACACACACACACACACACACACACACACACACACACACACACACATCTCTTGAGCATGCCTACACATCCATAGGAACCATAGGAACAACCATAATATGCATTTTGCATACAAGGAAAGTACCTGAAGTTTGTTTTCTAATATATTATGCAGTATTTGTAATATAGGGTTTTAATGTGTAGTATGGGTTTGCAACATGGGTTTTAATGTGTTTCTGTGTGTTGTGTTTCCAGGCCTGTTGCCTATGTAACCTCAGAGGTGGAGCTTTGAAGATGACGACGGACAGCAGGTTAGTCAGTCCTGAGTGGTGTCTGTGTTAAAGTGGAACTGTCCAAGTTGGTTGTCTGTCTGTCTGTCTGTCTGTCTGTCTGTCTTTGTGTACGTGTATTGTGTGTGTGTGTGTGTGTGTGTGTGTGTGTGTGTGTGTGTGTGTGTGTGTGTGTGTGTGTGTGTGTGTGTGCGTGTATGGTGTGTGTGTGTGTGTGTGTGTGTGTGTGTGTTACTTCTATCTTGCTGTACTTCCCAATATCCTGTTTTGTAATTCGACTTGGCTGAATGTATCTGCTAAATGTAACGTGTGTGTGTGTGTGTGTGTGTGTGTGTGCAGGTGGGTCCATGTGATCTGTGCCATTGCGGTTCCTGAGGCTCGCTTCGTCAACGCCACCGAGAGAGAGCCAGTTGACGTCACCGCCATCCCAGACACCAGGAAAAACCTGGTAAGATGCTGTCTGTTTGTCTGTCCGTCTCTCTCTCTCTCTCTCTCTTTCTCTTTCTCTTTCTCTTTCTCTCTCTCTCTCTCTCTCTCTCTCTCTCTCTCTCTCTCTCTCTCTCTCTCTCTCTCTCTCTCTCGCTCTCTGTGTGTATCTGTCTGTGAGTCTGTCATAGCTGGGTCTGTGTTCTTAGTGACTATGGTATTTCCTCAGTGAAGATTTCATAATTTGGCCCTTTTTCCTCATGAATATCCTCCCACGACCCTAGCTCCCTAACTGTGTGTGTGTGTGTGTGCGTGTGCGTGCGCGCGTGCGTGCGTGCGTCTGTGTCTGTGTCTGTGTCTGTGACAGCCTTTGAATCTTCTATATCTTCTTTCTGTCTCTGTCTCCTACGTCATCGTCCCTTGCTCCATTATGAATGTGTGTGTGTTTTCCTTCTGGGAGAATCGCAGAAACAAGCGCTGGAAAAACTTCAAAAGTGCTGAATACGATATGAAGTTGAGGAGACAAAGGAGACGTTTTAAAGTTATGATGGAGAAATTCTTCCGTAGTATTTTGAGATCTGCCCGAGTTAATACTGTTCGACAAGCTTAGAATCAGTCCAATATTCAGGGTTTTTGTGTGTGTGTGCTTTGCATGTGTCGTACCTAGTGTATTTGTGGGTGTGTTTATGAGTAGTGTTTTTTCCCACTGAACATGTTAGTCACGGTGCGTGAGAGTCTTAGCCAGTATCAGAGACCTGTAGCAATCATAAAGCTGTTGTGCAGTTTCAAATAGGGATTTTAAAGGGACACTGTGCAGGAAATGGTCAAAAAAGGTACTGCAATTATGCTGCTTATTGAAATTGGGCTGCCTATTGCCAAATGTGATCTTAACATGAAAGTTTACTAAGTATTAAACAAATATTTTCTATTATGGTCCAAGTACAGTCATTTTTGCAGCTAAAAATGGCTATTTTTGGAAATTCAAAATGGCGGACCATGGAGAAGATCCCCCTTTTCATGTATGAAAATTGCAATTTTTCCAGTCATAATGAATACTTAGAATTTGATGGTGGTGGTAAGTATTCATGAAAAAGGTAACATTAGTGAATGGGCAGCATGAATTCAGGAAATAAACAACTAAAAATCTCACACAGTGTCCCTTTAACAATGAATCGATGAATCATGTGTGTGTGCTTCTCTTGTCAGATGTGCATGTACTGCCATAAGCCGGAGCGGCCGCCGTGTGGCGCGTGTATCCAGTGTTCCCACGAGAACTGCTCCACCTCCTTCCACGTCACCTGCGCCCAGCTGGCCGGCGTCCTCATGAGGCCCGCCGATTGGCCGTACGTGGTGTCCGTCACCTGCCAAACGCACAAACAGACAAACGCCCCGCCCCCTGTCACGCCTCCTGCGCAGCAGCCCACGCCGCCCACGCCCACTCCCACGCCCAGTCACAAGGTGAGAACACACACACACACACACACACACACACACATACCCGTCACAAAATAAGACCTACAACACACTCACACACCCCACACCTCCAGTCAAAAGGTAAGGTGCAATAGTCTTGTGATGTTATGTGTATATCTTGTCTTGAACAAGTCTTTCTCTGGGATGCGAAATGAATTTCAGTTCAAACTGACAGTGAAGTTCTATTGTAGTGTTTTGTATCTTATCGTAAGCTTGCATGCCCATGTTCGAGTCCGGCCTGGGTCATCTCCCAACCAACCCTGCCCCATCTCTCTCTGCCTACTAAGGACTAAGTGCCCTGTCATAATCTCCACTTTCTTATCAGTAAAGGCACAAAAGCCCCTTGAATTTTAGGTCACTTCTATTACTAGATTTACCACTTAGAGATAACACACCCAGGTGAGAGACTAAAGCTGCCTCTTGGAATCCCCCTCTGCACTCCCCAGCGTCCCGCGAGGCCGGCTCCGGGTTCGAGGGACTTGTCGCTAGGACAGCAGGTCATCGGGCGCTATAGTAACGGATGGTTCTACCGCTGTGCCATCATCGGCATGGCAACGCAGACCTTCTACGAGGTCAACTTCAGCGACGGAGCCTACTCTGACAACGTCTACCCTGAGAATGTGGTGGTGAGTAGGAATGCACGTGCGAACACTGACACACACACACACACACACACACACACACACACACACACACACACACACACACACACACACACACACACACACACACACACCTACAGTGACAACGTTTACCCTGAAAATGTGGTGGTGAGTAGGGACGCGCACACAAACAGATATATAAACACACACACACACACACACACACACACACACACACACACACACACGCACACAGTATCCCTAATGCCCTCTCTCCTCTGTAGAGTCATGACTGCCTGCGTGCGGGGCCGCCAGAGATGGGAGAGATGATGCTTGTAGCCAGCGCAGACGGAAAGATGCTCGCCGCCTCCTTCATCAAGGCACACACACACCGCCATTACCAGGTAACACACACACACACACACACACACACACACACACACACACACACACACACACACACACACACACACACACACACACACACACACACACACACACACACACACACACACACACACACACACACACACACACACACACACACAGACACACCTACACCTACCTACACCACAGACAGACAGATAATCGCTGCCTCTTCCATCAAGGCACACACACGCCATTGTTACCAGGTACTATTCACACACACACACACAATGTAGGAAGTCTACGCAGTAAAAAAAAAAAAAAAGGCAGGTTTAAAAAAAGAGTGAAGGAGTGGTTCTTGTGTAATGCAGTTCATCCTGATGGTTTGATGATTCTAGGGTGAAGTGCATGTAGCTGGGGTGTAACTAAGCCTGTTTTCTGGAATACGCGGCTGACGTGTGTTTACCTGTTGTCCAGGTGGAGTTTCAGGATGAGTCGCAGCTGCTTCTGAAGCGTACAGAGATCTACACACTGGAACAGGAGCTGCCCAAGAGAGTCAGCGCACGCCTGGTGAGACACGGACACACACACACACACACACACACACACACACAATTCAGTCAGGTCCCAGGCTTTGTAAATACTGATGGTGTGTGTGTGTCCAGGTCCTGACGAATGAGCAGCAGCAGCAGCAGCAGCAGCAGCAACAACCACCGCAGCAGCCAATGGACACGCAGCCTCCACAGGAGGAGGACGACAGCGAAGCTCAGGCAGCCAAGAGGCCGCGCCTGCCCACTCCAACCCCGACCCCCCCTTCACAACCCCCCCAGACACAGCAGCCGGCCCCTACAGCCCCCGCCTGCACGTCACCCACCACCACCACCGGACCCGCAGCCTCCCCCAGCCCCCTCCCCAAACACACCACCACCACCCCCACCCCCGGCCCCAGTCCTGGTCCTGGTCCCGCCACTGTCATGCCAGCCCCCGGGCCCTACGGCCACATCCCCACCCCTCTGGGGTCACCGACGCAACCCAACCCCCCCTCCTCTCCCTTACAGGCCAACTCCCCGAGCCCCATGCCCAACAACATGGCCCAGAATCCAACCCAGCATGCAGCCCAGAATCCTGCGCCGCAGCCCCCAGGCCAGTCCCAGCAGCCTCAGCAGCAGCAGCCTCAGCAGCCTGCCCCGGGGCAGGAGCCCGACTCCTACACCCCCAGCTCGGGGTACGTGGCCTACATGGAGGCCCTGCTCAACTCGAACTTTCCCTCCGACGGGGAAACCACCCCAGAGACCACCCAGGGGGTCATGTATTAAACAAACACACACACACATACACACACAGACACACACACACACACACACACACACACACACACACACACACACACTCCTATTCTTACTATATAGATATTGACACACATACTTTAATATATATTATATATGTCTTATATATACACACACTGTCACGTTTTGTGTTTTATACTGTACACTCGTACATAACCCAAACATGTGAACACCAAACACACACACACACACACACACACACACACACACACACACACACACACACACACACACACACACACACACACACACACACACACACTTACACATGTACACACTCCAGCTCCCCCTTCCCAATTAAGTTCCAGGAACGAACTGAAAAACGAACTGGTGTTGTCCGTCTGCATGTTTGTTTTTTCTGTATGTTTGTCCGATACTTTATTTTTCTGTTTGGATGTTTTTGTTTGTTTGTTTGTTTATATGGGTTATTGACTGCTGTTGTCAGCCATGGTGCTTTGGCACAAATTTATTGATAAGCAGGCGGGAATTGAATTTGTCACTCAGTACCTCTCTCAAAAACACACACACACACACACAGACACACACACAACTCTGACGCCCTACCCCACAGTAGGTGCACCCCCTCATCACCATCATATGCTGTTACTTTATGTGTTCATAAGTATTTTTCTACAGTGGGGCGCCAAACACGGATACTCCAACACACTCAGACTCGCAGCTAACTCGTACAAAGGTCTGAAGAGAGGGCACACGCAGATTATTTGGGTGGGGGGTGGGGGGGTGGGGGGCAAGGGAGGGAATAACTTCAGGTGGGTGGGAGGGGTGTAATGCAATGTTATGTGAGGGGGGTTGAGGGTGGGATGCAGTGTTTCTGTGTAATTTGTATAGCTTATATCTGAGAGGGTGAAACGAGGTCAAATGTGCCTGTGGTGTGCGTGAATGCACTGCACACACCTCAGTTGTCTCCTCCACTCTTTAGCCGAACACTGAGTGTGGGATTTGTGTAATGTTGGGAGGTGGTTTGGTCAAAATGCAAACACACACACTCTCGCACACAGACACACATACACACACACACACACACACACACACAGACACACAAGAGAGCATGTAGTGCTGCCTCTGGGGTGGTTTTTGTAGCACTCTTGGTAAAATAGATCATTGTATACGATATGCTTTGTCTCTTTCTATTAAGTGAATCTAATTTCATTGATGTTATGCTTTCTAATGTTATGATTTTGTGGAATTCTCAAATTGTGTCAGAGAACGTTATAAAAAGAGATTGTTTTGACAGATTTCTAACTCTTATTTTTTAGAGATTTTAGACGCATAAAAGAATCCAACTTTTACTCCTGCAGTTATGATAAAGTACGTTTTTTCCAAGGATTGTGAAAATAAAACTGGTGCTATCAGGGGCCTGCAGGCCGCAGCTCTGTGCAGGTGTGTACATTATCTTGGCCCAGCCCACTCACCAGCAACACCTGTCCTCCGCTGATGTCACAATGCTTTTGGACATTCTATTGTGCAGTGCTCCATCTGTAGTCATGGCTCCTCTATTGTGATGTCATGAGTGACGTCTCGTCTCAGAACTTAGCAGTGTTTGTATGATGCCCTCCCAATACCCTCACCCCTCACCCACCAACTCCAGCTTCATTTATTGGCCATAATCCTGTGGCAGAACCCTGCACTATGAATGTGCCCGCGCCTACCCAGCCAGCACAGATGAATCAAACAGTAGTCATTTAAGTGCTTAATTTCTAATGTGAACCTTTATATATATCATGGAATGTGTATGGGCAAAATGGTATTGAGTTGTCGCACATGATGGTAGCCAAAAAGTGATTTTTTTTTTCTTGAAAAAGCCAAAATGGCTGTCTTAAGTTCTTGAACACTATTCGGCGGAGTTCTGTTTTGAATCCTGGGGATTCAGGAGGAATGATTAATGAAATGGTGGGCTGTATCAAGAATCAGGACGATCTGACCTGGTGCAGGGCCCTGGCCGATGCCACCCACCCCAAACTAAACCAGCACCATCTTCCCAGTGCCCCATCTTCCACACACCACACCCATCTCCCACCACCATACCCCTACCTTCCCTGTCATGCTTATAAGCTACCCCGTCCCCGCTATGCCACACTGTGTTGCTAAAATAAATCTGAGTTGTTCTGAACGAGTAGTATGAAGTATGAATCTATGGCATGAGACTGGGACTCTCTCTCAAACATGTGTGTGTGTGTGTGTGTGTGTGTGTGTGTGTGTGTGTGTGTGTGTGTGTGTGTGTGGGCGTGCGTGCGTGCCTGTGGGCGTGGGTGCGCGCATGCATGTGGAAAGCAGTGTGTCAGTAATGGCATGGACAGACTGCTGTCTTGGTAATAACTGTTCCGGTGTGACACAAATTTCATAAAGAACCTTTAAATGGAACCTACAACAACGAGAACCATTGGAACCGTGCAATCTAAACACGACCCACCTGCAATTTGACTTGGGATGCACTACTGATCTTGACATGAGTTTAAATCCATTCTAGGTTTGAGACTTATACAAACCTTTTAGCATGGGCCACCATGCCTTTGGCCTAATGGTTTGAAAAGTAACTTTCTGTACATTAGTAATTCAAATATTTGTCATATTACTCTAGAGAGCTCAGCAATAATGAGTACACCCCTTTGAAAAAGTAATATCTTGTCTTCCGGTCCCAGACACCATTGACAAGTAGCATAAACAAATCTTCTTACTTCAAGAATAACTCGAACAACATTGGATGAAGTTGATGTTGTTTATAGTCGTAAATAGATCTGTAAAACTACAAGAATGAAGAATGCTTTAAATAAATATGAATAACAGGCTAAACAGGCTACATACAATGGGATGAGATCTGCTTATTTTACACAGACTCAGAAGATTAATAAGCAAACATACATTGACTACTAAAATTACTTACAAGCATTGCTTTCACAGACGAAACAAAGTTGCCATTAAAGGTGGGGTTACAGGTTAGCCATTTTAAGAAAATGTACCATTATGACATCACGTTGGGGGTTCCGCAGGCGAACCTTAGAATCCTGGGGGAGTTCCCCTAACGTGATGTTGCCCTAGGTGCAACCCCACCTTTAAATTGCGATCTGGCGTTACAGTTATTGAAGTTGTTTATGTTGGTTGCCGTAGCAACGACTTGTGGACCACAGCCAGACTGCCATGCGGCGTGATTAAAACAAAAGAGGTTCTGTGACAAGAAACATTTTGAATGCACAATATTTCAATAAGCACACAAATGATTTACAAAATGTGCATAGAGTAAGTTTAATTCAGCATCTGCTGAGCTTAAAACAGGAAAGTAAGGTTAATAATATAACTTAAATTACATTTTTGTGAGAGGAGCGGACCTGCCACCTCGTCAACTAAACCTCACTCCCATCCGGGTCACGGCAGCACTGTGACAGGTGTTCCTGCACAATTCACCTTGGGGCGCGAACCTGCCACCTCATCAACTACAGTACATCTGTTCGGCGGTGGGAGTCACAGTACGACCGCGGTGAGCTAGGTCCAGTCCGATAGGCTACCGTTTACCGCTCTGTATTGACGCTTCGGGAGGGAGGTTTGCTAGTGTTCCACCCTGAACTCTGCTAGTTTGCCTCTGTTACACCTGCACATCCTGATAACCCAGCCAGAAAGCCATCTCAGTGAGGTCACCAACCCAGAGCCATGCGATTCAGAGATGTGACAACCAGGATACAGGAAGTGGGTGGTGGCATGTAGATCCAAATCATTTTAAGCTGCATTCTTTTTGCCACAAACTGAAACAGAACCTCTACATAACAAGCACAGATGACATAGCCTACACCTTTACCAGAGAGAGTAGAGAGAGAGAGGTTCAATTGGCCCATTGTTTCCTGGTTCTATTATGGCCCCCCTTAGGCAGACCTAAGGACTGTTCTATTCATTGTAGGAGCATTATGACACGCCCCTTTAAGCAGACCGGAACCTGGTCGCGTTAGGTGCCCATAGAAACCTATTATGTTGGCATATCTCTATAGAATATCTCTGCCTTTACTGCACTTTCTGTGTTCGATGCTCACTTCCTGGAACTATTCTGGAACTATGTCAATGGCGATTTGTATGTCAAAGGCTCCGTGAGCTGCCGTCTTTGAGTAAAAATGGAATTCGAAGGTCAATGGACTTACAGGTAGCCTATACTTCCATGGCTCTGCACCATCCCGATGGACATCACCATGGAGATCAGCTGACTGGAGAGAAGACATGCCGTTAAGAGAACCTGGAGAATATCCTGGAGGGGATTCCAAGAACACGGGTTAACTGGTGAACCTTAGAAACTAAACTAGACTGCCTGTGCAGTCGCCTTCGACTGCTTAAGGTATATCCCCGAAACGCGACGCTTCCAGTCCCCCATCATTCCTACCACTCCCGTCCACCATTTCGTAAACTTATATGATACATACAGACGTGACATGACGTGCATAGGCTTAAAACCAAACGACTATTGTGAAAATGAAGAAAAAAATGGGGCAAATGGTAATACTGTTTTAATGGTTCAATGGATATACCACATTAGGTACAGTGTAATAACCAGTGTAACAATATTTAATACAATGTAATACCAGTGTAACACCGCCATTGTTTTTACTTACATCATGTGTTTGTGCGTAAGTGGTATTACATGGTATTGCATATTGTTACACTGGTATTACACTATATTACATGGTATTGCATACTGTTACACTCGTTATTACACTGTACCTGATATTGCATATTGTTACACTGGTATTACACTAGTATTACATGGTATTAAATATTGTTACATTGGTTATTACACTGTACCTAATATGGTACATTCACTGAAATGGTGAACCATTAAAATAAGGTGTTACTGGGCAAATCAATCCACCCAGTCACAAGTTATGGGCAAAATGAAAATTCCGCCATTTTGAAAGTGTTGTCTTCCAAACTCGAATCAGTTCATGAACCTACCCTAGAGCATTCACACACAAAATCTGGGACAAATCCATCCACCCGGTCAGTAGTTATGGGCCAAACAATAATTCGGCCATCTTGAATTCAGCCATCTTGAAAGTGTTGACCTCCAAACTCGAATCAGTTCATGAACCTACCCTAGAGCATTCACACACCAAATCTGGGACAAATCCATCCACCCGGTCAGAAGTTATGGACCAAACAAAAATTCGGCCATCTTGAATTCAGCCATCTTGAAAGTGTTGACCTCCCAACTCGAAGCAGTTCATGAACCTACCCTAGAGCATTCACACACCAAATCTGGGACAAATCCATCCACCCGGTCAGAAGTTATGGACCAAACAAAAATTCGGCCATCTTGAATTCAGCCATCTTGAAAGTGTTGACCTCCAAACTCGAATCAGTTCATGAACCTGCCCTAGAGCATTCACCCAAAAAATCTGGGACAAATCCAAACATCCGTTCAAAAATGATCGCGTTAACATGAAAGACCTTACACGGCGGCGGCCGCGGGACACGGCGGACGCGCACACAAAACCATTACATCCCCGACGCTCCGCGTTTCGGGGATATAATTAACCTACATGAAGTGGTAAACCTGCTTATAGCCCACAGCAGATGTCATTTAGTTAAGAAAATGAGAACTCTCAGCCCTTCTATTAGATCAGTGTTTCCCAACCAGGGGTACGTGTACCACTAGGGGTACGCGAGCACATTGCAGGGGGTACTTGGAAAAGTGTTATTATTATAACAAATGTATGGAGCAGCCACATCAGGACTGAGAAAATGATATAGAAAATTAATTAGGGGGTACTCATGGCACAACTAAAATGCTTAGGGGGTACGCAAGACAAAAAAAGGTTGGGAAACACTGTATTAGATGATTTACCACTTAAAGGTTAACTTAACCTGGTTTACTACTGAGCCAGGTTCTTCTTGGAATATTCCCCTGGTCCTTGAAGAACACCCTAACATAATCAAGGCTGGCCAAGAACAAGCCACTGTTACATTGTACAGACTGCTTAGGGAAGAGGGGTCCAACAGAACATCAATCAGACAGGTTGGTGGATAATGCCTCAAGCAATGCATGCGAAGAAGGGACGGTATGTGTAAGAGTGTGTGTGTGTGTGTGTGTGTGTGTGTGTGTGTCTCGGTGTGTGTGTGTGTGTGTGTGTGTGTGTAGGTGCTTGCGTGCGTGGGTGGGGGGGTGTGTGGTTTGCGCATTTGTGTGTGTGTGAAAGAGAGGGGTGTATATTATCATTTTATCCGATAGAGTAGCTGCACTTCAGAGGCATACTGTGCATTTACCTCCTAGTGGGAACTTAATTAGTATTTATATTAGAAATGTTAAGACCCGTTCTTAACCAATCACAGCTGATGGGAAGTCAGCGCATTCAGTTGAAGCAGGCTGGAGCGACAGTCTTTACAGGACTGAAAAGACAGACAGTTATCTCATAGTGTGATGAAGTAAAACATTGAGTGACAGTGATAACCGGGGACGGTATGGATGACGACGTGCAGATAATCTGAAGAGTCCTTACCATAGATTGTAGAATACATACACTCTCGGCCCTGCCATGGCCAACCGGTAGGGCACTCGCCTGCCATGCGGCTGACCCGGGTTCGATTCACGGCCCGGGTCCTTTGCCAATCCCTTCCCGATTCTCTCCCAATTCATTTCCTGCTCCTCTCACAGTGTCCTATCAAATAAAAGTCGAAAAAGACCAACAAAAAATATTTAAAAAAAAGAATATATACACTGTCACTGGTCCTTACCTACGCCACAGCAAGGCAGACTGTCCTCACGAAGAGGCGTGTTATTACACAGTAGTGGAATCCGTGTGTTGTTGCCAACAGGGCCGCTGACAGGTTTGGCTGGGCCCGGGACAAAAAAATATCAATGGGCCCCCCTTCCTCCTACCACCCCACACCAACAACAACAACAACAAAAAAACCACCTACCACCATTTTTTTCAAGAGAGACCAGGTGGCCAGACTACACAAACTTTTGGCTTGAAAGCTCACTACTCTCACGTGATATGCTATGTATTATTAGGCCTACTATAAAAGAAATGGCATTGGTATCAAAGTAGCCTCACAAAGCAATGACGCATACAATAATTCCATAGTAAATGATCTATTCATCCAACTATCCATGCATTTTTGCCAACATTTATTTAGAAATGAAACAAAACAAATAGGATTCACGTCATTAATAACACAAGTGTACGTGTAATTTACATTAGCAATTTGAGGGTTTGCACATCAAAACGTACCTGACTGAATCAGCTCTAGTTTGCTAAACTGACTTCAAGTGACGTGTGATGACAGTGAACAAGTGAGCAGAAACACCAAAGACGTCAGTGGAACACAGATCTTGTGCTGTGCTCCCTCATCAAAATCTTCCCACACCAGGAATAGCCAAACACAGGAACAAGTCAAGTTGCAGAAATGTATATGCAAAACGGATCTAGATAGTGGGGTCGTATTAGGCTCAGTCATTTCAAATTGGTGTTAAAGTTTGGTTTTCACTTCCAAGTTGAAGTTTAGGGTCTATAGAATAATTTGAGTTCGAGTGTAAAACACACAGATGACAAAATGGCCTGCGGGGGGCGCTCTAAAATATATAAACTGCTATAACTTTTGATTAGTTAAACCAAATTTAACATATGAGGTATGTATGGATTCAGCATAAAGAGGAGAAACCGGTGAGCTAAGTATTTGGTTGCCAGATTAAAGACACACTATGCAATAAACACACTTTTAGCCAATGGACAGCTAAATCCATGCTTTTTTAAGATAGAGGGCGGAAATGCCCTCAAAGTTGCAATGAAACATAATTTATTGTTACAAGTTATTGTAAATAAAGCCTTGGTTATCACTTAACTTGACTTGATACCTATACACAAATATGGCTGCATAAAGCCTATGTGATATTTAGCACCCAACTTGCAACTTTGAGTTTATGAATTTAGGATCATGAGTACCAGCTTTTTTCAAGCCATCATTTTATTCATAACTTAAAAAATTTATATCTGGAAGAAAGTAAATCAATAATAATAATAATAATAATAATAATAATAATAATAATAATAATAATAATAAATACTATGGGGAACATAATTTTTTCCTGCATTCAAAAAACAAACAGAAGACCATAGGGCTAACATTTATTCCAATACTCCACTCTACAATAACTATGACAGAGAACAAATGCAAAAACAGTCAGTGGTCAGTCTTAGAAATTGCATGTGCACTTGCACAGACGTGTGCACTTTAACTCTGCCTGCACCGAGATCTGGCAGGTCTATTTGTACAAGTACTAGTACAGCTGCACTTCACCTCTAGTTGGAATACATATTTGGCAACTACATCTTTGGTAGTGTAGTCCAAATCTGGGAACTGTTCATTTGTTACCGGATTGGCAGGCATTTCTGGCAAATGCAGATAATAAGAACGGTTTTCATTCCTGTCAACTGCGCTGGTAACAAATGGACAGTTCCCAGATGACAGAGATGTCTTCATAACAGCAGATGATTGTGTCTACCATGTATGAAACCTATAGTATTATTTAGTATGCTTGCCAAAGGCCTCTGCTTACCCCCAGCAAGCATACTAATTGTTCTCCAACAGTTTATTTCATTGAGAGTAAATAGAATGGAGGCCAAAATTCTATTTCATTGTTGAAGCCGAGTTGGAGCCAAGGTTGGACCCAAAAAGACCAAAAAATGGCCAAATCCCATTCATTCCTATGAGAGACATAAAACCCTGTATCTCCCTTAAATGCCACTCCAGGGGGATAATTTTTCGCTCAACTAGTAGGTCCCCTTGCTCTCCAACTTACCAGGGTGGTGATTTTTTTGTGGTGATGTTTTGTTTTAGAGACATATTAAAAGTTAAATTGACCAATGAGCATCAGAACATGGTTTGATTGACCGTTAGAAGTCTTGTTGTTGTCCAATCAGCACCTGCGTTTGGCGTTGCTAAGGTGGAATGTAAGTTGGAATGTTCCCAAATCTGGCTTCAAAGCGTTGAATGGCAAATAGCGTTGATTTGGCGTCCATTCAATTTACTGTCAATGGTTTATTTAGTATGCTTGCGGGAAAGCATACTAATTGTTCATCAACAGTTTATTATTATTCTACATTTTTCCATTCACCTCGGCCTATGGGAATCGCCATTCATTAGTATGGCGGCTTTGAATCGTTGCAGCGTTCGAGATAGAGACACGGTTCGAGTGCCAAAACGAACGGCTCGAAAAGGGCTCAGGGTGGTGTATTTTTCGCTGGCCTACCCCCTTTCATTCGTTCACCAGACTTGTTTTTCCTCATTTTCTCTCTGTTTTCCCCCTCATTGAAATGAATGGTAGAATGGTCAAGATGATGATGTCACAAACTGTGGCAGTTAGAGTGAGAGGTGACCTGTCCTGGGGTTTTTAACTAAGTATCAACTAGGTAAAGGCATTGTCAGAGAGGTCTTGGCTCTGAATACAAACTCAGAGAGAGCAGTTTTAAAATCCCTATGATGTGACCCCATTCACTTGGAAAAAATTTGTGAACAGCTCAGTGCATAGGCCTGAATATGTCCATTTTTGACTGAATTATTTGGCCCAGAAAAGTGATCTCAGCTTTGACATGAAGAGCAGGGTTGTGCCATTTGTGTGTCAATATCATCTGACAACTTGCAAAACTTTTGGAGATATGACAGCGTAAAAATAAGGCTGCACATATTACTCAGCTATTGACTGCCAAACTGTCACCTTTAGAATCTTCATTCATACACACACACACACACACACACATGCAGCCTTGTAGAACTTTAGACCTCTGCTGTCACCTGGGCAACTGTGGCCTAATATGTTGCTGTGGCCACTCTATACAGTAAGTGGCAGTGGCCTACTGGGTAGGGTGTTGGTCTGTCAGAGGGTTGCAGGTTAGAATCCCACCCTTACCTCTCCCTACCCACCCATTGCTGAAAGGCACCTGAAGCATCTCCATACATGTGCGCACGCACGCGCACACGCACACGCACACACACACACACACACACACACACACACACACACACACACACACACACACACACACACGCACACACACACACACCTCTCTCTCTCGCACAGACAGACAAACACACACACACAGACACACACACTCAGACCTCTATCTCTTTCCCTCGTGTTTCTGTGTGTGTATACAACAGCTCTGTGTGTGTGTGTGCATAAGCCACAAGCATACTAATAGCATTGTCTCTACGGAAATGCAGTCTTCTTCTTCTTCTTCTTCTTCTTCTTCTTCTTCTTATTATTATTATTATTATTGATTTATTTTCTTCCAGATATAACGATTTTGTGTGAATAGAATATGGCTTGATTGAAAAAAGTTACGCTTGATCCTAAATTCATAAACTCAAAGTTGCAAGTTGGGTCCTAAATATCATATAGGCTTTATGCAGCCATATTTGCGTATAGGTGTCCTAGGTATCGTTGTGCTTCAGGGATATTCTGAACAAATCAAGTTGAATGATATCCCAGGCTTTATTTACAATAACATGTAACAATAAATGATGAGTCATTGCAACAAACTTGGAGGGCATTTCCACCCTTTATCTTAAAAAACCCTGAATTTTGCTGTCCATGGGCTAAAAGTGTGTTTATTACATAGTGTGTCTTTAATCTGGTAACCAAATACTTAGCTCACCAGCTCCTCCTCTTAATGCTGAATCCATGCATACCTCATATGTTAAATTTGGTTAAACTAATAAAATGTTATAGCAGTTTATATATTTTAGAGCGCCCCCCGCAGGCCATTTTGTTATCTGTGTGTTTGACACTCGAACCCAAATTGTTCTATAGACCCTAAACTTCAACTTGGAAGTGAAAACCAAACTTTAACACCAATTTGAAATGACTGAGAAAAATTGCACATGTCTACGATCCCACTAACACTGTTTCACCCCACAAAGTTAACAGGTTGATAAAGTGGTAGCATTTGCGCTAAGCGGGATTTATACGCGCTAAGCGAAATAGCGTTGCCTAGCGCTGTTCTAAAAGTTCTCCCTTGCCCTCTCCCTGCGCACGACGCAACTTCTCATCATGTTATGATTGTGGGCTAATGTGCATATTCCTAGCTAAGGTCACAGATGGTCAGATTTTAAACACAATTTTACTAAGCTGTGGTTATAAAATGATGCGACTGTGTGACTGATCATGTTTTAAACATGAATGCTGCGGTGCAGTGCGTGTCTGTTTATGAAGGGAAACTTTGCTTTGTTTGTGTCCCCTGCTATTGTTAGTAGGGGAGACTGGGGTAAAGTGAGCCATGGGGTAAGGTGAGCCACCCCCTTTTTCTCGAAAAAGGTGAATACATTTTAACATGTAACCACATTCTAAGGTGGTGGAAATCCTTTTCTAACACCTGTGAAAAAGTGAAGCATGTACCAAATTTGGCAAGAGAGATATTTGTGAAAATGTGTTTTTTGCTCTTTAAGTGAATTCCATGTATATTCAAAACATGGATGATTTAGAGAAAACAAAAATAGAACAATTTCTGGTCTCATCATGTCTGAAATGTTACGTAATAAGCTACTATATGAGTGATATTTTAAGTCTTTTTGCACTTTTATGATAATTTTATGAGCATTTATTTACATAATTTTGGCATGGGGTAAGGTGAGCCTTTTGAGATGGGGTAAGATGAGCCGCTTATCCTAATGGGATGCATAATGGTTGAAAAACATGTTATGATATTTCAGCATAATCAGATAATTTCTTTCATATCATACCCAGGTGAGTTGAGATTAATGACTTTATGCATGTTTCAGCCAATTCAAACAATAATATTAACTTTTTTTCTACATTGCACTCTGCATTGTTCGCCATTGTATTCAAACAAAGCTGTAAGGGCCCACAATATGTATTTTTTGGCATAGTTCTGTTGCTTTAGTTGTTTTATTTCATAGATTCATTAGCTACATTTGTTATAATAAATAAAAGTTGTTTAGCTGAGATTTTTGCCTGGGCTCACTTTACCCCAAGCAGTGGCTCACCTTACCCCATGCAAGGGGTCAGATGAGCCACCTGAAAAAATATTTTTAAAAGGCAATATCATTTTAACCATGACAGTTTATCAATTAGTTTTTGCTCTAATAGTATCAGGACACTTTGAAATTTGGTATGATGTGAAAATTTTAACCAAATACGCCTTCATCGCTTCGCTGTAACGAAAAATGTAAAAAGTGGCTCATCTTACCCCAGTCTCCCCTACCTGCATCATCTGAAGAACTTTTTACTGAAATCCTGGGGCTTCTGGTGTCTTCCTCTATTTTTCTCCTATCCTTCATTTTCTGCCCTCCTGGTTTGAACGACTGCTTCTTCAGACACCTTGGCAAATTGGCACGAGCCGCGTTAAGTTGAAGCCGTTTTTTTCTTTCTCGTAATGACCGACCAAACCATTTGTGCACTGGGGGTGGGGGTTCTTGATCCTTTTTTAAGGGCAGGAAAGGCAAAATATCTGCATCGTTTATTTAATGTAAATATAGCATAGTCTCCCTCTCTCAAAAACCATCTTATTTTGAAATTAAATAGAATCATTAATCACAAACTTAATGAGGGCCCAGTTCTGGGCCCCCCTATCCCAGGGCCCGGGACAAAAAGCCCTTTTGTCCCCCCCTGTCGGCGGGCCTGGTTGCCAAAAGCAAGAGTATAGGCTAGTGCCCATTTCTGTCATGCAGTTTTTACCATTTTCAACCACGGTGTGATTGCGTGTCTGTTCTGTAAGTCCTTAATCCTTGCTGTGTGTGGGAATGACCAGTGGGAAGAAATATTGCTGAGTTTTCAGTCTGTGTGCGTGTGCGTGCGTGTGTGTGTGTGTGTGTGTGTGTGTGTGTGTGTGTGTGTGTGTGTGTGTGTGTGCGCGCGCGCGCGTGCCTGCGTGCGTGTGTGTTGATGGTGCTGCTGATGGTGGTGTGTGATATCAGGAAAGGACATCTTTGTTCAGCTGTGCAGATAAATTGTTTGAGGTCTACCGGGAGACCTGACCTTCCATTACTCCCATTCTCTCTCTCTCTTTCTCTCTCTCTCTCTCTCTCTCTCTCACACACACACACACAGAAACACACATAGTTCTTTTTGTGTACCATTTTAACTAAGACTGTTTCCCTCCTAAAATTGACCATCTTGAGACACTACAATTTTTTAAACTCTGATGCAACACACCTTTTTGAAAACTGTCAGAATTCAAATTCAAATGTGCGCCGCTAATTTGTTTTCAGTAATAGTTTAATTCAAATGGCCTTAGTACTAGGTGTAGGCGCTGCTGCAGCCTCATTGTCTTCATGGTCGAAAAGCCAGATATCAGAGAAAGGAGAGTCGTAGTGAGCCGAATGGGCTAATGTGCATGAATTTAATTATGGTTGGTTGCTTGAATGATGGGAAGAGATGCAGCCATTTAAAAATTGCTCCAGTTTTTTAATGGCCCTTGCCCTTCACGTGAACCGGGATTGATCGATGAATCAGATATGTTTCGCGATTAAATGATTAATCAAATCAGGTGTCAATGATGGATTTATGTCGATGATGGACGCGTTTTAAATCAGGACGAAACAGAAAGGCTCAGCGGCCCTGCTCCCCCCTACCCACCCCATCTTGGAGCAAAAACGTCTGGCTGGAAAAAAAGAAACAAGGCACAAAAAACAAATCAGGAAAAGAACTGCCACAAACAAGCCGTGCGTACGGTATGTGTGTTTTTATTTGTGTGTTTTGCATAAGGAAGAACACATAAAAGAACAAAATCAGGTAAAGAGAGAGGAGAGGAAAAACAAAGAAACGAAAACAAATCTAAAAGCTCACAAGTCATCAACTGCCTGACGTGGTGAGTGACAGATAAATGTTGGCTTTATGGATGAAGCCACTGGCCCTGTCTGGTTTGGCACTTATTGCACACACAACACAGAGATACACACTAGCACATACATAAACACAAATGCACACACTTGCATAAACACACACAATATCCAATACTTTTTACAAATTGTCATGCAAGCGCAGACTTGCATAGAGGGCCCTGAACAGTAGGCCAGTGTATGGAACTCCAATCTCCCCTGTCCAATCGAGCTTAGCCTCTTCTACGCAACAGTAGAGTCTGTTCTCCTCTATGGCAGTGAATGCTGGACCCTGAAACCAACCCTAGAGAAGTCCCTTGATGGGTACTACACCAGGATGCTGCGTGCAGTGCTTAACATCAGCAATAGTGCACATATATAACCAACGAAATCCTGTATGAGGGAATACCAAGGGTGAGCGAGAAGATTGCTGTACACTGTATTCCCCAACAGTAATACGAAGTAGAAAAGTTTACGCTGTAGTACTCAATATTGCAAAAATGTCCAGATGACATAAAAATTAAAAGGACTCATTGTTTACTGGAATGAGCGTTTCAATGAATATTTGTCCATAGTCTAATAACACCCACTAAAACAGTTACTAGAACAGATGAAACAGAGAAAGCCACTATGTTCTTCTGCATCTCAAAGAGGAACAGCACACAGTTGGTAGGGTTGGGGGCAGTTAGTGACTGAAAGTTTGGACTCCAAGCTGGGTTCAGCTCCATCTGGTGTTGAGAATGAGAATTGCTGCAGGAGAGAGGTGAAGAGCAGGAACAGCTCCATTCTAGCCAGCTGCTCTCCCAGACACACTCTTGCACCTGAGACAAAAAAGGAGAAATTCACAAAACATACAAATACTAAATAAATGGGCAATACAATGACTTCCATTTAATATACCCAAAGCCATTTGCCCAGTTGCTAGTCTGATAAACCAAACTAAATGTGAGATTGGATGTATAATTTAGTCTGGCCCTGATGAACGATACATCCGAAGATTGTTAATGAGAACAACCAATTGTCTTTCAAACCGTGTCTGTGCCTATAGGCCAACGCTTTGACCAATCAGCGCAACTAACAATTACTACCATCAAAGAACGTGGATCCACGTTTTATAGCCTGTAGGTAAAACAACGAAAAAGTCCTTCTTAACCCTTGTGTTGTGTTCAAAAGCTGCATACACCTGTGGTGCTTGGGTCATTTTTGACCCGTGAGAGCAAACTCAGCCATAAAATACCTAAAACACTAGTTCTCATCAAATATTGTTTTTCATCTCATAGTTAACTTGGTATGTATTCATATCCATGGAAATACTACTTTATTTATTCATCATTTTGACTTTACAGGTCTTTTATCTTACATTATGCAAATCATTTTTGATGACCAAAACTATCGAAACCTGTATAAATTCACTATTAATACTTCCTAAAGTGATACAATTAGTGATTATGTTGTCCATGTATTACAGCTGATATGAGAGTACAACAACCCCCAAATTTCTTTTATTAGTTTTTCTCTAATATTAGAAAATATCATCAATAGTGACATTTGTGGTGTTCGGGTCCAACCAAAGAGATTTATAACAGGATAAAGACCAAATGTCAACTAAATTAGTTTTTCAGTTCATAAAATGAATGTTAAAATATGTTGACTTGGTGTTTTTCAATATTTATATGATTTTAGTGTGGTAAATATACAAAATAACAATTCTGTCAGAGTCACAGCTATTCCGCCAATCTAATGCAAAGATATAGGAAATGAACACTTCAATGAACATGAAAAAAGTCACACTATTCATCTGAATCCACTATGCTATGAACATGGACCATTATCTCATGGCCACATCAACCTTATGGAAAGTGTAAGACCAGTTCTACATGTTTGGGTGCCATTACGGATTTTTGATATGTTTTTTGGACAAAATAATGTGCAAAAATGTATTTTTCAAACAAATGTGCAAAAACTATCATGATATAATGCAGAAATGGATTCCCTGACCATGAAAACATATAAGTAGACACCAGAAATACATCTGTACTCCTTTCACAACAGGAGATATGACACATTGTAGTGTATCGGACTGTCCGGCGTTCATCTTGGTTTGTAATATGAAAAAGCTTGCCATTTTTTTTTAAGGCAAGAAATATGTTTTCCTCACCATGACTCACCAAACTGAGGACAAATGTCCGTAGAACATCTTCCTGAACACGTTTCAACGAACACCTCGAGTCTAATTCTTCAAAAACTGACGTCAAACGAGAGCTGTTGAATCATTCTTGTTGTGGTGCTTTCCCCAGCGTCACAAGCTTCATTGTCACTCCCTCAAAAACTCTGCCCGCTTTAATTCAAAACAAATCTCTGCACTGTGATTGGTTTGCCAGATTCAGGGCAACGGATCGAGGCTAGACCAGTCGCAGGCAAAACATTTTCTACTAGGCTACCCAGTTGCTGCTTTTTACGATTGATTTTACTCTTGTTTATTCATTTGTTGCTGAGTAGCTGAAATATTCGTTTCTCTTTCGGTCGACTCACTCGACATCTCACTATGAGTTACACCCCCTGTTTGACCATTTGCCGAAGCTTTCTTTCATTCATGCCATTAGGACAATGAGCTGCGTAGCTGAGGGGCCCGCCCCCTTTGGATAAAACCCAGCTACGCGGACTCTGAACTCTTTACCCTAAAACCTCTTTGCTCATGCTTTGCCAGAAGACTCCTGCGATTCAACCGTCTACGAGAATGCCTGTCTACAGACGTCGTGGGATTCGTAGCTAGATTTGGACTTGAGTGTCATTCTTTTTGCAGTAATTTGTGTTTTAGTTGGCATTTTGGTGTTACTCTCTGGCAACAAACTCTTAGCTAACTTTTAGCAAACTAGCTCAGTGATTCTTCGATAGCCCCCGACTAGTTTTTGACTTCGATAACCCCAGACTAGTTTTTCCCTCGCATCTAACGCTGCTAGCATTAAGTATGCAGGCTCGTAAATCAATCCGCAAGCAAGACAAGGCGCCCTCCCGACCTTGCCCCATCTCATGTGCATTTGACATTGCGGCAAAGGATCCGCACACCGAATGCTCCGTGTGCCTGGGTTGCCCCTATGCTCTCGCAGACGGTTCCTGCGAGGCCTGTAAGGCGCTAAACCTTAGCACTTGTGCACGCCGACTAGCCTTCATGGAGCGCATGGTGACCCCTGGCATTCCGCACGACACCGATTCGGACGAGTTGGACAAATGAATTTCATTTATTTGTTTATGTGCATTTTATTATTTGTATATCCTGTATGAGTGTAAGAACAGTAATATTCTTCATTGGGGTTGCATACATAAGGTAGTGTTGTAAGGCGCCTGCTTGTGTTGTTTAACTTTTGGAGTAATATTCGGCGTATTGCAAGATGTTTCAAAGAGTCCATGCTCCCATTATCTGGCAAGGATCTTGGAAAGGTGAACAAAATAATGACATACATTCAAATCAAGTCAAGGATTGAGCAATACTACTTCCACTCCCTATCTCACTCCGTGGCTGAGGTGCCCTTGAGCAAAAGGCACTTAACCCCACATAGCTCCAGGGACTATAACAAATCCTGTGTAAATATCTATAAGTCGCTTTGGATTTAAGCGTCAGCCAAGTGTAACGTAATGTAGAAATTGGCCGTAATTCTCCTTTAAAGTAGCAGGGCATTGCTACAACAGGTGGATTGAATTCCTCAGCGGCTGAATATTCTTACACGTACCCAAGGAGAACGGCAGGAAGGCCTCCCTCTTCCTGAACTTGCACTCTGCATCCAGGAAGTGGTCTGGGTTGAAGGTGTGAGGGGTCTCCCACTCCGTCTCGTCAAACAGAATAGAATATAGGATCCCCATTACCATTGTTCCCTGAGAAACCAAAGCAACGCACAACAATTAGATGGGGAAATTCTGTTGTCCCAACTGCATTTACATATTTCACATACACTCAGAGAAAGTCCAAGGCAAAAAATAATCAGGTTTACAGGCGAGTAATTCAAAGAACATCCTCAAGCAGTGTTGCCCAATTGGGCTACTTAGGATGAGCGTCTGACTAAAAAATCGTGTTTTTTTCAGCCGTTTTGGGCCCATAGAAGTCAATGTATTTTGTTGAATTTGGGCAGAATTTAGCGCATTTTGGCGTTTTTTGAGAAGCTTTTGGGTGGGATATGGTCAGACACATCTGGCAACACTGTCCTCAAGTCACCTTAGGAATAACATAGTCTCCAACTTGGGTGTCTTGGGTGGCACTTCTTGTCACGTTCAACGGAAGGATGTTGCCAACTCTCTGAATCTCATGGATGACAGCGTCTGTGTAAGGCATGTTCTCCCGGTCGGCCACAGAAGGCTGTCTTGACGATCCCACCACTCGATCTATCTCCTCCTGCACCTTTCCTGAAAATTGAGCCACATATTAATGTACGTTAAACTAGTTGTTAAAACTTACGCCGATGTTTCATTAAATCAAAGCCAAGAGAACAGATCATCTGTTTTCCTCACGCTGTATCTCTGGATACTTCATCATATACAGCAGAGCCCACAACAGGGTGGTGGAAGTGGTCTCAGTTCCAGCTATAAACAGGTCAAAGGTGCAAAAGCACAAGTTCTCCACATTGAAGCCTGCAGCTTTGTCATCCTTCCGCTACAGAAAGCAAAAACACGAGGGATGCAAAAGCTGCTTCAGTTATAAGACAGAAGAAGAAAACAGGCAATGTAAACACTAAACAGTGTCACAACATATACGCATGAGCGGCCATCCGGGTACTTAACTTGTGAATGTGCGTTACGCCCATTTTTTGGGGGAAAATAAACCGAATGTCTCATTAACATGCTTCATCGGCTAGCCTAATTGAACATAGTCCATGCTTGAGCCATGGCTGTTTGGCTATATAATTTGAACAGTTGGCAACACAACACGCTTTCGACATGTTGAGCGTGAACAACGCTAGTCTACAGGTCCTTGTCTTTCATTTATTCTTTCCCAACACCACCAATTGACTTGCGCCTTTCCCCCCAATTTTTTCCCCCAAAAAAGGGCGTAGCGCACATGGCAAACGTCACACCGTTCATGCGTATAACACAACATAACGTCATGGATGTATCATAAACATTATATCAATGTCATAAATGTTTCATGACTGTTGTCATTAACCCATTGACGCCTAAGGCAACTATAAAAACCTAAATATCTCAGCTTCTGAAGCACAATAAAAATATGCACTAAGTTGCATTTAAATGCTAAGACCCTCATCTTTCCTTAGAATGTGTTCATTCATCTCAAACAAACAGAGATTTTTAATAAAGTTGTCTCAAATCTCATAAACCTAAATGTTGCGTAATGCAGCTCCAGGCACCAAGGCCAATGTTGCGCAACGCCACATCAGGCATCAATGGGTTAATTGACAATTGGTTATGGGTCCTAACAAGTTGACATTGTTTGGGCCGTATTCATTATCACAAGTTAACATTAATCTAAAGTCACGTTACCAGAAATGGTCTTTGTCATCATGCCAACTTGACAATAAATTGTTTGAAATGTTATGAAAAATAGACATAATTGAAAGTAACATTAAAATGTCTTTGTTATTACATATTGGCAATAACAATATGTGCACTATTGTATTTTTTTCATGGCAAGTTGAAATAATGCAGGTAAAAAGGAATAAAGTCTGCAAACACTGCTTGTCTTACTTGAAAATGTTATAGCAAGAGCGCAACGTTTCGACACAGAGTTCTTCATCAGGCAATAACACAACCACGTTATGTCAGCGTTTACCGTATGTCTTAAGTAAAAACGTAATAATAAAGGCTCCAAGTATTCCTCAACACTTAACCCTACCTTTTCGATCTCTGCAAGGAAGCAGTCAATATAGTCTCTGGGGTTTGAGGGATCATAGTCTGCACGATGGTCTTCAACTTTGTCCCTTACAAAGGTAATCACTTTATCCCAGGTGATGAATATTTTCCTGTGGGGACCAGGTATTCTGCGGAATATCCATGGGAACATGTTGTAGAGCTAAAGAGATAAAACAGAAAAGTAAAATACATCTGACATTTGAAGTGTCTGGTTTCATCGGGCACTTTAATAAGTAGACCTATATTGAGTGTACGCATGTGACCTGGGTCCAAATGTCTGCCTCCAGGCTAACGGCTAAATTGGTGTTCTTCAGGAGGGCCTGGAAGTCTTCGTCGGTGTACACAAAACGGTCCCCAAACACCAGCACGCAGATGATGTTGGACACAGCATTGTTAATGAGCCACTGTGGGTTAAAGGCCTTACCTAGAAGCACCAGAAATGTTGTGAAGACAGACACCTGCCAAAGATCATACAGAATTGCACAATATGTTTTTAGCACTAATTCCACGCTTTAAAGGGGTAATCCGGTGTGAAATGGCTTACGTTGTGTTAAAACGCGATGATGAGCCCTAACTTTTGCCTCATACCTCGCCTCCAAAGGTCCCCTGCATTCCGAAATCCGAGCACTAGTCAGAATTACAGAGTTAGGGGAAATTTAGCTTCTGCTGTGAGAGGCTGGCTACGTCTCAAATGACGCACTTTTGTCAGTGCACACTGACAGTCAGTCCATAGTGCACACAGTGCACTGAGGTCTTTAGTGCATAGTGTGGTGGAAAAATGTGAGCACTATGCACTGTGCCCTCACTGGAAGTGACGGCTGAGCATGGCATTAGCTCGCCAAAATATGAGTTTCAGCGTGAGCGCCCTAGGCACTGAAAAACAGTGCCCAAAGTGCACAAGTGCGCCATTTGAGACACAGCCGCTGTTCTGGCTACGCCAACTATAATCTTCTAAATACTTGAAAAGACTCTTACTTTGACAAATGTTTACATCCCGAGGCTCAGAATGTTAGAATGTTCAGTATGGTTTGACAGTTACAACTCAGCTACGTGGAAACCTCCCGCACGCAGTTTCAAGGCAATCTCTGTGAGTTACTGTAATATCTTATTTCATTTGATTCTTTCCCCCAACTTAACTTATTATCATAATCGCCATCTTACTCGTCATCGTCCCACTCATGAATTCACCCTTAGACTATTGTATTTACCCTTCTCCCTGTTAGCCTTAGCTTACCGGTAGTTACTGTTGCCAAGTCAACTCGTAATTTGTTTCATTGTTACTACAGTCATTTCAATGTTAATACGTACACGAGAGGATACAGTACCTGATGTTATACTTGTATATGTTTCAGTTTAACAACCTTCCATAAATGATGAACACGCAACCTTCGGTGTCCAGCGTCTTTTATGGGGTTTGTTTACCTGCCTGGCTAGCAGATGACCTGTGAGGCCAGAACAGTTAAAAGAGAAGACCGGTGAAGCTGCAGATGACCCGACTGCATTGTCGTACCGGTGGAAGCCCGACTCAGTGCAACAACAGCAACGTCACGTCTACAAGGAAGGTAAAACACATCCATAGCCATGGACAGGACAAACGCATCCGTGAGATCAGCGGACCCTCATACAAGTACAGCTTCATTAGCATTGGCAGCAGCTACTGCACGCGCTAAAGCCCAAGCCGCGCAGGCAAGAGCTGCCTACTCACGACAAGAAATTGAATTAAAAATGGAAAAGGCCCGACTAGATGCAACACTCATCGCCTTAGAGAGGGACAGAGAGGCAGAGGCTGCCATGGCTGAAGCAGCTGTAATGGAGGCTGCAGCTGTAGACTTTGAAAAGGAGTACAGACCAGAGACACTACCTGCACAAAGTTCAGAACAACGCACCAAGGACTATGTAGAAAGACACAGCCACCACAGTGGCAGCTCACGATCAATCCAACCAGACTTGCATCAAAGTGCTGAGCTGAATCACCACCTTGTGGCAGGTGAAGTGTGTGTGGATATATCTCATTTTGAGACTCTGAGTAACCAGTCAGGCTTGTTTACCCACAAATCTAGACATGGTGACAGTGACAGCACCCCACTCAGATCATCAGGCTTACCTGCTCACACATCCAGGGAGAGCAACTACAGTCCTCCTCCAGGCTTACCTGCCTATGCACCTCAGCGCACTGGCAACAGCCATCCCAGACCCAGATCACCTGACGACGCACCCCAGCACACCGTCTACAGCCATCCTAGACCCGAATCAGCCAGCTACGCACCCCTGCACACCGGCTGCAGGCATCCCAGACCCAGATCACCTGACCACGCACCCCAGCACACCTGGCCCAGACCCAGATCACCTGACATCGTACCCCAGCACACCGGCTACAGTCATCCCAGACCCGGATCACCTAACCAGGCACCCCAGCACACCGACTACAGTCATCCCAGACCCATATCGCCGGACGACGCACCCCAGCACACCGACTACAGCCGTCCCAGACCCGGATCACCTAACCAGGCACCCCAGCACACCGGCTACAGCCATCTAAGACCCAGATCACCTGACTACGCACCCCAGCACCCCGTCTACAGCCATCCCAGACCCAGATCACCCGACCACACACCCCAGCACACTGCCTACAGCGATCCCAGACCCGGATCACCCATCTACGCGCCCAAACAGACCGACAACAGCCATCCCAGACCCAGATCGCCGGACGACGCACCCAAGCAGACCGACAACAGCCATCCCAGACCCGGATCACCCATCTACGCACCCAAGCAGACCGACAACAGCCGTCGCAGACCAGGCACTACCCACGCACCCAAGCACACCAACTACAGCCCTCCCAGAGCAAGCTCACCTGCCAACGCATCCAGACATCCTGAGCCCAGCCCTGTTAGACCAGCTTCACCTGCCCACGCGCCAAAGTACAAAGAACACAGCTCTTCCAGCCCAAGCTTACCTGCCCACATGCCCACGCACCACAACTACAGTCCTCCCAGACCCAGAGCAGCACATCACCCCAGTGACACACCCACATCTGACTTAGCAAGGTACCTAGTACGAAGTCAACTACTGTCATCAGGACTGACCAGGTTCGATGACAAGCCTGAAAATTACTTATCCTGGAAAAGCTCATTCATGAACACGATCGAGAACCTAGATCTTAGAGCAGGAGAAGAGCTAGATTTGTTAATACGGTGGTTAGGCCCAGAATCTGCAACACACGCACGCCGCATTAGATCTGTAAATGTGAGAGATCAGGCAGCAGGATTGTGGCTCGTATGGGAGAGGTTAGAGGAAATGTATGGTGCGCCCGAAGCTATAGAGGGAGCTCTCTTCACGAAACTTGAACAGTTCCCTAAAATATCACACAAAGAGTACCATAGGCTTAGAGAGCTGTATGATTTGCTGTTGGAGATCGACTCTGCAAAGCACGAAGGCTACCTACCTGGCCTATCCTACCTCGACACAGCAAGGGGGATAAATCCAATAGTGGAGAAACTGCCATACGCACTTCAGGAGAGGTGGGTCACGGAAGGTTCGCAATACAAAGAGAAATATAGGGTTTATTACCCCCCTTTTGATTTCTTTTTAGAGTTTGTACGCAGGCAAGCAAAGGCACGTAACGACCCAAGCTTTAGCCTTCTCACCCCTACCACAGCAAGCAGGAAAGATAAGGTCAGTGAAGGTCACAGTAGCAATGCAAGATCAGTCTCTGTGTATAGAACCGACATTGCCCACTCACACTCCAACACTGCAAACGAAGATCCAGAGAGACAATGCCCCCTACATCTAAAGCCACATTCCCTGCAAGTATGCCGGGGTTTCAGAGAAATGTCAATTGATGACCGAAAGAGGATTTTACAGGAGAAGAACATATGTTTTAAATGCTGTGCATCAAACAAGCATGTAGCTCGCAATTGTGAGGCAGTAATCAAATGTACTGAGTGTGACAGTTATAGGCACCCAACAGCCCTGCACCCAGGCCCAGCTCCATGGAGCTCCACGATCTCGCCACTCCCATCAGAGAATGGCGGGGAGAGCGATTAAGTATTAGACATTGTTGTTGTGATAATATGGCATCTCTAAAGATACCAAACGGGGAGTGTTCTGGCTACGCCAACTATAATCTTCTAAATACTTGAAAAGACTCTTACTTTGACAAATGTTTACATCCCGAGGCTCAGAATGTTAGAATGTTCAGTATGGTTTGACAGTTACAACTCAGCTACGTGGAAACCTCCCGCACGCAGTTTCAAGGCAATCTCTGTGAGTTACTGTAATATCTTATTTCATTTGATTCTTTCCCCCAACTTAACTTATTATCATAATCGCCATCTTACTCATCATCGTCCCACTCATGAATTCACCCTTAGACTATTGTATTTACCCTTCTCCCTGTTAGCCTTAGCTTACCGGTAGTTACTGTTGCCAAGTCAACTCGTAATTTGTTTCATTGTTACTACAGTCATTTCAATGTTAATACGTACACGAGAGGATACAGTGCCTGATGTTATACTTGTATATGTTTCAGTTTAACAACCTTCCATAAATGATGAACACGCAACCTTCGGTGTCCAGCGTCTTTTATGGGGTTTGTTTACCTGCCTGGCTAGCAGATGACCTGTGAGGCCAGAACAGCCGCTGTGTCTCAAATCATTGAAAATTTCAGTTGAGCCAGTGCACTGAAAGTGCCAGGATGATCCCCTAACAATGGCGGAAAAATGCAGTGCTTAAATGATGGACACTGCACCAGAGAACCTCTAACAGGGAGAAGGCTCAGTCTCATTGGTTCCCATTGTAGCCAGTTAGCTTTGCATGCATAATGCAGTAACGAGCGTGGGCCAGTCCTTCATGTGGGAAAATGTATGGAATGGAAAGGGGGACCCATGCTAAATACATTGCTACTGCGATTTCCAGTCACAAATATCATCAACAAAACATTCCTGGTAAGCACTATGACTGTTGTTTAACAATAGGCTGTATTGACAAATCGCACAGGTGTGTAGTTTTACAGCAGGTTAGAAGATTTCAACCTGTACTCGCTAGCATCGCGCTAATGTTTATGGGTTTGGCCCCATAAAAATTGAGCTTTGTGACCCAGTATATAATAATCTAGTGGCGCAAAATAATCGAAACGCTACTCAAATGGGGTTTTATTATTTCTAGCTTCGAACTTAATATTAATATTTCAGGACAAAAAATTATAAAAAATCACAAAAATGATAATGGTAAAAAACTCCATTGACACCCATTCATTTTGCACTGTCCCGTGGTTAGGGTTAGCCAATTGTGGCTAACAGGAAGTTCCGTGAGTGAGCAGCCCCTGAGGGGGTAGAGGTTTGGTAGCGGGCAGGTTGAGACGGTGGCAGCGTTTTGGCTTGTGCGTTGGTTGTTCTCAGGGATCAGAACAGTGGTAACACCAAACAAGGCTAAACCACGATATTTCGTGGTAGCCTGATGCGTTCTTGGGCTGGGGAGGACAGTATGGGGTTCTCAGACAGTATGGATAGTGCAGGAGAAGAGTTTACTGTTGTGGGTCCTAATAGGCAGGTGAAGCGTGGCAGAGAGAGACATAGTAAATCGAGCACAGGGAGTGATGGGGAGTCTCAGCAAACTAAAACAAGGAAGACAGAAATTGCTGTAATTGTGAAATTGAAAGGTAACACTAAGGGTTTGAACTCACTGCAACTGGTTGACTGTTTGGCGAAAGAAATAGGACATTTTCAACATGCGAAAACTCTGGCTAATGGCAGAATCCTAGTAGTGTGCAACTCTAAAAAACAACAGGATCGGGCTCTTGCAGTAACTTCTCTAAACAAATGTGATGTGGAGGTGTTTGTACCAGGGACAGGCTCAAGGGCTAAAGGAGTAGTTTATGGAGTGCCTACCGAGGTTACTGATGAAGACATCCTGGCCAACGTTAAAGGGGCAAAGGTTTGCGAAGTGAAGCGTTTCCAAATTACTAAAGACAATGAGAAAGTACCCAGTCAAACAGTGCTGTTGACATTTGACACCGAGACTATTCCTAGACGCATTGGGCTTGGTTATTTGAGCTTTCAAGTGAAACCTTACATTAGACCTCCTCTGCGGTGTTTCAATTGTCATAGATACGGGCATGTTGCGGCAGTGTGTAGAGAAAAAAGAAAGTGTGGCAAATGTGGGGGAGACCACAATTATGAGGATTGCAATGCGGCCTTATGCTGCCCAAATTGCGGGGGAAACCATAGTGCTGGGTACAAGGGCTGTCGGGTATATGCGAGCGCTTTGGAAGTCCAAAAAGTGAGGACAAACGAAAATGTGTCTTATGCTGAAGCATTGAGAAGAGTGAAAAATGTTGGTTACTCCCAGTCCCAGCAGGTGTTGGCACCTAGAGCGCAAGCTATTTCCCCTCCGAGCGACAGCTTCATTATTAAGAAGGTGGATTTTCTGGCATTTATTTCTGATGTGATTTCAGGTTCGAAATTCTCCAAGGTGGCAAATAGGTCTGATGTAATAAAGCTTGTATCCGCGGCGGCAGGTAAATATTTGCAAGTAAATGTATCTCCTGAGTCCTTGTTTAATTTCCTCAAAGAGCGAGAGGGTCGTGTTACGGGTTCCCAGAGTAGTGTGGGGGTAGATGGCCTTTAATCTCCTGCAGTGGAATGCTCGCAGTCTGATTGGTAATGGTCAGGAATTTAAAAGGTTTGTTACTGCTAGTGAAATAAGCTATCATGTTATTTGTGTCCAGGAGACTTGGCTAAAGCCCGCTTTGGATTTTGTTTTACCTGGGTATATGTCGGTGCGTAAAGATAGAAGTGACAGGGCAGGGGGGGGTTGTTGTACATTTATTAAATCTGGTGTCGAGTATAAGGTGGTGCCAATAGAGTCGAACCTAGAACTAATAGTGATAGAAATGTGGAGCACCACTGGGAAGATTTCCCTGCTTAATTTTTATAACCCCTGTCTACGTTTGAGTGCAGTGGAGCTTGAGGATATTATGAGGCAGGTACGCCCCCCGGTTATTTGGACAGGAGATTTTAATGCACATAATGTTTTATGGGGTAGCAGAAGGACTGATGGCAATGGAGAAGTTGTTGAGGAGATTATGCATGATTTTAACTTGGTATGTATTAATGATGGGCATCCTACAAGAGTGCAACTTGGTTCCCTAACCCCTTCATGTTTGGACTTAATGATAGTCTCTGGCGAGTTGGCAGGTAAGAGTCAATGGGAGGTTCTTGACCCTTTTAACTTGGGTAGCGACCATTTCCCAACTGTAGGCACTTTTGGGCTGAGGCTACCGGCTGAGATGGATAGGATAGAAGGACGATTTAATTTTTTGAAAGCAGATTGGGAAAAGTTTGAAACCTTCTGTGATGATCTCTTACCAGGCATTCAAGATAGCTCTGTAGATGAGTGGAATAGTGGTCTTTGTAGTGTAATTTCTGCAGCGGCGGCGGCAGCTATTCCCAGGAAAGGCACAGGCCAAAAGAAGAAGGCGGTTCCCTGGTGGAATAAGGAATGTGATGAGGCAATTAGGAGTAGAAATAAAGCCTTTAGAGTGTTGAGGCGGTTTCCCACTGTTGATAATCTTGTGCGTTATAAATTCTGTAGAGCGTTGGCCAGGAAAGTAGTCAAATCTGCTAAGAAAAGTAGTTGGAGAGAGTATTGTGCTTCATTGTCAGGTGACACTCCAGTGTATCAACTATGGTCTACTGTAAGGAGGATGAATGGGGTAAGTAGGAAGGCGACTGTCCCTGTGCTTGTAGATGAGAATAGGACAGCTGTGACTCCTGCAGAAAAGGCAAATCTTTTAGTGGATACGTATAGGAAGGTGCACAGTTCAGACAATTTGGATGAGGAAAGCAGGGACCTGAGGGAGCAGTTTGTGAGTCGGTCTATGTCCCCCCTAGATCCAGCATGTGATGTTGTTAATCTTTTCTTTTCTATTGATGAATTAAAGCAGGCCATAGATGCAGGCAGGAAGTCAGCCCCTGGAATGGACAACCTCCATTATGAAATGTTTCATCATGTGTCTGACGTCCTCCTGGATGAAATGCTTAGTTTAATGAATGAAAGCTGGAGGCAAGGCCAGCTGCCAAAGGCATGGAAACATGCGGTTGTTGTTCCGGTGTTGAAACCCGGGAAGGATCCTAGCTCCCCTTCCTCATATAGGCCCATAGCCCTTACCTCTGTGATATGTAAGCTAATGGAACGAATGGTGACGGACAGATTGGTCCATTTTTTAGAATCTAAAGGAGCACTGGTAGACTACCAGAGCGGGTTCAGGAAGGGAAGGAGTACCATGGACAATGTAGTTGCCCTTGACTATGAAATCAGGAGAGCGTTTGCTAATAAGGAGTCCCTTGTTGCTGTATTTTTAGATATTGAGAAGGCCTATGATATGATGTGGAGAGATGGCCTCCTCCTAAAACTCTCAAGCCATGGTGTTAGCGGACGTATTCTTGAATGGATAAGGAATTTCTTGGAAGGTCGCACTATTCAAGTTAAAGTAGGGCAAGCCTTCTCAGATGAAGCATACATAGAGAACGGCACTCCGCAAGGCAGTGTAATTAGCCCAATTCTCTTTAACGTCATGATCAATGATATATTTTTAGAGCTATCCCCTGGGACTGGGAGATCCCTGTACGCAGATGATGGGGCCCTATGGGTCAAGGGCAGGAATATCCCTTTTATTTCGAATAAATTAAATCATGAACTGAAAATTGTAGAAAATTGGTCTAGGAAATGGGGATTTAAGATATCTGTGGCCAAATCTAAATTTGTGGTGTTTAGTCGCAGAAGGAAATGTGATGTATCTTTGTCTCTTTATGGGTCCCCCATAGAGAAGGTCGAATGTTTCAAATACCTAGGTATGTGGTTCGATAGCAAGCTTAATTGGAACAAACATATTTCTAGTATAATTGCTAAAACTGGCAAGGTGATAAATGTCTTGAGATGTTTGACTGGGTTCTCTTGGGGGGCGGATAAGGGCACCTTGTTAACCATATATCAAGCTATGATCAGGTCCATCTTTGATTATGGGTGTCAGGCGTATGGTGCAGCTGCAACTTCCTGTTTAAAAAAGCTTGATATCATACAGTCAAAGGCCCTTAGGGTCTGCTGTGGTGCGTTCTCCTCCACATCAATCCCTGCCCTACTGGTCGAAACGGGAGAGAAGCCTTTAAAATTAAGAAGGACTCAACTTCAAAAGCGTCTATATGCCCTACTAGTCATATCCTTATGGACTGCTATGAGTTTGGCCCTCAGCAGGCACATAATCAGCCGTTCGTAAAACAGTGTATGGAGCATGCCAAGGACTTTAATTTAGTTGACTTGGACCCAGTCCAGAGCTCTCATTGGGGACCAGTCCCTTCCTGGCTCCTCCCCTCTGTACAAGTCGATCTTGGGTTGCATGAGTTCAAACATGACGAAGAGGTAGAATTCTCTAGTGATTCTGTTGTGGAGTACATCCAGCTTAACTGGAACTCCTATCTACACATTTTCACTGATGGATCCAAAGACCCGGGTTCTGGTAGAGCTAGTTGCGCTTTCTGTATCCCATTGATTAATTATAAAAAAGGATTCAGAATAAGTGATGATATGTCTGTATTTACTGCAGAGGCTATGGGCATTTTAAAAGCCCTGCAATGGGTAGCAGAGGACCAATCTAAAAATGTATTAATCTGCTCTGACTCCCTATCAGTTCTTCACTGCCTTAAAGTTCTCTCCTCTAATGCTCGTCCTGATTTAATCTCTGATATTCTCCTTCTGCTGTATGACCTGTACAAGAGAGGCTGCTACATTTCATTCCTGTGGGTTCCAGCTCACATGGGGGTCGAGGGAAACGAGCTTGTTGACCACTGCGCCAAAGAAAGCCTAGAGAGCAATGAGGTTTCCTTGCTAGTCAGGCCTGGCCGAACCGAATTAAGGAGTAGACTGATGGAAAAAGTGTTCCAGTCATGGCAGCTCCAGTGGGACAGAGAAGTAAAGGGGAGACATTTGTATGCAATTCAGCCGTCTATAAGTACCCACTGTACAGTATCTGGAGTTAGGTCTCAGCAGGTAGTGTTAACACGTCTCAGATTAGGGCATTGTGCCCTGAATTCTAATTTACACTTGATTCATAAACATCAAGATGGGCTGTGTGACGTGTGTAGAGTACCTGAGACAGTTTCCCATGTCTTAATACTGTGTGTAAAGTATCGACAATTTAGGCGTGTGCTTTTCAGTGATCTCTCCGATCTTGGTGTTGCCACTGTTTCTATCCCCGTCCTGTTACAACTGAAGGACTGTAAAGTTACCACCAGTCTTCTCAAGTTTTTAAAATCCTCTGGCCTCTATGCCAGAATATGAGGCCGATATACTGTAGTGAGCTCTATTATCCCGTAGGTGGCGGCAATACGCCTGTAGGCGTCCAGTCCGCCATTAAAATCCCATAAGAAGAAGAAGAAGAAGAGCAGCCCCTGTAGCAACCCAATGTAAGTAGGCGGCTGGATGTGAGTGCCCGGATATCCGCCCGAGTATTTGAATGCATTTGCATTCATGTCCGCCATCAGGAATGCTTTGCGGTACCACAGCTACCCTATGTGAGTCGCGCTGTGTCGCCTGACTGTCCCTTCTATAATATGACTGTAGCCTACCGTAACAACTCGGCCTCGGTCCCCGCGGCAAATATCCACCACACCACCACGGGTCCTCTGGTGTTGTGACCGTTTTAGGATCTTTTTTCATATCCAATACTTGCACATCAAGAGTGACAATTCCATCATGGATGTTTATACGATATGTGCGAATGCAGTCATGTTGAATTTAGGGTGGCCAAACCATGCCATGTCATGAAGAACGTGCATCACATTATTTAAACAGCTCGTGTAAACGGTTATCCTGAGTGCCCGTGTCTTTTTGGAGATCGGAGGCTTGATTAGCAATGGGAGAGAAATTAGTTGTGCGTGCGCACACGTCTGCACAATAGGCTGTCCACCGGACACGAAGTTACTGGCTCCAATATTTCAGCGTCCCGCTTGATTCTGTACTGACACTTTTAAGTTTACGTAGCACAATCAAATGAATAGGCTATGTCTAAATTATAGGCTCTAGTCTCCAATGTGCCTAGTTTCACGTGCTCTTGGCATCAATCTGCACAATAGGCCTATGCGGCATAACTTTTCGAGGGCTACATTTAGACCGGGTAAAGTATCGAGCATGGTCTGTCCCTTCAATAATATTAAGAGTGTCCCGTAACAACTCGGTCTCGGCCCCCGCCGCAAGTATCCTCCACCACGAAGGTCCTCTGATGTTGTGACCGTTTTAGGATATTTTCATATAATACAGAAATAAGAGCGTGCGCGCGCGCCTCTGACTGTATCTAGACACGGAGGGAGAATGGCTCCAATATTTATATTCAGCGCCCAGTTTAATTCTGCACTGACACTTTTAAATGTTATGCCCAGATATTCTTTTAACTTGTTGGATATCCTGATATTATGTTTCACTAATGTAAGGAGTAAAACTCAGAAACTTCCCGGGTGCTAGCTACATTTAGACTGGGTAAACTCGTGACTTTAATGCCTTCCGAAACGGGCTATTCCAGTGTCTATTTTAGACTATAGCCTAGCCTTGTGCAAAACTTTTTATTTAACATTGCGAATGGGCAGGATGATTTGCTTAGACACGCACGTGCTTCAGAGCAGCTAGAACTGTGCAAGGTGACTGCTGCAGTTTTCAGCTCAGTCCTCCTGGATAATAAACACAAAATAATGCCGACGAGAAAGTAACGCCGTTATCTTTTGATGAATTCCCTTTGGGTGCCCGGTTGAGACAGTTTAATTTTCACACCCAAATCAATTCGGTTTTAAGTTATAATTTCATTGTATACTTTTTTATTATCATTTTAATGTCACAGGGTCTATTCCTTTGATTGGGAGATCAAGGAACTTTCTGGTGTCGCCGAAACGGCGATGTGCGGTGGGCTCTTTACGCACGGCACCTATGTCCCTCCTTCAGTCAGACTCAAATCGGACCGAAATCAAGTAGCTGAGGTTAAACTGTCGTAAATACACGACCGAACGCGAGTAGCTGAGGTAAAATAGACGTAAATACTCGGGCGGATATCCGGGCACTCACATCCAGCCGCCTACTTACATTGGGTTGCTACACCCCCTGACTGCACGCACTAAACGGCGGCCATGTTGACCATGACACAGAGGAAATGTGGCATTCAGTTCAATAGAAGAGTTTGGTCAACATACTCCTAATTCTGTAAGTAATATTGATGGGACACCAACCTTTTCATGCCAACCAAAGTATTGTATGTGTGATTGTTGTCCTTTGGGATGAAGAAAATGTGAATACAAGCACCAGACGCTGTGCATTGTAAACTAGCCAACTCATATTTTGGCGAGCTAATGCCATGCTCAGCCGTCACTTCCAGCAAGGGCACAGTGCATAATGCTCAACTTTTTCCACGACACTATGCAAAGACCTCAGTGCACTGTATGTACTGTGCACTAACTGTCAGTGCACTGACACAAGTGCATGATTTGAGACAAAGCCATAGACCGGCACCTGTTTAGCCATCATTATAAATCTCTACTTTCCAGCCATTTACAAGGCTCAAAGTTGCTCAATGCTTCATTCCGCAGCGTCGCGGGGTTGTTGACATGTAAAACGAGGCATAGAGAACTTTGCTAGTGCACAGTAAGTTTACAAACAGGGCCGTTTGTAGAGGCTGCGTCACAGCACGGCTTCAGCTTGCACCACAGAGAGTTACAGTCATAAAATGTTAATGACATGGACATAATGTTTATGCATAAGACTATTATGACACTATTATGACACTGTAATGACAGGATTTAGCACACTTGCTGACTACAGCTTTAGATGCTTTTAGCTTTAACTGTTTTGACATTTGATGTAGGCCTACAACTTCCAAGCACATAACAAAAAAAAAATCCTGCTGGATTAAAAAAAAAAATCTCTGGCACTAGGCTACTGCACACTCAGGTACAGATGGTTAATTTATGTTGTTTATATTAGTTATAATTGCAAAATAACTTAGGTACAGAATTGCAATAATTACCTTGCTCGTTGCTAAATGCTTCGTTTAGATATCGGCATTCCAGAAGAATTGATGGCTCAAGGCTTCTTTTGCCCAATCCAAAGTTTCTCAGAGTGTGCAGAGCAAACCTCCTTTGCTGTTTCCAGCTATATCCAGTTGAGGAAATAAGACCTTAGGAGACAAACAACACAATGCGTCTGTATTTGGAAAAACTATTAACACAATGGCAAACGTAATTGATGTTTCTGGCAGTGAAAATGCTTGTTTTCCTATGCTTCCCAAGTGAGTAAAAAAAAAATCACCTTTCCCACCACTTTTGTCTTCATGAAATGGTATACCAGTTGGTCTGTCAGCAAAATTGTCTCCTTGATTGACATACAGTTCTCTCACTACTTTGTGGCCGTAGACAACCACAAGTCTTGGACCAAAAAGCCGAAAGTGGAATACAGGCCCATATATTTCAGCAAACTGGAAGAGACACAATGCAATATATGTAAAAAAGATTGACTTAAGAGTGAATACATGGGGGAAAAGGCTGAAAGTAAGACAACCTTGTCTATGCCATAACTGAATGTCACTTAAGGCCAACAGTCATAAAATGTTTATGACATGCACATAATGTTTATGACACACGCATAAAACTATTATGTTGCTGTATTTTCCAGCAAACTGGAAGAGACTCACAAAGAGTGAATACATGGGAAAAAGGGCCAATGCAAGATATTCCCTGTTTCTTCAAATCTGCCAGGGCAGAATAGAGGAGACAATATAATGGCTGTTTTGGGTTTATTACGGTGAGTGAACAACTGAGAAACTCAAAAGCAATGCGTCGATTCTGTAGCCTGGCTATCACATCTTCAACTCTTTGACTGTTTAGTCTGGCCACCTCAGATACAGTGGGCGGTTGTTTCTCAGAGGGCGGTTCTATTCTGTCTCATTCACTCTGTGTCATTCATTACCTTGACCACCCCCCATCAAGCCAATGGAAAAGCTCAAATTTAATTGGTTCCGAATCCTAGGAAATTTTAAATATCCGGAATAGAACCCTTGACCGACTTGACTCAAGAAAGTTTGAACAGCATCACAGAAATAATTGTGTGGGTCCAGGCTATGAGTCCACAACCGTACTGAATTGGAAATCTTGAATGCTTGAACATGTAAATGTTTGTTCATCTGTTAGAGCGCAAAATAGTATAGGCCTACTTAATAAATGTGCACAAGTCAACACTTGTCTGTTTTATATTGAGTTCCACACTATATTAATTCTCAAAAGGATCATGAATAAATCAATGATTTAAAATGATCTGAAATACATCTAATAACAAGTGAAAGTTGAGCCAACAACACACACACACACACACACACACACACACACACACACGCACAAGCATGCACACACACTTTGAACAACATACTGTACATGCAAAACAAATAAAAACAAAAACATATGTGAAAAGTATCATTCTACTAATCTACTCTTTTAGCCAGTCCTAGATTACGCATGCACATACACATTAGGCCTACCTTTGCGAACTCTAGATGGACTTTGCTGAAGTCAGTCTGGTGATGCAAGTGTCCTATAAAGGGCAATGACCGTGGTCCTGGAGGGAAGTTCTTTGGTGGCTTATTCTTTAAGTAGTCAAACAGCAGAACGAAAATTGATAGAAAAAGTAAAACGCTTTTTATGTCGGTCAAGTCTAAAAGATATGCCAGCACTGTCATATCTCAAAACTACTGCAGACTGTTGATCCTGGTCAACCAAGGTGAACAACTTGAAGATTATATGGTAACTCCTCCGGTAAAACTTCTCTCTCTACGTGTGCAATGGGCACCACAGTGTAGCAACAATGTGTAGTTAGTTAGATCAGTCATTTCTGGTAGATCAATTTATGATGGCAACAATGACACAGCACGATTCATGACACAGTTATGATGCTATGGGGCTATTTATTAACTAAACCGCTATGAGGGCTCAAAGGTCTAGGATGCCTGTAGTCATGGGTGCCGCTAGGGGGGCAAGGTGTAACAGATTCTAAGGGCCCAAGCACTGACGGCACTGACAGGGGCCCTTAAGGGGCCCCAAAAATCGAATCTTTCATGGGGCCTAAAATTTATGGCGGTGCCCCTGCCTGTAGTTCAGGCTCATGGTTCAACTGAGTTGGAATATTTTCCCAGAGACAAGATACAAACTAGTCATTCCAGGGTAGGTTCCAAAACACACAGAATGAAGTGTTATTATTTTTGTGGGAGCACATAGTCTATGCTTGGACTTGAAAGAGAAGAAAAGACTTGTGACACAAGCATTTACATTTATTTTGACATGTATGGTATCAATAACAAGGCAAGGCATATGTCAGAAGTGTTTTGCATCATCATGTCAGCAGGCAGATGTAGGAAACAGTGGCGTAGCAGCTAATTGTGGGCCCTACAATCAGCTGTAATTTGTGGTGTTGCTCACAGGAGGAATTGTAGTAATATCAAATGATGAGGAAACCGTATGTAAAATTCATCCTTTTACTTGAACACTCAAGGGCACACTGAACCATGTATCATTGTGCAGTATCAATATTATGTATACCATGTACCGGCTACATCAGTACAGTGCCACCTACTGGTGGTGGAGTACCTGCCCAATTAACCTGAATTCACCCCTATTGTAAACAATGTATGGCCTACATACTTTAAAAACAAATAGCCTACCACACAAAATTAACAATGAAATTAAATGAAATGGAAAAAGGGGAAACAATGTTATACATTTTAGCGAGGGACAGCACACAGTTGGTAGGGCTTGGGGCAATGAGTGACTGCAAGTCTGGACTCCAAGCTGGGTTCAACGCCCTCTGGTGGTGAGAAGGAGAATCGCTGCAGCAGAGAGGTGAAGATAAGGAACAGCTCCATTCTAGCCAGCTGCTCTCCCAGACACACTCTTTTACCTAAGACAAAAAAGGAGGAATTCACATGACACAGAAATACTAAATAGATGTGAAGAGGACTACAATGACTACAATTCAATATATCCAAAGCTATTAATCCCTTGTTGTGCATTATTGCTTTTCCTTTTGCATAGTTCCATTTTAAATTGCATTTGCTGTTGAGATACTATATTGAAACCTTGCTATTTCAGTAGGGCTAGATACAGTATTTGCCATTTCCAATTAATCTGCAATGAGCTTTTGTTGATATTTTTGCTCCGTTTGTGGAAAATACTCATCAGACTACAAGCTGTAGGTGGTGGTGGTACCAATGTGGACGCACCTTCAGTGTGTCATGGCAAGGGAAACTGTCTACGACTCACAGCCTCTCCACAAGCCACCCCAAGGATCAGTGCTGGGGCCCCTTCTGTTTGCAATATACACCTCCTCCCTAGGACGTGTCATTCAAACACATGGGTTCTCCTACCACTGCTATGCTGATGACAGCCAGATGTACCTGTCGTTCCGTCCAGAGGACACCACGGTTTCAGCACGCATCTCTGCCTGCCTCACCGACTTGTCAACGTGGATGAAGGACCACCGCCTACAGCTGAACGTGTCCAAGACAGAGCTCCTGGTGATCCCAGCTAAAGAGTCACTTAGTCACAACATCAACAATTGTTGTCAACTTCCAAAGGGACCAAAAACAACTGCCACCACTGACCATCGACGGCGATGCTGTGGAGAGAGTAAGCAGCACCAAGTTCCTTGGAGTGCACATCAGCGACGACCTCTCTTGGACCACCAACACTACATCACTGGCGAAGAAGGCCCATCAGCGTCTCTACTTCCTGCGCAAACTAAAGAAGGCAAGTGCTACACCCTCCATCATGACAACATTCTACAGAGGAACCATAGAGAGCGTCGTGTCCAACTGCATCACAGTGTGGGGAGGAAGCTGCACGGAGAAAAACAGGAAGACACTCCAGCGTGTTGTGAACACAGCGAAGAAGATCATTGGAGTACCACTCCCCTCCCTGCAGGACATTTACACCACACGCCTCACCCGGAAAGCACTGATGATCATCAAAGACACAAGCCACCCTGCACACAAACTGTTCAGCCTCCTGCCCTCTGGAAAGAGGTACAGGCGCCTCCGTTCCCGTACCACCAGGCTGGCGAGCAGCACAATGCACCAAGCGATCAAGATGCTGAACACTCAACCCACTCTCCCTCCACTGTCAGCCTCTAGCCAGCAAGGCCACTGACAACCCCCCCCCCATCCCCCACCACCATATCTGCGACTGAACATTCCACCTGCACTACTATAGGGAGGGAAAGTAATCTCATCGCCCCCTGCTGGCAACGTTCCAACCCCCTGCAACAAATGAATGTTTTTTTTCTTTGAAAAATTACATCTCGGCCCTGACGACGAAGTAGAAGTAGTGGCTCTGTAGTGACTCCTTGTAAGTTCTACATCTTTGACGCCAAGAAGGTGTTTCAATTGTTTAAAGAGACGGTTTTATTCCAGTGTTCCATCAAACTTAAAAGTTTCTTCAGTTCCAATGTTCATCAATACATTTCCAAGTTTCCAACAAAAAATACCGTCCAAAAAACAACATAAAAATGCGATATTGAAAACGGTTTCCTGCTGGCGTCTTTGTCTTTCCAAAAGCCTAATGCTCCATGCTCAAAGTGAGCTCTTTGTTCCAAAAGAAAGCTGTCTGATTATTCACCTGGGCCAATTAGGCACCCAGGTGGATCATCAGCCAGGCTACCAAATCTGAGGTGCAGGGACAAATTTACGCCAGCAGGTGTCACAATTCCAAAAACCAAATGTCAACAAACCAAAAGTCAAGTCAAAAATGAAATACCAAATCAAACATCAAAAATGGCTCCTACACATCACCCCCCTTATTGCTACTGGCTAAGGACAGGTACAATAACAACCAAAATAAAAAATATGGAGCCATGTATACATAAGTCAATTCAATCATCATTCACATCAGTCATAATTCACATCATTCACAATGACATCAAAAGTGTACTTTTTTTTGTGATCATTTCAGTGTTCAGTTCATAGAGTCCATTTGCCATTACAGGCATTGCTCATTCAAGAGTCCATAAGTGGTGTATGTTGTGCTTAGTGTCTGTGTATGGATACGACGCTTGTGTGTGCACGAATGGATCTTCGGAGGTCCATGGTCCATGTGTGCATGTGAAGCCTAGAATGTTCAGTGTAAGTGAAAAGTAAGCATCATCATCATAGAATGCATTGTTTCACACAAAGCAGTCATTCAAAGTACATCGTTAGATCATATCACAATCATACCAAAGTCATATTTACATGTCATTCTCCAACAACAGACAGACCTTTGTAATTGGTCTCTCTAAGACACTTGTTTGGGTTCAGTGTTACTTACATACCACCCCCTTTCAATCTTTCTTGGTGTCAACAATCCTCCCCAACAGCCAAGATACCCTGGGGGAAATGAACACAGCAATTAACACATCATGATCATGAATATCATTTCTTTTTCAACTATTTCCATCGTTACTGTAAAGTTGTCATCTGGGAGTTGTGGCCAGTCTGTGGCTCTGAGCGGTTCAATAGCACATTGAGCACCTTGAGGTTCTTTGGGAGTATGGGACAAAGTTTCTGATACTCTGGCAGGTCATTTTGTGTAAACGGTCACCTATAAGTCTGTTTTGAGGCAGTGGATCTACAGTAGTGTGGGTTTCCCTTTTGCAGGGTCTCCATTTCTTTTGGAAACGCTTTTGATCAGGCACATTGCGAGATTTCATTTCCTGATCCTTTGATACTGTTCCTTGTTGCAGGTTGTATATCCATGCAATTTTCCAAAGGTTCTCTCTTTTAGGTGTGGGCCTCTTCCAGGTAAGTTTTGTGTTCGTACATTTTGTTCCAATGGTCATTTTCTCCTTCCTTTTCCGTGGTTTCTTGTCATCAGGATCAATATCCAGAATCTCCTTTCCTTTTTGACTGAGGTTCAAGAGCACCGTTATCAGCCTCAGCATCCACGTCAATGCTCTAATGAGCTTACTCCAATTTGAATGGGACTGTATGAAGTTGTATGTTGGTTTCTGGCTAGTTGTGGTTGCCATGACCACAACATTACTCTTCACTTCAACGTCACCATCGTCACATGTCTGTGAGTCAATGTCAGATTCTAGCCATTCAGAATTTTGCTTTTTAGCAAAGTGTGGGTCTGCACATGCATGGCTGCCTTTAAGGTCACATGTGCTCTCTTGCATTAGTCCACCGAGTACCCAACCTAGGGGGCATTTAACGGCATACGGACCATTTCCTCTACTGTTAATGACTTTCCAGGGTTCCATGAGTTTGGCAGCATTTGTTCCAATTAGCAATTCTATGTCAGCATCCAGTTGTGGCAGTTTGACTTCTTGTAAGTGTGGCCATTTCTGTACTGACTCCTGTTTGGGTATGTGTCGTTTTGACACTGGCAATTTTGGTTGCGTGTAAACGTCTGGGAGCTTATGAAAGTCGTGATCCTCCATACTACTGACCTCCAGGCCACTGACTACACTACTGCTGACTACTTTCTCATGTGCCATTGTTCGCAGTAGAATTGAGCAGTTTTTTCCACTAGTATTCAACTTACTTTTCAGGGATTCAGTGCAGAACGTGGAGGAGCTACCTGGATCTAAAAATGCGTAAGTATGTACAAATTGTTCTGAATTGACAAGTTTAACTTTCACCGGGACTATGGCTAATGTGCATTGTGACTCACTGTCCTGCAGGTGGTCCTTTTCCACTGACACCAGTGCACTTGTTGCAGGTAAGGCATGATCAGCTTGTCCATAATCCTTTGGCTTTCCTGTGTGGATATGCAGAACAGTTGGGTGAGATAATGAACATTTGTCACAGGTCATTCTATTGGAGCATGTCTTACTCATGTGTCCCTTCTCCAAGCATCCAAAGCACATTCCATTTGTCTTAAAGAATTGTATTCTTTCATTGTTAGGTTTTCTTGCAAACAGCTGGCAGTGTTCAAATGTATGATTCTTTCCACAGAATAAACATGGTTCGTCAAATGCACTCTTGTTTGTCTTTTGTTTATGTCCAGGTGTGTCATTATTGTTGGCAGGTACATGGTCGACAGTGGTTGCAAAGCTGGATGTGGCATTGGGTTTGCTTGTCACAGTTTGTTTTGTTTTAGGGGCCCTTTGGGTATCCACTGTGCTACTTATGTCTCCAAAGACCGGGTCTAGCATTGCCCTGCACTGCTTGTCGACGAAGTCCACTAGGTCCTTGTATGTCACTTGTTGGTCTTTGTCATGTAAGGCACACACATGTCCACGCCACCTGTCTCTCAGTCTGTAGGGGAGTTTAGACACTAATTGTCTGAGGTTGGTTGAATTCTCCAATTCCTTTAGGCCATCTACATCCTGCATGGTATAGTAGCAGCTGTTTAAAAACAGAGCATAAGACCTCAGCCCATTGCCATCTTCAGGGTTTATGTCTGGCCAATTTAATGCCTTGGTCATGAAAGCAGATGCTATCTTGTGGCGGTTGCCAAATTGTTTTTCAAGTTGCTTTTTTGCTTCTTTGAAGCCTACTTTTGGGTCCATGTGCAAGAAACTGCTTACAAGATCTCTAGGTTGGCCCTTGGTATATTGCTGCAGGTAGTAAAGACGATCTGCCAGACTAGTTGTGTGTCTTTCTACGCACTGTTCAAATGCCTTGATGAAGGTTCTGAACTCAAGTGCATCTCCATCAAAAATGGGTACATTCCTATCTGGCAACAAAGACAGTGTTTGCTGTTTAACAAGTAATTCTGTTATTTCTGTTTGTCTTTTTAAAACATCAGCAATTTGGTTGTTGCCATCAGCAGCAGGAACAGACTGTACATTAACCGTTTGGCTTTGCGGAGTTATTGGTGTCTGCGCTGGTTGCTTCACTGGCCTCTGCGCTGTTGTGGGAATTTTGTATTCTGTCGGTGTATCATATTGATAGGCGCTAATCAGTGAGCGCCTTTCCTCTGACTCACGCAATGCTTTTGCCCTTGCTTCTGCGGCTGCCAACTCTGATTCCATATCAAGTTTTTCTCTGCGCGCTTTTAATTTGGCCTCTTCAATATCCAATTCTAATTTTTCATTCAGCGCTTTACTTTTTGCTTTCAATGCTGCGCAGTCTGCCTCAGCGCGCTGCCAGTCTTCCACTACAGGCTGCGCGTCAGACCGTCTGAACGCAACACTACCATGTTCGCTAAGGGCTTTGCTCTTTTCCTTTGGACTAGCTTGAGATGCACTGTCCTCTGGTACTACCAGATTTTCTTGCTCCTCTACTTCTTCCTGGAATTCTTCATGCACCTCATCACTGCTCATTGCCCATTGCGTTACGCCTTCCAGGAAAGTGCTGAAACAAGTAGCTTTCGGGATAAACCAATCAACTTGATCAGCCTCTCTCTCGTATTCATCTTTCATCAAACTTTGCACTGTGGCCTGTAATTCTTTAAACTCATTAAAGCTTCTTTCAAAAGTGTCAATTAGCTTTAGCACATTTTCCTTTTCTTCTCCAGCAGTAATTAAAGTGTTAATTTCATTTTTTTTCCTTGTCAGGTATCCAAGTTTTCCTCTTCGGCTGCCTATTAACTGTATAAGTTTCCTTTCAGCTTCCATATTCTGCTGTTCTACTAAGTTCTGTTCTTCTGTATTCGGTTCCTCTTCTACTGGCTCTGCCATTTTCAATTCAAACTCAAAAATGTATTCACGTTTTAAAAAAGTAAAAAAGTCTTCAGTCTCAAAACACAAAAATTGGCAACGTTCCAAACTTAAAGCGCAAAGTCTTTGCGAGCGCGGCGGCCCGTGTGTAGTGCTTTTTTATACTCACTCCACCGGTGCAAATTATTAGTGCAGTCTTTGCCTTTGTAGAGGATATCCAAACGAAAGAATGAATGAAATGTTTGCAGTCCAGTTCTGATGAAGTCAATTAATTCCAGTCTTCCAAAACACAGGGCAGTAATTCCAACGAAAAAGTTCATGAATCCAGTTCCAATCCAAACGAAAGAGCGTTTCCAAATTGTCCAATGCAGACGTTTTCAAACTATGTAGTGACTCCTTGTAAGTTCTACATCTTTGACGCCAAGAAGGTGTTTCAATTGTTTAAAGAGACGGTTTTATTCCAGTGTTCCATCAAACTTAAAAGTTTCTTCAGTTCCAATGTTCATCAATACATTTCCAAGTTTCCAACAAAAAATACCGTCCAAAAAACAACATAAAAATGCGATATTGAAAACGGTTTCCTGCTGGCGTCTTTGTCTTTCCAAAAGCCTAATGCTCCATGCTCAAAGTGAGCTCTTTGTTCCAAAAGAAAGCTGTCTGATTATTCACCTGGGCCAATTAGGCACCCAGGTGGATCATCAGCCAGGCTACCAAATCTGAGGTGCAGGGACAAATTTACGCCAGCAGGTGTCACAATTCCAAAAACCAAATGTCAACAAACCAAAAGTCAAGTCAAAAATGAAATACCAAATCAAACATCAAAAATGGCTCCTACAGGCAGTCATATTATGGGCATGTTGGCCCGTTTTATCGAACCAGGTGGTAAAATGTTCGGTTTTTCACTGATCTGAGCTGATTTTAATATTCTTTAAAAAGCTAATACAGAACTACACTGACTGGCATGTGTGGCTTGTTTACTCCATGTAATTAGCATAGCCAAATTAGCATAGCCAAACATGAGCCAGAGAGGTGGTTACTCGTCACCACAGAAGCCATCATATCTACTAGAGAATTTAAAACCATACCAAAATGATCGCGTGTATATATGTGTAATAAGAAGACAATGTGGAACTCATAGGATTACAAGGATGTGAAGATATGCGAAGAACTTGCGTTCGTTCGCGTTCATTTGTTTCTCTGTGTTGTCAACGAGGCGCGAAGCACAGCATGCTGGGAGCTGTAGTCCGTTTCCGACCAGATTGGCACAATTTCTATTTTTCTTAAAAGGGCAAAAAATGACTTGAGATTTTCACAGGTAGTAGTTCATGCTACTGTGTACGCTGAAAAATGTGTCTGGTGTTATAGTTCCAAGTCATATCTTTGTGGGATTTTTTAAAAAACTTGTCTATGGGAGTTTCAATAGGATCACCCTGGTGTTTGGAACGTAACCGCTAGGATCGCTGTTTTCCACTTTCCCTCCCAATACTTGTGACTGAACTTTCAACCTGCACTAACTCAAAACACGCACACACACACACACACACACACACACACACACACACACACACACACACACACACACACACACACACACACACACACAAGCACACTGCACTTTCTGCACTAAACCCAAACATACACACACTGACACACTGACACACACACACACACACACACACACACACACACACACACACACACACACACACACACACACACGAACACACACACAAGACGCACACCGCACCTTCTACCTGCACTAAACACATACACACACACACACACACACACTGCTGCTGGTGTACTTGACAGACCTTTTTTAATATTTATTTTCTTCAAAATGCTACTATTACCATGTCAGAACGCTATAAAGGACTTTTTTTTAGGAAAAGCACAAAAGCACAACAAATACCTCTTAATGTATGTCCTCTACAAGTCTTCTGTTGTCCAGTCTTGCACTTTAAATGTCTGTATGAGCACTGTCTATGTCCATACTGTCTTAAGTCCATGTATAAGTACTGTCTATGTCTATACTGTCTATGTCCTTACCTAGATTAGTCTATGTCTGTATGGGAAAGCAAGAAATGTAATTTCAAATTCTTTGTATGACCAGTGCATGTAAAGAAATTGACAATAAAACCTACTACTACTACTACTACTACTACTAACCTCAAGATGGGCTCCACCACTGTGACCCCAAACAAAGTCGCCAAAAACCTTGGCGTCATGATTGAAAATGAGCTGTCATGCTCCAACTACATCAACTCAGTCACCCGGACCTGTCGATTCCAGATGTCCAATGTGCGGAAAATCAGACCTGTTCTGATCCAATATTCTACACAACGACTGGTCCAGGCCACAGTCCTGTCCCACATTGACTACTGCAACTCACTCATGACAGGTCTACCTGCAGATGGTCCAGAATGTGACGGCACTGTTGATATTCAATCAACCCAAAGTACCCATGTTACTCCTCTATTTATTGAGTTGCACTGGCTACCGATCGCCGCCCGGATCAAGCACAAGGCCTTGACCCTTGCCTATAACCTTCGCAGGAACGGCCCCATCTTATCTGAAGGACTTACTAAAGCCTTATGTTACTTGAAGAGAACTGCGCTCCACCAGCACAAGCCATCTGACTTTTCCATCCAGTCGCTCAAGACTGTTGTCCGTTGTTGTGCCCAACGGGTGGAATGGTCTCCCAGAAGCAGCAAGACTAAGCACATCTCTTGCAGCCTTCAGGAAGCAAGTAAACACTCTCCTCTTTCGTGACCATCTACTAGACTAATGCTTCAGCTGCCATATCCCCAGGCCAGACTCTTGACATGACGTGTATGTGTGTGTGTGTGTGTGCGCGCGCGTGTGTACTTTACTTTAAAAAAAACAACAACTAACCTTTCTTTGCATCTGCACTTGTTGTTCTGTATATTTCCTGTGCACTTTGTATCTGCTAGTGATGTTTGCTATGATTATGTCCTCTTTTGAAAGTCGCTTTGGTTATAATCCTACCTAGAGCCCCTTTAATACTCACCCAAGGAGAACGGCAGGAAGGCCTCCCTCTTCCTGAACTTGCCCTCTGCATCCAGGAAGTGGCCTGGGTTGAAGGTGTGAGGGGTCTCCCACTCCGTCTCGTCAAACAGAATAGAATGTAGGGTCCCCATTACCATTGTTCCCTGAGAAACCAATCATACAGTCAAAAACAAACAAACAAAAAACCCAAAATGTAGACGTTACAAACAAAATAATGTTCCATGACGTTCTATTAGACATTAAGCAAAAATTTAGAGTAGGCTAAGGTGCATAGGCCTAGTATTTACTTAGTAAAAATAAAATTAAGCCTACATTATAAACCCTGTTTTGCAATTAAAACTCCTCCTTTTCGAATCATTATTTTTGATTGCTTGTTAGAAAAAGCACAAGGCAAAAAATATGCATGCTCAAAAAACATTTTCGTTAAGTTGTGAGTTCCTCCGATTTACTGCAGCTCCAACCATCCATAGTTTGAAGCAAATCCTAAAATCCAGTCTAAGCATGTGTGACGGATGTGTTCCTGCACCTTTTCGCTCCCTTCTGGGATGCAAACCTGCCACCTCATTAACTACAATGGTCTGGAAATGGGAGACACAGTGTGATACCGCTGGACTAAAGGACCAGTTCCCCAGCCCAATGGCATCGACACTGTATGAGGCTTTTGGGAGGGAGGTTTACCAGCGTTCCATGCTAACTCTGCTAGTTAGCCTCCGTTACACTCTCCCCCTGAAACCTCACTCCCATCCGGGTCACGGCACCACTATGACGGAGGTGTACCTGCACCTGTTCGTCCACCTCGTGGATGCGAACCTGCCACCTCGTCAACTACATCGGTCCGGAAATGGGAGACACAGTACGATACCGCTGGACTTAAGGACCAGGGGCCACATAGCAGAAACTTCCTAACTCTGAAATCCTATCTTGTCTTGAGATAGGAAGGGATTTAGGAATTTTGGTATTACAGAAGGAGGTTTCCTAACTTAAGTTAGGATGAAAAGTTAGGATTTTTCTGTTATGTGGCCCCAGTCTCCCAGCCCAACGGTATCGACACTGCATGAGGCTTTCAGGAGGGAGGTTTACCAACGTTCCACGCTAACTCTGCTAGTTAGCCTCCGTTACACATGGCCGACTCTTGTTCACCTTAGGAATAACATAGTCTCCAACTTGGGTGTCTTGGGTGGAACTTCTTGTCACATTCAACGGCACAATGTCTCCCACTCTCTGAATCTCATGGATGACAGCGTCTGTGTAAGGCATGTTCTCCCGGTCGGCCACAGAAGGCTGTCTTGACGATCCCACCACTCGATCAATCTCCTCCTGCACCTTTCCTAAAAATACAGCAACAAAATAATTGTCATGAACAAGGTTTTGCCAACTTCAGCCAACGTTTCATGAAATCTGAATGGTTTTCCTCACGCTGTATCTCTGGATACTTGATCATGTACAGCAGTGCCCAGTACAGTGTGGTAGACGTGGTCTCAGTTCCAGCTAAAAACAGGTCCAGGGCGCAGTAGCACAAATTCTCCACATTGAAGCCTGCTGCTTTGTCATCCTTCCACTACAGAAAGCAAACATAAAGGGTGGAAAATGAGGAGTGCAAGAATGTTAGGGACTATTAGACAGGAGAAAACCTATTGAGAGAAATCGTAAACCTGTGTGTATGCACAACCTATTTGGTAGGTTGAATACATCATTCACTTCGAGTCATTTAGCTATTCCTATGCATCAGTCATTTTCCTATCCCTGTATCATCTTATTATTTACAATAAGTCATCCCTGTTGAACAAGTATGTTGTAGTGCCTTGCTCAGTGGTAAATTAATCAAGGGGATTGAACTTGTCACCAACTGGAGTTAGGTTTGCTTGTCTAATCAACCCAGTTCACGCCACCACATTTAGGTCTTATTATAAATACCTGTAGGATCCTCACTCTCAACACTCAACCCACCTTTTCCATTTCTCCAAGGAAGCAGTCAATATAGTCTCTGGGATTTGAGGGATCATAGTCTGCTTTATGGTCTTTCACTTTCCCCCTTACGAAGTCGACAATGCCACCCCAAACGGCCAATAGTTTCCTGTGTGGGCCGGGAATTCTGCGCATCAACCATGGGAGCAGATTGTACATCTACCGAGGGAAAAAACGCAGGTAGAACAGAAAAGGAAAAGATTGAAGTACAGTACATAAATAAAGTGAGATGACATCTGAACGTGTTTAGATTCTTTGAGAAAAACAATATAGCCTCGTGTAAGAGGAGAGGATAACCTGTGCCCAAATGTCCGCCTCAAGACTGATGACTAAATTGATGTTCTTTAGGAGGGACCGGAATTCATCGTCGGTGTACTCGAAACGGTCCCCAAACACCAACACACAGATGATGTTGGACACAGCATTGTTAATGACCAATTGTGGGTCAAAGGCCTTACCTAGAAGTTTCAGAAAAAAATTCTGTGAGGACATACACCTGCCAGAATTAGTAAAGGAAAGAACATTTTTGAATACAAAAAAACACAGTTGTAAAGGTTTCCTGAATTGAAGTGCATTCAGGGTTTTTAAACCAATGTCTTATCTCATACCCCTGTACATTTATAGGCCTATTAATTACACGACTAAACTTTGTAAATACCTTGCTCATTGCTAAATGCTTCGTTTAGATATCGGCATTCCAGAAGAATTGATGGCTCAAGGCTTCTTTTGCCCAATCCAAAGTTTCTCAGAGTGTGCAGAGCAAACCTCCTTTGCTGTTTCCAGCTATATCCATTTGATAAACTAAGACCTTTGGAAACACACAGCATACTGTATTATAATTTCACAGCATACAGTATGGAGGATTCTGTCAGTGTAAATAGCCTACATTAGTTGACAGTGTCAATATGCATGTTTTCCAATCAGATTTGAAAAATCACCTTTGCCACCAATCATGTCATCAAATAATGGTATACCAGTTGGTCTGTCAGCCAAATTGTCTCCTTGATTGATATACAGTTCTCTCACTCTTTTGTGGCCGTTAACAACCACAAGTCGTGGACCGAAAAGCCGAAAGTTGAATACAGGCCCATATTTCTCAGCAAACTGGAATAGAAACACAGACAACAATGCAGAAAATGTCTCTGAATTAGGCAAAAAAGTTACTTTTATATGGCTTCTGGAGGTTACACATAGCCTACTGATAATTCAATAACAATAATGTATGAGGTTTCAGGAGGAGGGAGGATTACTAACGTTCCATGCTACACTCTGCTAGTTGGTCCCTGTTACACTCACCCCCCCTAAACTTTACTCCCATCCCGGGGCAATGACACTTGTGTAACTGAGGTGTTATTTTAGCCATTCACAGATTATGACTGCACATACACGTTACCTTTGCGAACTCTAGATGGACTTTGCTGAAGTCAGTCAAGTGATGCAAGTGCCCAACGAAGGGCAATGACCGGGGTCCAGGAGGAAAGTTCTTTGGTGGTTTATTCTTAAAGTAGTCCAACAGCAGCAGGAAAATTAAGACAAAAAGTAATACGCTTTTTACGTCAATCAGTTCTAAAAGATATGCTATCACTGTCATTTTTTTCAACCTTAACCGTGTTGAACCAACCGCAGGTTCCAGTACGTTTATAGAAAGTAACAGGGTTAGCCTACAGCAGTTAACTCTACCTGAAAACCACTCCTCCACACCTGAGTAAAGACACCAAGTGGTAAACACCACTTATATGGGCTGAAATGAAGGTCTAAATAGTTGACTGTTGTTATTTAGGTTAATAATTTACAGTACAAAAATATCCTGGCATCAATGATAATCTATTGAGCTCAGCACGTAAGCTGTGAGGCTGGAAGCTTGAGGCTGGCCACAGGGCAGGGTTCAATTCAGGTCAAATGTTTTCCCCATCTGGCAGAGACTATGAAATCATGTAATTAGATAATAATTTTATTATATCTATATACATACTGTATAGCCATGGAAGCATAATGTTGGACTATTTTACCTAAAACAAGAAGGTTCATTGTAATCTGACTTGATGTCAGAGACCGAGAAAAAAAAGACCATGTATACAGTGTATGTATAACATGTATTTCTCAATCTCAGAAGCCTACAGTGCATACAGTACAGCAGACACACTAAGCTGACATTTCATGGAACTAAAAATGTCATTGTAGGCCTACAGACTGAAGGCTCTGTCTGAAGGCTTGATTAAGATGACCTTCACTGACAGTGTGGGGCAAAGTAGGCTTATACACTGTAAATATAGCCTACAACATAGGTGGCTAACCCGCGGCTCTCGAGCCGCATGCGGCTCTTTGCCTGGTGTTTTGCGGCTCTTGCGTTCATGTCCAAGTTTGTGTTTATGTCCCATAGGCAATATGCATTAGAATTGCGCACACAAAGTTGATTAGAACAAATAAGTGCCCTGTGGTCTTGGTACTGTAGTAGGCCTTGGCTAAATGTGTCCTGAATGATCACGTTGATGTGTGACATGTGTTACTGCAAATAGCCTACAAGACGCGATTTAAGCCTATGTTCTAAAAATAGCGCTTTAAAAAGTGACCGCGTCTTTCGCTGACTAAACAAAATATCGGCAAAAATGTTTTAACCCGAAAGATTTTGCCATCACTCCTCAATAAGGTTAAGAACATGTGCTATCCATATTAGATTCTATCGCTCGGATATGGCGGTTATAAATGTGCAAATGATATGAAGAGAAAGGCGTCTGGAGCAGAGATGCGCCGAGAATCTCTGTCCTGCGTAGCCATCTCTGCGCTCTGTTAGGAGGAGTGTTCATGGCTATTGACCCGAATGTGAAATTATGTTTTTGGTTTAAAATCGTGTTATTTTCGCGGGCTATAGACAAAATAGCGCCAAAAATAATGTTCTACCCTGGTTTATCAGCCATTGTCAAAGCGGCGCAGGCAGACAGCGTGCAGGTGGGAAACAATTTAAATCGACTTGTCGCTTGTCCGCGCTCAGTTTAGTCTCAAAAAGAAAACTTGGTCTTTTCCCCTGGCCCCCTGTCAGCACCCGCTGAAACATTAATGTGGAAAATGAACGGCGATTTGACGAACCACCTTGTTAATTTCGGATGGTGTTGTCGTCAGGCATCCAATGATCATCTCATCTGTGCGCAAGAAAGCGGTGCCTGTGCGCCTAACCCCCGAATGAGCTAAAAGAGGCGGAGAATCTTTGGGCCGCGTTACTTCGTGCTCTGTTATAAAGAGTGCTCATGGAAATTATGATGTGAAACGTTTTTTATTAAAATATGAAAGAATTTATGAAATAATTTTGACCTGTGTACCCTTGTCTTCTTATGTAAAACAACATTTTTATCTTGAAAAAACCTTTTCCCCCAAAAAATTGAGGCAGTTAAAAAAAAAGAGGGGGGGTCATCTTATATTCAGGATTGTCTTGTAGTCAGGCCATTAAGTTGGAGTGTAACATCAATCTGACACTTTGTGTGTGTGTGTGTGTGTGTGTGTGTGTGTGTGTGTGTGTGTGTGTGTGTGTGTGTGTGTGTGTGTGTGTGTGTGTGTGTGTGTGTGTGAAAGGAAGAGATGGTTGATGTTCATACCCATGTGTTGTTGTGTATGCTGGTCTGTGGTGCGAGAAGGATGGGTGATGCCCATGTTGGTGGGTGTGCGCATGTTTATATGCCCGCGTGATGTTTGTGTGCCGATGTGGCTCTTTGCTGTGGCACATTACAAAATGTGGCTCTTGGTGTCCGACTGGTTGGCCACCCCTGCCCTACAGTGTATAATAATAAAATCCATGTTCACCATTCTTACAGACTGAGGACTGAAGAGGTTTAATTACATTTTCCACAACCATTGAGTTGGTTTACCAAACTTTTAAAAAGTGCTAGGATTCCAAATGAACTTTCCTGAAAACTACATGAACCAATACCCTTTACTGAAAAAAATGTGAGTTGCTTTGGATTAAAACGTTGGCTAAGTGTTATGTAAAGTAATCCAATATGCAATGTAACGGTAGGGCAGTCATGGGTAAGGGGTTGAGGCATCAGACTTGTTGCCCAAAGGTTGCCGATTCGACTCCAAGTTGATGGGGGGAGTAATTAACCAGTGCTCTCCTCCATTCTCCTCAATGACTGAGTGGTACCGTCCCGCCTCACTGCTCCCTAGGGGTGCTATTTTGGGCTGCCCCCTTGCACGGGTGAGGCATAAATACAATTTCATTGTGTGCAGCGAACACTTGTGTACTGTGAAGTGCTGTGTCACAATGACAATGGGAATTGGAGTTTCCCACTTGGGCTTTCACTTTATTCAATGAATGAAATAGGCCTGTATACGGCTCTGGCCAAAAGGGGGCTTTGGCGCCTCCAAGAGGCAAAATAAATCAATACAACAACAAAGGCAAATGTGTTCTGCATTGCTGTGTACTCATATGAACAACACACGATCAGCCTACGGATGACTTCACAGAAAATGTTTCAGATTTATCAATCACAACTGATAGGAAATTTCTCACTTCAGTCAAACGTCCTTCGCAAAGATGAATCTAATAGAGGTTTCACACCTGGTACCCTTCAGCCATTTAAGCGAACTCAGACCTGTGACTCAGCATTTTGGTGTGAAAATGCCCTAATTCCATAGCTAGGCCTTGCCCTGCCAGTGACGCAACACCTTCAGCATTGCTACTAGTCAGGTCAATAGCAATGCAAGTACTTTCTGAGCTCCCGGAAAATCGGGAACTCCTCTCACTTTGTCAGGAAGCAAACAACTATTAGCAAACCAAGAGGAGGGTCAATCCTGCCATTTGGGAAATGTTCATTGTTATGCTCTTGGTCAGACCAAGTCTCGAAGAGATTTGAAAGTCGATGATAATCAGGCTACTAATTCCATTCCTGTAGGTGGAGCCCTGGAAAGACGTACAAACCAGTATCTTTATAGACCCATTCAGAGTCGACGTCCTCATGAATGTGTGCGCATCGTTGACTCAAACACACCAGAGACATTGTAAGGATATTACGAAAGACTCCACTCTTCTGGGTGGTACTGCACTCTAGGGGGAGTGCAGACTCTGTTCAGAAAAAACGGGCTGCTGCGCTCTCTCGAGAGCGGGCACTAGGAGAACTGCAGGCATGGGTAAAATAGGGAGTGGTGAGTCTATATGTAATACTGGGTGACAGTGCAGACACTAAAGAGAGAAAAACTGACGTTCTGAAGCGTTTACGTTGATAAAAAATAGAGATTCCGAAAAGTACACTTGTTATGCTATTTTGAGAGAGAAGAGGCTGTTCCAGAAGCATAGGAGATGTTTGTTGTTACAAGACATTAAACTACTGACTGTACTGATGACATCGCCAGGAATGTCCATGTCTGTGGTGCCCACTGCATATCTGAAGTTAGCGCGAGCATTCCGTTTGTTATTTCGGAAAAAAACACCTGTCGAGTCTCTGTACAAGTGAACGGAGCATGGACGATTTTGAGGCAGCGGTGCGCACGCAGCCAATTACGTCATACCTGTTTACAAACTCTAAAGGGGTCTATTGCAACCTATGGGTCGGGACCCAACCTATGGGTCGCCAAAGATCCACGGGGGGTCGCGAAGCCCTCTTGAGTTTTAAGGGGTTTCATTTTAATACCATATGTAGCCCATGTTGAATAAATGACAAATGCATAGAAGCAACAACATTTAAGTGCTACATTAAACATTTATTCTGTTTTTGAACAAAGACGAATTGAGGAATAAAATGATGACTAAAATGAGTTTTCGGAGGAGACAGAGCGTATCAAGTGACTTCCTCTCATGCGGGCTCTGGGTCACCAAATCTTATAACAGTAAAAACATGGGTCCCTGAAGAAAAAGGTTGGGAACCACTGGTCTATTGCATCAGTGATGAGCCAAGGGTGCCCCAGGCTGGAGTTGGGCAGATTCATCTTTGCAAAGGCCTTGTGACTGATGTCACATATGGTAGGCAATATTTTCTTTAGAAATTTGGAGGAAATGTCAGTAGGTTCCAGAAAATACAGAATGAGGTGATATTATTTTTGTGGGAGCACATAGTCTATGCTTGGTGGACTTGGGAGAGAAGAAAATACTTGTGACACAAGCATTCAATTTTATTTGGACATGTGTGGTATCATCAATAACAAGGCATATATCAGAAGTGTTTTGCGTCATCATGTCAGGCAAATGTAGGACACAGGTGCGTAGCAAAAAATTGTGGTCCCCTATGTACAATCAGCTGTAATTGACCCCCTCAGCCATATAAATAGACACTGTGTGCACACCTGTATACACATGGGTCCCTGGTAACTCAGGTGCTGTTTCCACATATCCCGACATTTTTTAAATGTAGGCTAGATATTTTTTCTCCTATTTGGATTGATTTTGGCCTTCCGTTTTCACGTAAACAGAGTTTTAAAACCCACATATCAAAAATCTGGCTTTAAAAATATCCCATTTAGAGGGCTAAAACGCACATGTTACAATGGAGTTTTTATTTTTATCCACATGTTGCGCTTCCACCTAAACAGGAGAAAATAATATCCACATATAAAAATACGTGGAAACAGCACCTCAGTCACACTTTACCCCCCTATACGACACCCCTGGTAGGAAATATGCACATAAAGGAGAATACATTCAATACATTTTGATAAGACAGACTGAGGAGATAAACAGGACACATCTGCCACATAAACTTGATGAATAAATGTTGACTGTGTGTGTCAGTTGAGGCAGTGGCTTGACTGAGGAGCTGTTTGGCATTTGTTGACTGCTGGCTTTAGCCCCTTCCAAGCAGTTTATAGAAGTAAAATGTTAATTAATTAAATAAACACATAGGCTAGCTATAACTAAAACCAGAGAATCTCATTAAGTGGTCTTTTATTTTCCCAGAGCTGTACGTATTTTTGGCTTTACAGGCCTATTTTTTCAAACTTGTCTTTGAATGGATTAATTGTGTGTTAAGTAGGCTAGATGTCTTAAGGTTGTAGTAGTATGACAACCATACACTAAACTAATTGCAGTAAAATATTGCAGCTACACAGATTGGCACCTTTAGGTTATCCAAACAGGCCTACTTAGGAACGGAAAGGCCCTGAGGACACAAATGTTTCCCAACCATATACATCAACAACATAGCTACCAAATTTTAAGTCAGATGTGTTAATTTAAGTCAGATATGTTATTATACTGACATAGTACATGTACTGAACGATGTTATACATTTTAGCGAGGGACAGCACACAGTTGGTAGGGTTTGGCGCAGTGGGTGACTGCATGTTCGGATTCCAAGCTGGGTTCAACGCCATCTGGTGGTGAGAAGGAGAATCGCTGCAGTAGAGAGGTGAAGATCAGGAACAGCTCCATTCTAGCCAGCTGCTCTCCTGGGCACCCTCTTTTACCTAAGACAAAAAAGAGGAATTCACACAACACAGACATACTAAACAGATATGCAGGGGACTACAATGACTACAGTTTAATATATCCACAGCTTCTGTATTAATCCTGTGTTGTGCATTATAGCTTTTAGTTTCATTTTAAAATACATTTCTTGTTGGGATACTATATTGCAACCTCACAATTTCAGTAGGGCGAGATACAGTATTTCCCATTTTCAAATTTAAACTGCAATGAGCTTTGATTGACATTTTGCTCTGTTCGTGGAAATACTCATCAGACTACAAACTGTGGGTGGTGGCAAAATGATCATAAACAACAATAGCAATACAGTAGGCCTAATTTCATTTCCGCCAACAGTACTGATGAAAGGCCCAGGTAGTCTAATTCACGTTTTTCCAAAATTTTCTTCCATCTGCATCGTTAATCACGTAAATGTCAAAGAACATTGAGGGACTGATGTCTGGGGCACTACCTAAACTACCTCAACTACCTAAACAGCCTATTTAAAGAGGCACAATGTAGAATGACGTTGTTTGTCATGAAAAAATGCTGTTTAAATAAAGTCGCTGTTGGAATGTTTTTTTATCACGGAATGCCAGCAGATGATAAAAATCTGAATACAAAAAAAGAGTGATTTGTACGAGAAGTGTCGTTAGGTTATGGCTATAACCCTCGGTTCTTTGATAACAGAGTGAGGTGTTTCACTATGGGATACGCTTGGGCGTGACCATCTATGGAAGCTCCAATGACATTACGTCTGTCAAAGACAGACAGTCGACGCAGTCGGGCTCCGCCCGCTTGGGGTGTCTACCCCCGTCGACACGCTGAGTCCAGCATTCTCGCTTTCTTCCCGTGAAGATCTACTACAAGCTCCTCGCACCTGCCAAGGCTGTGCTCGCTTAACCGTTCACAGACGGACCGTCCAGGACCCCGTCGCCGAACGCGACCGCGGCCGGTAAGTGCTATATTGTTTGCCTTCGTCAAGAAGTGCATTGAAGGTTTGCAGTTAAGTCAGCTTACTTTCCAACTCAAGTGAAGTGTCCGCGTCGTGGCGAACTTCAAGTTTAGCATGGCGGGCTACCTAACCCACCTAGCTACCTAACTTCAGCTTAGCCTGATTTAGCTACCTCTACCTCCACCGAGCACTCGGGTGCCGGTGATAACTTATTAATGGTAAGCTACACCGTACAACAGGGAGCGAGAACGCCTTACTCGCTACTCTGTTTGACTATTTTCATCTGTTTTCTGTTTGTAACCCACCGCATGTAAACCCACTCGGCGGGAAACAAGTTGCCAGCTTCGATCTGTAGCTACAAGTTTAGTATGGCGGGCTACCTAACCCACCTAGCTACCTAACTTCAGCTTAGCCTGATTTAGCTACCTCTACCTCCACCCAGCACTCGAGTGCCGGTGATAACTTATTAATGGTAAGCTACACCTTACAACAGGGAGCGAGAACGCCTCACTCGCTACTCTGTTTGACTATTTTAATCTGTTTTCTGTTGGTAACCCACCGCATGTAAACCCACTCGGCGGGAAACAAGTTGCTAGCTTCGATCTGTAGCTACCCCGCACGTGCGGCTAATCTGCTAACACTGGTGTTAACTGAAGTAATCACTTGTTATGACGAGTTCTTCGAGTAACACTACTCTCCTCTCTCTTTTATTCTGAAATATGCTTCAGGCATTTCCCCCGCCATAGGGAAGAGTGAAAACAAAGAGTGAAGAGCCCGTTGCCTCCCGTGCCGGCGTCACGCAGCCCACCATGGCGGGCTGAGAATCCCAGGTCTGCATGGAACCCTACCATGCACATGCAACGGTTGCAGGCCGCCATACCTGCACCACTGCGTGGACAATACCAGAGGGAATTCGGGAGCGGAGGCTGAATGTGGTGATCGTCACTAACAGCCCCCATGCACAAGTCAGACTCAGTGGATACCATGCCACCCGAGGACGACCCCAGCTTAGGCTACCCCCTCTCACAGGGAGCAGGAGGATACCCAAGCATAAAGCACAATATCAGGGACATCACGTCGCTGCCCCCTAGACCCCAACAGGGTGGGCGACCTATCCTGCAGTAATCAAGGCCCCCCAGTGACCATGCTGACTCTGCGGCCCTCTGCTCAGGATGCAGGAGACAAGGAAAGGGACCAGCAACACTGCCCCCAACCCCCCCTCCCTCCTCAAGTCCAACCTGGCCACCCCTCCCAGCAGTCCTGGCCTGTCTGAGAGATGGCCCCCTGTCACTGGAAGCCTCACAAGTATTCCAAATGTGCCCTAACCGACGGGCTGTGTCGACTATGTCCAACATCGCTCTCCCCTGCAAGAGAGACTGATAGGTGGGCGAGCCGGTCCGATTGCTCTCTGATGCTGTCACCAGGTCCAGACGGACACGGCAAAACAGACACTCAGGCATCATCTACACGATGCACCAAGGGCCCGGCGCTGTGCTGGTGAAGATGAGGGAGACAAGGTCTCGGCAGGCAGAAGGAGGATGCTCTCTGGGCGAGCCTGACACACAAGCCGCCCCCAGGCCCCAACCTCCCAGACAGGTCAACACTGCCAAGGTAGTCATCCTATGGAGAGAGAGGCCATAGCCTGCACCCTAAGGGCTAGAACGGTCAGAAGCTCAAGGTGCTTCAACCCAGAACAGAGGCCCAAACTGTCCAAACGGCCTACAGGACCCAGTGGCGGACCTGACAGCCCAGACTCACTTGTTCCCACGTCCTCGCCCACAGCGGAGAGGAAGATGGAGAAAAGGTTATGTCTTACAGGTGTTCAAAATCTGAAACTGCAGACAAAGTGTCACCAAGCACAAATCACACCCAATCTCAGTGTCCAGTAAATATACATTATTCGCACCTAGGCCGTGGGCCAAAGGCGAATCTGTTGATACAAAATAAACGCCAATGCTACACAGAGGGTAATTTCACCAAACTGTTCAGTATACCAAGGTGTTCAGTATACAAAGATCTTTATCTTCCTAGCATGGGCCAGGAACGATTTGGTCAACACATAGATGCACATAATGCATGAGAGCGGTCTCATCTCACTAAGGTGTTAAGTAGACTAAGGTCATTCGCACCAAGGCAGGGCCAAGGGCGAATTTTATTAACACAATATACACACATTGTGTCTCACCAGACTAAAGTGTTAAGTAAACAAAGGTCATTCGCATCTAGGTAGGGGCCTAGTGCGAATTGTTTTAACACATAACAATGTTAACATGTTATAAACATGCACACTTTGCATCTCACCAGACTAAAGTGTTCAGTAAACAAGGGTCATTCGCATCTGGGCAAGAGCCAAGGGCGAAATTGTTACTACATAACTTACACAAGTAATGCAAAGCAGTAGCCTCTGTCTCACCAGACTAAACTGCTCAGTAAACAATTATCATTTGCATCCAGGCAGGGGCCAAGGGTGAAATTGTTAACATTATGCACACAGGGGATACTATCACAGTAGTCTCAGCAGTGTTAAGGGAACAAATATCCCTCGCACCCAGGCGAGGGGCAGATTTGGTAACACAAAAGTGGCTCCCCTTGCAGCCTAGGGGTAGCCTCAACAGACCAGTGTGCTTTAAAATAAATAAAGAATGCCATCCCCATCCATGCCTTGGGCCAAGGACGGAGTTGTTATTGAGAAGTCACACACGAGGTGTACAAGTACAATGTGCTGACACCAGAAATCTCTATCAAAAATAAATACGGTACATAAAAAAAAAGGGGTGCACCACTGTCATAACACCACCAGGGCGCACCATTTCCCCTTTATTGGCAGCGGAGACATAGCAGAGATCTCTCCGGTGACGCTACTAGTGTGCGTCACGTCACGGCTGCGTGGGTAACGTGACTAACGTCATATAAGAGCGACGGGTCATGCTCATCCATGACGTACAGTACACAAACGCAACACTACTTTATTCCACTGTAAGTGGATAAAGAACTTCTGTTGATCACAAAACCACCTAGGTTCAGTGGAACACTAATTTAAGGTCAGTAGACTGAGTTCTCGAGTTACGAACGAAGAGATCCCTTCTTTTCTACTCTAAGGAGCCGTCATGGGCTCTGTTCAACATACTGCGCGATCTCAGCTGGAAAGCGCATTTTACAGACCGTCTTATAAAAACAGGTATGCCACAATCGCATACATCTGACAACAAGGTGCTTTGTCAATCATATCATCGTCTCGATTTTGGGGTTGTCACAAGAGTTACAGCAGATGATCTTATCACAAGGCTGTAGCCTGTCTGAAATCAGAATGTGTATTATGAGTTTCGCCGCCACGGCAAAACATACAGCATCTCGCTGCCTCAACCGGCGATTGAGGACGGCGTTAGCCCCTCTGACAGGCTTGGGATCAGAATACTGTAATTAAGACAATTTCCCCTATTGCTCCCTCTCGAAGGAGTCAGCATTAGATTCCAGGACGGCGCTAAAGCATCGAGTGAATTTGGGTTCAACAAGTCACCGTTAGTAGTAGTCAGACAAGGTCTAGACTACAGTTGGTGTAACGGCATCCGCTATTACGGTAGCGAGAGGTGTCTCTATGATGAAGGGCTTTTACAGTAAAGCTTACAGTAAAGCTTACTGGCCACGTTGTTCATGCAGTGGTTTCACCATCGCACGTCCAGGGCGACCATATACATTAAGTGTTCTGGGCCCTGAAACATTTCCAAAACGATGTAGGTGGTTGAGGAAACTATTGATGGGTCACAGTTTCTGTTAAGTCTGCAGAACAGGGCCAAGGGGAACATCCTCTCTACTCTCAAACATCGGCTTGTGTGGAGCAGGGGTTGGTGCAGGTTTTTGCTATCTTTACACCTTGTAAGGAAACACACAGTGCCCTCTATTCCTCCTGGGCATAAAAGATGCACTAGATTGCTATGGGCAAAACACCCTGCTCTATGCATTCACACCAATAAGCATAATAACCCCCACACTGGTCAGAGTCAGGCAACAGAGCCTGCTACTGATTTTGTTGGCCCAGTTATGTCACCCTATGGGGGCACGATTGTGTAAGGTTGTTCGGAGGGCCCTCAGGGGCCCCACCTCTACTGAGAGATCCTCTCAGACAAGAAGCGATATTTATAATTCACACCTACACAGGCTGGTCCGGTAGGCTCATTCTGTGAGAGGTAGAATTCAGACGCAGTCGCCCTCTCCCAGCAGTCACCGAGACTGTACCAGGGGCGACAGCAGCATACACACTTCATACTTGGTCATAAATGGCGTGTGTTCAAGGTATGGGGCACACGGAGACACTTCTCCCTAACGCCCTGTTGTTCAGCTTCTTAGCTTCCTACGGGATCTTTTACACAGGGTTAAAGTCTTTCCCAATAGGAAAGTTTACCTTGCTGCATTTTCAGCCAGCCACTTAAGTTTTGAGTACAAGCCAGCAGGGTAGTACTCCTTGGAGACTTAGTTCTGGTTAAGTTGAGCTACACGCTCACCCCTCCAAATCACTGGTTTGAAGTTTAGCTTGTCAAGACTGTTCTAATACAGCATTAACCACCATGAAATGAGTGAGTGAAGTAAACGCCTTCCTTGTGAGGCCCTCTTGGTTTACAATCTGACTCTGATTTGAAGAAGGTGCGTCTTCTCCCCATTACAGATTTGTGCCCAGAGCAGGACTTTCTTTAGATGTCGGAGAAAGGACCTGGATGCCCCGCACCCTGCCCCCTCACTCAGAGGAGGGTCAGGAGCTCAACTATGTGTGTCCTGTTAAAGCTCTGTGACTATACAGAATTTAGCAGAGTTCAACTTTTTGTGGCGGCCACACGCCATAAAGGACTACCACTGCCACGTCAGGGGTTGTCTCATTGGATTTTGAAAGCTACAGCGGTTGCCTATCAGAATAATGTCTCGCCGGCCCCTTAGGGACCTAAGAGCTTATGCATTAACAGGAATGGCCAATTCCAGGGCACTGTCCACGGGGTTGCCAATGGTAGGCCTGTGCAATGTAGCGAACAGGGCCCCAGGGTACACGTTCGCCCGCTTTCATGAGCTAGAGGTATCTGGCCGACACTTATCTCACGCTGTACTAGGTTCTGACTCCCCAGCAGCGATCTATACATTCTGACCGATGCTACTGTAATAAGGGCTTTACATAGCGTGCATTCCGGGAGTGGGCTATATCTCCCATAGTGAAACACCGAGCGAAGTTAGAAAAAGAACGTTAGGTTATGGCTATAACCCTCGGTTCTTTGATAACAGAGTGAGGTGTTTCACCTATTTTTCCCTCCTTGCACTAGTTGTTAGGTGGGGAAGAAACCGTTAAGAATGCTGGACTCAGCGTGTCGACGGGGGTAGACACCCCAAGCGGGCGGAGCCCGACTGCGTCGACTGTCTGTCTTTGACAGACGTAATGTCATTGGAGCTTCCATAGATGGTCACGCCCAAGCGTATCCAGATGGTCACGCCCAAGCGTATCCCATAGTGAAACACCGAGCGAAGTTAGAAAAAGAACTCCCACGACACTCGTAGCGGACCACTCTGTCAAAAGTTGCATTTGAGGTTCACTGACAGAGGACTGTGGAAGTGGTCGCGAGAGTCATCGTTCACTTAGGCTACTAATGACTCAAATGAGCATCGACTGACTCGAGACAGTAATGAATTTAACTTTTAATCCTACCTAGAGCCCCTTTAATACTCACCCAAGGAGAACGGCAGGAAGGCCTCCCTCTTCCTGAACTTCCCCTCTGCATCCAGGAAGTGGCCTGGGTTGAAGGTGTGAGGGGTCTCCCACTCCGTCTCGTCAAACAGAATAGAATGTAGGGTCCCTGTTACCATTGTTCCCTGAGAAAGCAACACATTCATATTGATCATACAGGCAAAAACAATCAAACAACAACAACAAAATGTAGATGTTAACAACAAAATTTTCCATGACTTTCTATATACATTGAGCAAAGTTTTTGAGCGAAGCCATGTGCATAGGCCTATTTACTTACTGTATAATAAAATACATGGAACATTTTACTACAAAATTGGGCCTACATTTTAAAATTAGTTTTGCAATTAAAATTCCTCATTTTGGAATCATATTTTTTGATTGCTTGTTAGAAAAAGCACATGCTCAAAAAACAAATTTGTTTTCAGTTGCAAGTGCCTCCGATCTACAGTACTCCCACTCCAAGGACACCATCCAGTTTGAAGCAAATCCTCAAATAGGCACTCTCATTTAACCTGGTTCTCACGCAGATGGATATTCTAACTCTCATTCACCTTAGGAATAACATAGTGTCCAATTTTTGTGTCTTGGGTGGAACTTCTTGCCACATTCAACGGAACAATGTCTCCAAATCTCTGAATCTCATGGATGACAGCGTCTGTGTAAGGCATGTTCTCCCGATCGGCCACAGAAGGCTGCTTTGACGATCCCACCACTCGATCAATCTCCTCCTGCACCTTTCCTAAAGAAAATGCAGCAACACAATCATTGTTGTGAACGAGGTTGTACAACTTTGTTACCTGACTCTTGGCCGTAGCCGAACGCAGCCAAATGCTGTAAATCAGGTTAACAACTTGGACCAATGTTTCATGAAATCTGAATGGTTTTCCTCACGCTGTATCTCTGGATACTTGATCATGTACAGCAGTGCCCAGTACAGTGTGGCTGATGTGGTCTCAGTTCCAGCTAAAAACAGGTCCAGGGCGCAGTGGCACAAGTTCTCCACATTGAAGCCTGCTGCTTTGTCCTCCTTCCACTATAGAAAGCAAACATAAAGGGTGGAAAATGAGGAGTGCACGAATGTTAGGGACTATTAGACGGGAGAAAACCTGTTGAGAGAAATCGTAAACCTGTGTCTATGCACATACTAATTTTTAAAGGGGCACTGTGCAGGAAATGGTCAAAAAAGTTAGGCTACTGCAACTGTGCTGCTCATTAAACTGGGTTGCCTATTGCCAAATTTAATCTTTTCATGAAAGTTTACTAAGTAATCAATTAATATTTTCTAGTATGGCCCAAGTACAGTCATTTTTGCAGCTAAATATGTTTATTTCAGGAAATTCAAAATGGCAGACCATGGAGAAGATTCCCCCTTTTTATGTATGAAAAGTGCAATTTTCCCAGTCATAATAAATATTTAGAATTTGATGGTGGTGGTAAGTACTCATAAAAAGGTAACATTAGTGAATGGGTAGCATGAATTCTGGAAAAAAAAAACAACTAAAAATCTTACACAGTGTCCCTTTAAGCTATTTGATAAGTTGACTACATCATTCACTTAAAGTCATTTAGCTATTCATATGCATCAGTCCTTTTCCTATCCCTGATATCAACTGAAGAGGGTTAAGACCGAAACGTCTGAAGGGCAATAACACACAACTTGGTGTCTTGTTCTCTTTATTTTGTCAGCTTATTATTCATAATAAGTCACCCCTGTTGAACAAGTATGTTGTAGCGCCTTGCTCAGTGATAAATTAATCAAGGGGATTGAACTTGTCACCAACTGGAGTTACGTTTGCTTGTCTAATCAACCCAGTTCACGCCCCCACATTTTTGTCTTATTATAAATAAATGTAGGATCCTCACACTCAACACTCAACCCACCTTTTCCATCTCTGCAAGGAAGCAGTCAATATAGTCTCTGGGATTTAAGGGATCATAGTCTGCATGGTCTTTCACTTTCCCTTTTACAAAGTCGACAATGCCATCCGAAACGGCCAATAGTTTCCTGTGTGGGCCGGGAATTCTGCGCATCAACCATGGGAGCATATTGTACATCTACTGAGAAGAAAATGCAGACAGTAGAACAGAAAAGGAAAATAAACGGAAGACACAGTACAACAACAAAAAAAGTGAAATAAATAAAGTGAGATGACATCTGAACGTGTTAGAGTAAGAGGAGAGGGTGACCTGACCTGGGCACAAATGTCCGCCTCAAGACTGACGAGTAAATTGATGTTCTGCAGGAGGGACTGGAAGTCATTGTCAGTGTTCTCGAAGCGTTCTCCAAACACCAGCACACAGATGATGTTGGACACAGTATTGTTAATAAGCAATTGAGGGTCAAAGGCCTTACCTAGTAGAAGTATCAAATAATGTGGTGAAGACATGCACCTGACTTACTATATTATATAGAATTAGTAGAGGAAACAACATTTTTGAATAAATAAAAACACAGTTAAAAGATTTCCTGAATAATACCTGAATTGCATTCAGGGTTTTTAATAGTGTTGCACCAATACCAATACCAGTATCGGTGGAACGGTGGATCGGCACTAAAATGGTGGTATCGGTATCGGCGAGTACCAACAAATATGGCACCGATACCATTTACAGGTGCTTGTATGACACTAAAACAGCCTTGAAATTAGTTATTTCATAGAGGTATTTAAAAAGTATAAAAAGTTTTGCTGGATTCACTTTGTATTAGTCTTTTTCCTGTTTCACAAAGGTAGGCAGCAGCCTGACAAAGCCATGCAATGATTTTACATCCAAGTAGTATGCACTACAGCCCTTCATATATATATACATTTCAAATAGGGTGGTATCGGTATCGGCCGATACAGCACAGGTATTGGGTATCGGTATCGGGGCTAAAAAATTGTATCGGTGCAAGACTGTTTTTTAAACCAATGTCTTATCTCATACCCCTGTACATTTATGACCTATTAATTACGTGACTAAACTTTGTAAATACCTTGCTCATTGCTAAATGCTTCGTTTAGATATCGGCATTCCAGAAGAATTGATGGCTCAAGGCTTCTTTTGCCCAATCCAAAGTTTCTCAGAGTGTGCAGAGCAAACCTCCTTTGCTGTTTCCAGCTATATCCATTTGAGGCAAGAATACCTTTGGAGACAAACACCATACTAGTCTGTATTTGTAACATTTCACAGCATATTGAGGATTCTGTCAGACAGTGTCAATATTCATGTTTTCCAATTTATTCACATTTGAGAAATCACCTTTGCCACCAATCATGTCTTCAAATAATGGTATACCAGTTGGTCTGCCAGCAAAATGGTCTCCTTGATTGATATACACTTCTCACACTTTTTTGTAGCCGTTGACAACCACAAGTCGTGCACCGAAAAGCCGAACGTTGAATACAGGCCCATATTTCTCAGCAAACTGAAGGAGAAGCACAGACAACAATGCAGCACATGTTTAGGCATTAGGCATTAAGACATTACTTCAATATGGCTTCTGGAGGTTGTACATGGCCTACTAATAATTAAAAAGCAACAAGTAGGCCTACTTGAAAGTGATAAGGGTGGTAAAGGGCCTATTTGTTTAAAAAGCAACACATTTGTGGACAGGCAGCATGATGTATCAAGAGCCACGGTATCCAAGGTAATGTCGGCATACCACCAAAAAGGATGAATCACATCCAACAGGATTAACTGTGGATGCAAGATGAAGCTGTCTGAATTCTCTGAAAGGGATGTTTGAGTTGTAACCCGCACTGTATAAAAAAAACCCCACAAAACCACAGCCATCCAAATCACGGTAGAATTAAATGTGCACCTCAACTCTCCTGTTTCCACCAGAACGGTCCATCGAGAGCTGCACAGGGCCAATATACACGGCCGGTCACCCAAACATCCCATTCAGACAGCTTCCTCTTGCGTCCACAGTTAATCCTATTGGATGTGGTTCATCCTTCTTGGTGGTATGCAGACATTACGTTGGATACCGTGGCTCTTGATACATCACAAAGACTTGCTGTCTCGGTCAAAGATGCAAAGTGTGTGTGTGGGTTTTTTTTTACAAAATGATCCCAAATTATTCAAGATTGAGATTTATCATGACCACAAACCTCCTCAACCACAAGAACTTCAGAATTATGTTATGTTTCTAGGTAACATTCAGTGCCCATCTCTTTTCAATGCAATTTTTCAGTCTCATGTCAAAGTCTGTTGGTTCAAATAGGACAATGCTGGCAGCATTTAAGGAAGAATCTGACACATTCCAACCTCAATTTTGTTTGGCTATAGTTTATACAGTTTATAAAGTCTATGATCACAGAACAAGGATGGATATGCCATTTAACTATTTTATGGTCAAATTCAAAGCCTCTGACATTTGTTAATTATTTACTAATTCAGTTAGGGCCTACTTTTTGGAGCAGTAACTAGTTACTTTTTCCAAGTAAGCCACCGTGCCAACGTGCTTATTTTCATTACTAGCATTAGCCTACTCGCCCCTGCATCGGGGTATCGTTTGCTAAATTTCTGATTTGAAATGGTTGCTTAAAGAATTAATAGCAAAGTTCATTTGATGGTGCACTTCTCAACTGAAAGCATGTAGTTTGTACCAACTGGTTTCACGACAGGTCCTAAGAGAAGTCGGCCATGACTCAACGTTCTAAGACCAACTAGAAATTGTTACGCCCGTTGCACCAGCTGGACTTAATTTGTGGAAAAAAGGCTCGCACACTCCTTTGGATTTTTTTCTTCTTTATTTTTTTTCTTTTTATTCATTGGCAAGCATGATGACGTTTCGACCTCTCTGTCTTCCTCAGATTCACCTGAAGACTGAGAGGTCGAAAATGTCCTCATGCGTGCCAATGAATTAATAAAAAGAAAAAAATAACTTAAACAAGAAAAGAATCCAAAGGAGTGTCCGAACCTTTTTTCCACAAATACGTTATTTCTTTGTTCAGCACCAAGGATTGTGCAGCACAAGTAACTCTATCAGCTGGGCTTAAGCCTTCTTCTGGCTAAGATTGGGCGTAAAAGTAGTAGTAGTATCTTTATTGTACCCCATGGGGGAAATTTCTTCTAGTGAGAGGAGCGTAAGACATGAAAACATACACAATACAGTCAGATTCCCAAGCACATTTACCCCAAACAACACATTTAGTCCGGGAGCCGTGGGGTTGAACCCAGATTTCTTTGATAAAGTTTTTTTTTTGCTTTATCTGATAGATTTTAGGCAAGTCTTCAAGATTTCAGACGATGCCCGGTGATATCCCTTGAGCATTTCCAGATTTTGAGCCTTTATTGTCCCATAAATGCAAATTATGACAAAAAAACTAAAGACACCTAATTTTACTGTGAATAATGTTACAAAATGTACCAAATTGCTTATATTACCTGAAAAACATTCACATTGGACTGCCTTAACACTGCCCTTATTGAAACAAACTCAATATGGGGTAATAATTAACCCTTTCATAACAGCAATCCCACAAATAAGGCGAGACACTGTAGGTGAATATGGTATTTTTTTTAACTTGCAGATATCGATATGAAACTTCATCAGATGATTACTCGTATGAATTGGAGAAAAAAATGTATTACAAGTTTTCTATATTTTATGTTTAAATATGCTAATTAGGCTATTATCTAATTAAATATGCACTAATTTGCATATATTTTGATGCAATGAATCTGACCACCTGAAAATGCCAGCTTCAAAATTCCTTTTTTATTTTGTTAATATCGTACATACAAGAATATTTACTGTGGTTAATTGTGGCTATCTCCTTTTGTTATCCAGGTACAGAGAAAATACTGCTAATAACCTTAAAAAATGCGATTTTGGCCTATTTTTATGCATTTAGTTATATAAATCAGGTCATGAATGTCAAATCAAGAAATGCCTCAGTAAAAACATTCACAACATTGCTTAGAATAAGACTGTAAAGTATGGAACGGATTGTGCATTATGAGATCCTGCATAACATCACATCATGACAACATACATGACAACATCGCCGGTAGGTAGCCTACCACAAATAGCCAACATAAAAGAACCCCCCCCCCCCCCCCCCCAAAAAAAAAAAAAAAAGAAAAAAAAGAACAGAGTGTGGGGGTAACTGGTGAGCAGTCGTTGGCTGTTCCAAAAGATGAGTAAAGAAATGACATACATCCAGTGTATCCAGACTGGTATTGAATGATCACTTAAATCCATAAAGCCATCAAATAAGATCTGTACATGCATTTAAATTTACACAGAAAGACCTATATACACTGCAACATACAGTACCGCACGCTCAGAGACAGTGAGAGAGAGAGAGAGAGAGAGAGAGAGAGAGAGAGAGAGAGAGAGAGAGAGAGAGAGAGAGAGAGAGAGAGAGAGGTCTAAACATGGGAAAACAGCTATACATTATATATGGGTGGTTGACGTTTAAGGGCGTAACGCAAAAAAAAAAAGTTTTTCAAATTCCTGAAAAAAATGATGGATAAAAATTGGAAAAAATAGAAAAAAATAAAGCACTCAGTGGTCTGTGGAATTTCACCTTATTTTTGCCATTTTTGGGAAAATGTGTCCTGCATCAACACATAGCATAGGCATGTCACACCGCAGGAAAATGGAGTCACACCACAGGGAATTCACTGCATTATGGCCATTTTAATCCTTTTGTATACATGACTGACATCTGAGCTCATGCTAACTTGATAATGATATCATGTTTAATCTTAATATGTGTTTTCATTAATAAAAAAACCTTTTTTTCCTCCTATAAGAGCAGTCACACCACAGGACACCATAAAATGAACCTAAGCATTGCCTGACAGAAAGATTGCAATATGAAGACATATTAAGAGGTTAAGAGTCACCTTAAACTTCCACAGCACTCTCCAATAACTGAGGTACTGACTGGTTAGGAGCCAGTCTTTAAGACCCTTGTAGTTGACCTTGCAGCTGCCCATTCACAAACATTGACATACATGTCACCCCACAGGACGCAATTTTTGTTACGAAATTGAACTTGTAGTTAATATTACTGTCTTGAGTTTTTTCCACATTCACATATCTTAATCTAAAGTTAAGATTTATGCAATCATGCCAAATGCTTCATACATTATTCAAAATGTTGTTGGTTAATTTATATATATATTATTATATATTGTTTCATTAATGTTACAGTCACATAATATATTGTTTCATTAATGTTACAGTCACACCGCAGGAAATTTGACATATAAACCTTTACATAAATCTTAACAAAAATGTTTCTTCTCATCTAAGACTAATATGAAACATAATGTACCACATCTTCTTTCATTGACATTTGTTTTTTAAGGAAAATAACAGTTTTGTAGGTTTTTAACCAATGTTACGAAAAAACAAGGCGTCACGTCTCCCACCCATATACTGTTGAGTCAAAAAATTAAGTGAATCCAGTGTATCCTGACTGGTATTAAATGATCACTTAAAAGTCCATAAAGCCATCAAATAAGACATGTACATGCATTTAAATTCGCACAGAAAGACCTGTCTAAACCTATACAACATACAGAGTCCTTAACATCTAAAACACCTATAGCCTACATTATATACACTACACGCACACGCACACACACACACACACACACACACACACACACACACACACACACACACACACACACACAGTAAAGCTCACACAACATTGGTTCGGCAGCATCCCAGCTGAAAACATGCACAGAAAATGGTGCAAGGCACACTGTTTACAGCACAGCTACATTTCTTAGAATTGCAGGGGCTTTTACTCTTGCAATCACATCTGATCATCTGTAAAATGTAGTCTGGTGCCACTTTGACATTTTCTGGAACACTTATTGGTATCAGTGCTTTGTTGCAATGGTCTTTCTTCCATCCAAATGTTTCAGGAGATAGTTCAGGTGGAGTGTGGAGTGTGTCCTCCACAATATTGCTTGAAAATGAGCCCTTTTCACATTCTCAAGAAATGCCTCTGTTGTTGGTGGAAGAGCAGCCAGGTTAGGTGAAGATAAATTACCTTTCCCATTCCTTTTTTTCCCCATACCACCACCAACCTCGTATGTGACATGCTGATACTGTCTGGAATGCCATAGCATGCCGACACAAAGTTAGTGGCCTCACTGGAAAGTTGTTGGAATGGTGCCAGCACATTACCAATTGATGTCAAGTGATATCCAGCTTTTAGGGTCTTGATAACAAAGCCTTTACAAATACCAAAATAGGATGCCGCAGTGTCACACCCTGATATGGCATGGGCTGGTAAAAGGTCAATTACAATGTCATTTTGTGGATTTACATTTTTAATTTTATCTCTTTCCATGTTAATACGACCACCACTGAAATTATGTACTTTGTAGGCAAACAAATAATCAGCCAAAAATGATGTACGTAATTATTACTTACAATTTTTATTTTGTGTTACAACAGCACAGGAAGAGTAAATAGCAATGTATGAAATGGTGAAATTCTGTGTTGAATTAGTAATCCTTTCTGGGTATGTCTGAGCTGACACCACCAATATTCGCCTAAATGTTACATATTTCTGCTTGACAAACAGCTAGTTATGTAATTGTCTAAAATTTATTTGGTACGAGGACACTTTCTCCACTTTGATGTGGCAGGCCTACCACCCAGAATGCTCTATGGTTAATCATAGTGCAGTTATGAAGCTGTCAAAAGCTTGCGGGCTATGGCTGCAGCGAAATCAACATGAAAGGGTTAATATCTGAAATTGGCACATCACCCACTCTTATCCTGATGGGTAAATGTTGGACAACTACAAACAGCAAAACCAAACAACCCACTATGAGATATAAAGCCACGTTTGGCGAAATGTTGGCCTTTGTGTCTCCGACTTGGAAAATCAGGCTTTTTGGGTGAATGCCCCGTTCCCAAACATGCATGACCCCACCCCCACTGATGTCCATACCTCACCTGTTCTTATACACATCCTACCATGTAAACAAACACAAAATAAGTATGGTATAGGGTATTTGGTCAGCATAACATGAATTGGGAGCCAAACACTGTTGTAATCTATGGCTGCAGCACATCAAGCATAAAAGGCTCAATATCTGAAAATGCTCAAGGGATATCACCGGGCATCGTCTGGAATCTTAATAGGTACACCTTAAGCAACCACAAACTGCAAAGAAAAAAACTTTATCAGACGAAACTGGGTTCGGCTGATATTTGGCTTTTGGCTGCCGGACTAATTCCCCCATAACATAGACAGGACGTTGGACAAGAACAGATGTAATCCATCAACAGTGGTCAGTCCCAGTTTACCCCATAGCGTGGGAGGATGTGCAAGCAGCAAATAAATAAATAGATAAGCAAAAACATTATAAAAAGATAAAGCATTAGAGTGTCATTCATTCCTTCTCAGGCCTGCTGAAATGCCAAGTTAGGAGGTAGGTATAAATGCTAAGAACTAACCCCATTGCTGTAGTCATACTGAGAAGTGTGTGTGTGTGTGTGTGTGTGTGTGTGTGTGTGTGTGTGTGTGTGTGTGTGTGTGTGTGTGTGTGTGTGTGTGTGTGTGTGTGTGTGTGTGTGTGTGTGTGAGCATTAGGGTGTGTGTGTGTGTGTGTGTGTGAGCATTAGGGAGTGAGTGAGTGAGAGAAATGGGGCATGCTTGAGATATTTGACACTGCCCGACATTAATTCAGTGAAACCATGCACCCCAAGGTAGGCCTGTCAAAATTTCTGCACTAATTGTGCATTAACTAATCTATTGGGATATCTTGTGTTACCATTCACATTCACATGTACACTCTCAGAAATAAAGGTACAGAACTCGTCGCTGTGGCAGTACCCTCAAGGGGAGTACCATTGCGTCGCTTGGGTGGTACCTCAAAAGAGAGGTGACAGATGCACATTGGTCGACATTGCAAAAAACTGAACGCACCTCTTTTTTGGGGTACCAATCAAGCAACACAATGGTACTCCCCTTGAGGGTACTGCCACAGCGACGACAGAGAGAGTAGATAAGAGAGAGGTTCCGCTGGCCCATTGTTTCCGGGTTCTACTGTCGCAAGGGGGAGGGGGGGAAAATCCCCCTTTAGGCAGACCTACGGACTGTTCTATTCATTATAGGAGCATTATGACACGCCCCTTTAGGCAGACCAGAACCTGGTCACGTTAGGTGCCCATAGAAAACTATTATGTTGGCATATCTCTATACTTAAAGAATCTCTGGCGAAGAGTTCTGTTCATTTATTTCTGATAGTGTACAGAGAGCGTGAGAAACACATAATGTACGAGAAGCACACAGGCCACACTCCACCTGTCAAATGTAAAGACAGTTGGTCTTTCAATCTAGGGGTTGCAGGGTCGAATCCCCCTTGACCTCTCCCTACATCTCCAACCATGGCTGAACTGCCCTTGAGTAAGGCACCTAACCCCACATTGCTCCAGGGAATAACCAGTACCCTGAAAAAGAATAGCTGTAAGTCGCTTTGATTAAATGGAAGCGTCCGCTAAGTGTAATGTAATGTAACTGTAAATCAACAGGCAAAGGACAAAGGAACATACCACAGAATAAGTACCGACTGAAAACCCCTTCACCTCTATCTGAAAATGAATTGGAACGGCCCTAGCCCTTCTTGGGAACGCGGAAGACGGAGGGGAAGGGGAAAGGCGTAATGGGGCCTTTCCCCTTGAAATGGGATTCAGCCGAAGTGGCAACTGTAAACCACCTCAGGCACAGGGTTGCCAGATGAGGCTGATGATTTCCAGCCCAAAAAATTATCAAAACCTGCCTGGAAGCACTAAATCCTGCCCAATTCTATTTTCTATGCCCAAAATTTTAGTGTTTTTTTCTCCAAAGTCCATTTTTCCCGCAGACGGCCATCCTAAGCAGCCCAATTCGGCCAATCTGGCAACACTGCTCAGGCACCTCGTGACAGATTAATAAGACCATGCATGCCGAGAAACCAGTTCCTGAAGTACGGCTGGATGCTAATTCTGTTTCACTTTCACATTTCACTTTCACATTCACACAAACATTTGCCCCACATGCATACCTCACGAAAGAATGAAGGAAGGTTGTCTAAAAAATATGTTAATAATATGTTTGAATGTTTCCTTAAAGATTTGCATCTTCATTACCCCGGCACTCATTTCCTGAAGCGATTTCCTCATTATCTGTTCCCAGCTGGGACTTCTATTACAAATAGGCTACATACCAATGAATATCAACATGTCTTATTTCAGGAGGTGGGCTAATAATATCATCCTCAACTGTACATTCAGTACCAGCCTCTCGCTACATAGGCCTACTTTTGAAAGACATCATATTGTACAACATGTACAACATGTCTCGCGATCAACCTGAGGGACCTTGAGGGGAATTTTTTATATGTATGATACATAAGATGATGCCAGACCGTGTAGAGGTTGAAAAACAAATAAAATAATCTGAAAATGTAGGCTATTCTGTAGTGTATGGGGAGGGGTAAGGAAGATGCCAATCTTGAAATGTGCGGTCGAAGTGCACGCAAACATTTGCCCCACATCCACACCTCACGAAAGAATGAAGGAAGGTTGTGTAAAAAATATGTTTGAATGTTTCCTTAAAGATGACTTCATGAAAAAGATGTGCAGGAATTCAGGGCCTTTTTTGCCAGGTGTCCAGGGCTGCCACTAGGCATAAGCAGAGTAAGCAGAGCGCCTAGGGCCTCAACCACTTTGCCCCCAAAATGTGGGCCCCCTAAATTGAGATTGACTAAAAAATGTATTACAATTGAGTTATTATGTCTTTTATTAAGTTATTATTAAGTTGTTATTTCTTTGTTATTACCACTCTATTGCAATGGTTATGTACAATTAGTTGTCAAAGGTATGAAGTTCCAATGATGCACAGCTAATTTCCAGGTGCTGGTGAAGTGCAGTCACAACTAATCCAGAGAATAAGAGATAATTCACCATACACTGGTGGACTTCATTTTGTGTTTGTGTTGTTGTGTGAACTTCGACACCACCATCCTCACCAACTAGACCCATCTCTAAGGGCTTCCGCACATTGGCTCCGACAGAGTGCTGAGCACTGCTCCGCAAACGTTCGATTCCATTGTTTTCAATAGAACCCCGCACACTAGCTCCGATGTCCACGGATATTTGCCGATGGATAGCAATTAGAGACGAATTCTATTTTTTCGGCGCCGCCCATTAACTATCAATGCTACGTTCGTGTGAAATTGGGTTTGGGGGTCGGAATTCTGTCGGAAGCGAAAGTGCTCCGCATTTAGGCTATGTCGGAGCCAATGTGCGGCCGGCCTAAGCTTTCCTCCTGATGGAAATTGCCAAATTTGATCTTTTCATGAAAGTTTACTAAGTAATAAACTACCATTTTCTAGTATGGCCCAAGTACAGTCATTTTTTTCTAAAAATGTCTATTTGTGGACATTCAAAATGGCGGGCCATGGAGAAGATCCCCCTTTTAATCTATGAAAAGTGCAATTTTCCCAGTCATAATGAATACTTAGAATTTGATGGTGGTGGTAAGTATTCATGAAAAATGTAACATTAGTGAATGGGCAGCATGAATTCTGGAAATAAACAACTAAAAATCTTGCACAGTGTGCCTTTAAAAGTCTGCCTTAGAGACTCAGTATCCCCCTCTGCTCATCTCTCCTGTGGTGTTCCGCAGGGTTCGACTCTTGCACACCACTAGGCCAGTGGTTCCCAAACTTTTTCTTCAGGGACCCATGTTTTTACCATTGTAAGCTTTGGTGACCGAAACGCGCAAGTGCCCACACGAGAGGGAGTCACATGATACTCTGTTTCCTGCGAGTTTCCTTTCCTTTCCTTTCATTAGTTATCATTTTATTCCTCAATTTGTCTTCAGTCAAATATAGAATAAATGTTTTATGTATCACTTAGGCCTACATTTTTTTGCTTCTATGCATGCATATTAGTTTAAATGCTTTGTCATACATTCAACATGGGCTATATATGATATTAAAATTAAACCCCTTAAAATCAAGAGGGCTTCGCGACCCACTGTGGATCTTTGGCGACCCATAGGACCACGGCTGAGCAATACAAGAAAAAAGGCAAGGTATGATGATTTGAAAGCGCTTACAACTGCAATCCTTTAATTAACGATGACAATGATGTTAGTCGGGTCATAATGTGAGGTTCTGTGACCATCCTCTGGCAAGGATGTTTTGATGCTTGATTTGACCTCTCTTATCTGTGTGTGTGTGTGTGTGTGAGAGAGAGAGACATTATTGTCAACGTCCTAGTTAAACTGCACATTGGAGACTGTCAAACGCAATTTCAAACTTTTGTGCTAACCCTGTTACATACATTTTTGACAATAAAGTACACTTGACACACTTGACAAATGGGAACAACTGCCACTGTCAGCGGCATTTGCTACCTGAAAAAGAAATCTAAAACACCACTTTTTGGTAACATTATTAATAAAACCAAATAAAAACAAAAACATATGTGAAAAGTATCATTCTACTAATCTACTCATTTTAGCCAGTCACAGAGTATGGCTGCACATACACATTAGGCCTACCTTTGCGAACTCTAGATGGGCTTTGCTGAAGTCAGTCAGGTGATTCAAGTGCCCAACGAAGGGCAATGACCGGGGTCCTGGAGGGAAGTTCTTTGGTGGTTTATTCTTAAAGTAGTCCAACAGCAGAAGGAAAATTAAAAGAAAAAGTAAAACGCTTTTTATGTCAGTCAGTTCTAAAAGATATGCTATCACTGTCATTGTTCAATCCTTAAGAAGGCAGAGAATGCGCGCACACCAGTCAGTGGCACATATGCTAGACAAAATAAAATAACTGAAGTAAATAATAAATGTGAACAACGCTGTTAATGCTCCCAGTTGTTTAATGGCACGACACTTCGTTCCTTCTTCAAGTGCAACAAAGAACAGGTGTACAGGTTGTAGTTTATATACCTGGAAGGGGTGGGGGTGTGGGGAGGTGATGGTGATGGTGTCTCATACAAAAGTGAAGGGTAAAGTGAAGTGAAAGTGAAAGCCCAACTGGAAAACTCCAACTCCCATTGTCATTGTGACACAGCACACAAGTGTTCACTGCACACTACCCACAACGAAATTGCAATTCTTCCTCACCCGTGCAAGGGGACAGCCCCCAATGGCGCCCCTAGGGAGCAGTGCGGCGGGATGGTACCATGCTCAGGGTACCTCAGTCATTGAGGAGGATGGGGGAGAGCACTGGTTAATTACTCCTCCCACCTACCTGGTGGGTCGGGAGTTAAACCGGCAACCTTTGGGCTACAAGTCTGATGCCCTAACCGCTTACCCATGACTGCCTATATACACCTACAGTGGGCACCAGAGGGCACCTTTCCCAAAACCTTAAACATTATTTACAATATTTATAATCAATAATTTCAGAGGTTATAGACACAGCTCTTCATAAGTCAGTTTTCAAAAGACCATAGTCAGCCATATGGTCTGATGTAATCTGACTAGACACCTTAAACACATTATTACATTACATTGCTCTTAGCTGACGCTTTCATTTATTCAAAGCGACTTACAGTTATTATTTCTCAGAGTATTGGTTACAGTCCCTGGAGCAATGTGGGGTTAGGTGCCTTGCTCAAGGGCACTTCAGCCATGGATGGAGATGTAGGGAGAGATCAGGGAGGATTTGAACCTGCCATCCCTTAGTTGAAGACCAACTCTCTAACATTGTATAACAGGTAGCCTATTAAAAATGAAAATATCACATCATACACTTGTTCAGTAGGCCTACAGTTGGTAGTCATGAGGAAACATGAAGTGAAAAGTCCAACATGCTGGGGAGATTAAAAAAACATCCCAATAAACCAAATCAATGGAGCTAACCTATAAGAATGGCTTAATATCAAACTCCTTGTTTAAGCCTGCTGGAGACATAGTGTTAAGTGTGTGTAGTAGGTCTCTCGATGCACCAAGATGTTTGTAGTTGCCTCCCCTGGAGGCTCGTCCACTTTTTCGATGCCTATGTATTGGAAAAAGCACTGGTTATGCCCGACCTAAAAAAAAAGGCGCCGCCACAAGATTACACTCATCACCGCATAACATGCAACACCCCCTTCGTCATGAATCAGATGTCCCTGTGGCTTGGCATATGTGGGGTGCCCTTCCGACCACTGCGCGTTAGGATGAACGAGCAGCAACATCAGGTGCAGTGATGAGCGTAATCCTGTGGCATCGCATTTTTTTGTAGTCGGGCATAATCTGTGCTTTTTTCACATGTTTTTGCCCCCTATCAGGAGGTTGCTGATATCCCAACTCCACTCCTCAACCCCCATGAACTCTTATTGACTGCTGTCACCCCAAAATAACCAGGACTAGGCTACAACTCTGCTTTAGCCAGGACTTTTATTGCATTGACTGTTTTTCACAGTGAAGAGTCACCTCACCTCTTGCTGTGTGTGTGTGCGTGCGTGTGTGAGATTGTTAAGAGAGGGGGGGGGGGGGGGGGGCACACAGTGGGCAACTTGTGGATTCCAGGCTCTTCCATTGAGGCCTACTTGACCCGGGGTTTCTTCCTATGACTATGCGCCTTTGCACCTGGACACTTTGGACACTTTTAGTTTTTAAATTGTGTGTGTGTGTGTGTGCTTTTCACAGCTACCTGCTTTGTAGTTGAAATAGCTAGCTATATACAGTAAATAATAGGGTGAATTTAAATTGAGATGCCCAGCAGCATACACAAATACACAATACAGAACAGAAGTGTTCTGTGAAAATGCCTTGCAGTAGCCTGTATGGACTCTGGTGACTCAAGGCATCAAACCTTGTGCCCCTCCCATCATTCAAACACACTTAGTTCTTCTCACTCAGCAGCTCCTCAATCACCTGACCATTACTATCAGTACTATTTCCACCCCACAGAGTAGGCCTACTATGAGCATTAAAGTCCCCTTTTCTTATACGGGTCTGCTTTTCTACAAGAGCTCTGGAGAAAAGCAGAGCCGTATAAGAAAAAGGGGCTTTGGCGCCTCCAAGAGGCAATACAAATTAATACAACAACAAAGGCAAATGTGTTCAGCATTGCGGCGTAGGCTACTTGAACGACAGCACAAGATCAGCCTGCTACGGATGACTTCACAGAAAATGTTTCAGATTTATCGATCACGACTGAAATAAACATGGCGGTTAATTTAGATTCATAGTGAGTACTGAAAAGTTCTTAAGGAGGTACGCAAGCAGATTTTAGCGGGAGCACTAGCAGGTCAGGCCATTCGTTGTCGCCGTCCACCCACAGATTCAGGCTTGGCGTAAACCAGGAAACACCGAGGATGTGCTAAGGCCTTGTGATTTTTTTTTTTTACTATCGCAGTGGTAAGTCAATGTTGATATCGGTGAACCATACCTTTTAGTTTGTTGATCTGAAACTAGACTGGCGTGTTGTTGTGGGCCCATTCCTAGCTTACGGTATGCTAGCATACACGCTGTGGTATTGTCATTGTGAGCTTTTGCCTGACAATGAGCCCTAAGCCTTTTCTGTAATTATTAGTATTAATATGCACAGGTTGTTTTTATGTTGGACACAAAGTAAGCATACGATGCGTGAAAGAATTGGCGGTATGTAGAGGCTGTCCATCAAAGTCACCCAACCGACTCGGAGGTTAGCCCTCGTGACAGCTCAACGTGTGTGTTTTGTAAAGGAGGTGGTACAATGGCGGAGGACCCACAAAGAAACTTCCGCTCTGCCTATTACGAGAAAGTGGGCTTCAGAGGCGTGGAGGAGAAGAAGTCTTTGGAGATTCTGTTGAAAGACAACCCACTGGGTAAGCTTCTCCCTCCTCCTCTTTGTTCTGTTTCTTCTTCTGTTTCTTCTTCTTCTTCTTCTTCTTCTTCTTCTTCTTCTTCTTCTTCTTCTTCTTCTTCTTCTTCTTCTTCTTCTTCTTCTGCTGCTGCAGTGTCTACTGCTGAGGCTGTTTTCTTACACCCCTCCCACACTGAATGTGTATGTTAATTATTTTTCTATTCCTTCCCTTCAGATGTAGAGAAGCTCGTCACCTTCTGCCAGAGGTTCCCTCTGCCCTCCATGTACAGAATCCATGTGTGGAAAGTGCTATTAGGTAAAATACCTACCTGTGCTGAAAACCTACATGTCCCTATAACCCCTTCCCTTTGTGTGTGTGCCCATGTGTGCACTGTAGGCCTAAGCATGTGTAGAGTAGAGTAGTAGAGTAGAGTAGAGTATCATTTATTGATCCCGAGGGAAGTTAAGGTGTCCAGTAGCATACATGCATAAATACAGAAGATAAACACAAGGAGTGAATGTGGCTTTTACATAAAATGATCTGCTAAATAAAATTAATTTTGTATATAGCGTAGCATCTAATATAACCTGTGTTTGTTTGTTTGTTAGCGTAGCATAACCTGTATGTGTTTGTTTGTTAGCGTAGCATCAAATATAACCTGTGTGTGTTTGTTTGTGCGTGTGCGTGTTCCCAGGTATCCTCCCGCCCCATAGTGACTCGCACCCCCTGGTGTGCAGGTACAGAGTAGAGCAGTACGAGGATGTGCGAGGGGCACTCATGACCATGCGCTTCGTCAACGAGAAGACCCACTTGACACTGCTACACCTGCGCATGTTTCAACTGGAGAACCAAGTACTGCCCCGCTGCAGCGACCTGAGCCCAGTAAGGGACATAATGTGTGTGTGTGTGTGTGTGTGTGTGTGTGTGTGTGTGTGTGTGTGTGTGTGTGTGTGTGTGTGTGGTGCGTATCTATACTCACTGGCTACTTCATTAAGTATACAGTTCATTCAAAGTCACTTGCCCCTCAGCACACAAACACACATTTCAACTGCCCTTTATATGTGTACTATGTGTGTGTTGTGCATATCTACACATACTTCATTCAGTATGCAGTTCATTCATGGTGACTTATCTTCTTACCTCAGGGTGTATCCAGGGTTTTAAAAAGTATGAAAAGGTGATGACATTAAAAAGTCAAAATTCAATGGCCTTAAAAGTTGTACATTTGCTCAAAAGGTATTATTTTTAGAAAAATGAGGTATTATTTTTCGTTGTTGTACCATTTTGACAAAAAAAATTGATTGATTTTGTATCTGAGAGGGCAGTATGAAAGGCAGTCATGGTTATGCGGTTAGGGCGTCAGGTTGCCAAACTGCCAGGTTAATGGGGGGAGTAATTAACCAGTGCTCTCCCCCATCCTCCTCCATGACTGGGGTACCCTGAGCATGCTACCGTCCCGCCGCACTGCTCTCGAAACGAAAGTGAAATTACAAAAGATGTCTTGTAAGTACTTGCATCGGTGTGTCGTGATGGTTGTAAAAAAAAATCTAAAGGTAGTGAAAAAGGGTATTAAATGGTAGTAAATTTGACTTCAAGATTGGTGTATATACCCTGTACCTCAAAATGTGTGTGTGTGTGTGTGTGTGTGTGTGTGTGCGTGCGTCTGTGTGTGTTCCTGCCAGGACGATGTGGATGAGGATTTCCTGGCTATTGGGCATGCTATGGAAGAGTTGGTGGATGACCCAGTCGACTGTTACTGGCTGGTGAAAAACTTTGTCAGCCAGTTTCACCACAAGTTTGGAGACTCCATACCCCACCTGGTGAGTATGCCCCTTGCCCACTCAGTGCAGCTGGTGCTGGAGCTGCCCCAGTCCCAGGGTGGACGCAAAAAAGTTGAAGGGGACGAAGATTTACATTAATGAGGACTACCCTGAAGCTGTTCGACAGAAAAGAAAAGAACTCCTGCCCAAAATGAGAGAGGCAAGACAAAGAGGGGATATTGCCTTTCTCCGTTATGACAAATTAGTCATCCGGGCAGCAGAGGACAGTATACCAAATGAAGAGCAGTGATAAACTGCATTGAAAATAAAATGGACTGAGTATTAAATTGACATTTGATGTTATTAGGGCTACCTAAGAAAAGTCTTAAGGTAGCACATCTTAATATATGTAGCTTAAGAAACAAGGTCAATGACATCCAAGATTTTATTTCTTTGAATTCAGTACATATGCTTGCCATTTCTGAGACACACCTAGATCACACTTTTAGTGATGGCTTTGTAGCCATTCCTGGTTTTAAAGGAACAGACCACCCTTTTTTGATTTTCACATATTTACAGTATTTCCCAGCATTGTTCATGAATGTGCATATCATTTTCTTCTCAGTGTTTTCAGTACTTAGATTTATTGGATCAGAATTACTAGCATAGCTTAGCATAATCACTAGAAGTAACTGGTATCTTTAGCATCAAGCCAAAAGTCATCACTGGACAGAATTAAATTTCCGTTTTACACTGTGGTGAATTTTATATTAATTTTAAAATGGTTTATAAGTACATTTGATGCTGTTTTATTTTGTACCATAGACTTGCATTACTATGCCTAATTTGGCTATACCGTTAAACGGGGCAATGCAAACACATAGACAAAAATGATATGCACATTCATGAATAATGCTTGGAAATACTGCAAATATGTGAATATCAAAAAAGAGTGTTCTGTTCCTTTAATGTTTATAGAAGAGACAGAAATTGTTTTGGTGGTGGGGTTGCCTTCTATGTGCAAGACCAAATCCCGGTGAAAGTAAGGGAAGACATAATGACTGAGGAAGTTGAGGTGTTGTGGTTGCAAGTTAATTTACCACATCAGAAGGATATGTTAGTTGGCTGCTGTTACAGACCACCAAATGCACAGATTAGCTACATAGATGCTCTAAGTAACATGCTGGACAAAGTATGTGACTTGAATGTAGAGGTCATCTTAACGGGTGATTTGAATGTAGACTGGTTATCATCTAAATGCTCTTTAAAACTTAGGCTTACTAACATTGCCAATATATGTGGACTGAAGCAGGTAGTGCATCAGCCAACCAGGATAGGCATTAATAGTAGAGGTGTAGAGACTAGATCTTGCATTGATCATATTTACATAAACAGAATGGATATTTACTCCAAGGCAATATCAACTCCAATCGGTTGCAGTGATCACAATGTTGTGGCCATTGCAAGGAAAGGATACATACCAAAAGTCATGCCTAAGGTAATTTTGGCAATATCCTATAAAAGGTTTTCTCAGGAGGCTTTTGTGAATGATACTAGTAAGATAGACTGGTCCAATGTTTTTAAAGAAAATGATCCTGAAGCAGCACTTAACACGTTCATGTCCAAGTTTGTTACAGTAATTAACTCTCATGCTCCTGTCAGGAAAATGACAGTGAAAACATTTGGTGCACCTTGGGTCGATGAAGAGTTGAAAAAATACATGTCCAGGAGGAACCAGGCTAAGAAACTATCAATCAACACAAAAAGTGAGTCTGACAGAAGGAATTATTGTAAACTGAGGAATTTTGTCTCTAAACTAAATATGAGGAAAAAGAAGGAATATTTCGCTTCACAGCTGATGAGATACAATAATGATGGGAAAAAACTATGGAGTACATTAAATAGTATATTGGGAAAAAAGGCATCTCCCCAACCCACTTTTATTGAGAATGCAGGGAATTTTATCACTAAATCAAGAGACATTGCCAATCATTTAAACAATTATTTTACAGATAAAGTGGGTTCAATAAGATAGAGCCAATTACCAGTCAGTGATTGCAACTCTATTCTGAACATAAAGCATTTTATGAAAGGCAAAGCTAGTGGCTTTGAGTTTTGTGAAGTAGAGGAAAGAACCGTATGTAGAATGATCCAAGCATGCTGTAAAGACAAACAGGCAGGCAACGATTTCATAGATGGTAAGCTACTTAGAATGACTGTAAATTGCATTTCTGCAATTTCTGAAAGGTGTATTTCCGCAGGAGTGGAAGGAGGCTAAAATAATTCCACTACCTAAGGACAAAAAGGCAACTTTTGCAGCATCTAATTGTAGACCTATAAGTTTGTTGCCTGCCCTTGCCAAAGTTTTTGAAAAGATAGTATTCAATCAAATACAGCATTATTTCGCAGAAAACAACTTGATGACAGAGTTCCAACATGCTTACAGGAAAGGGCACTCTACCTGTACAGCTCTGACTCAAATGACGGATGATTGGTTGCAAGCTATAGATAACAAAAATATTTGTGGCGCTGTTCTTTTAGATTTCACAGCAGCTTTTGATGTAATTGACCATGGCTTGCTTCTTTCTAAACTACAATGTTATGGTTTCAAACCATCTGCAATTCACTGGGTAAAAAGCTATCTGACCAAAAGGTCTCAGAGAGTCTACTTTAATGGTTGTTTTTCTGATGGAGTAGAGGTTGAATGCGGGGTACCTCAAGGAAGTTGTTTGGGACCGTTAATGTTTTCCATCTTCACCAATGACCTTCCATTTGATATAAAGGATGCAAAGGTTGCAATGTATGCAGATGATACAACCGTGTATGCTTCTGCCAAGTCCACATCAGGTCTAACAGAGGCATTAAATCATGTGTTAGAAAAAGTGGAAGCTTGGGTGAAACAGAACAAACTTGTCCTAAATATAGCTAAAACAAAAAGCATTTTATTTGGATCGAATTATTCTTTAAAAAATGACCCAGTGATTCAGCTCTCTATAAACAAAATACCCATTGAACAAGTAAAGGAAACAAAACTATTGGGTGTAATTTTAGACAGTAGATTGACATGGTCAAAACAAATAGATAAAATAGTGAATAAAATGAGTTGTGCCCTGGCATTGGTGAGACGATGTAGGAATGCCATCACAAGAGAATTAATGAAAAGTGTAATAAGTGCCTTGGTTCTGAGTCAGATGGAGTATTGTAACATAATATGGTCTAATGCATGTGGAACACATCTAGCCAAACTTCAGGTAGTGCAAAACAAGGCAGCAAGACTAATTCTCCAATGCTCACAATATACGAGCATTACACATATGCACTCTTCTTTACACTGGCTAAAAGTTGAGGATAAATTAATGGCCTCTTTATTGTCCTCAACATGGGCAATATTAAATAATAAAACCCCTCTGAAACAATATAGCAGATTCTGTAAAATGTCTAACTCACACATTTATAATACAAGGTCTGCAACGACAGGGAAGTTTGTAGTATAAACAAATAAACAAATATACAAATAAACAAGATTACTATGCTTCCCTACAAAGCAAAAAGGCAGTAACTGCATTGCTGTTTAAGATTAGTTAAATTACTTTAATGCCATCTATATCAAAGTCTAAAGTTAAATAAAATTATTGCTCTGTAAAAAAGGTGGTAATATAAAGTAACAAAACTGTCACATGTCAATAATCTCCCAAAAAACACTTATACTGGATTGCAGTATCATTTTAAAGTCAACTGACTCATTTTTGAGCTCTGCACAGTTACTGCGTTTTTGCTTTGTAGGGCTGTATGGCATATTACACATTACATTGCATTTGGCAGACGCTTTTTTAACCAAAGAGGACATAACCCGACATCACTAGCAGATACAAAGTGCACATACAGAACAACAAGTCCAGAGGCAAAGTAGGGTTAGTTTAAAAAAAAAAAAGTGAAGTAGAGTACACACACATACACATCATGTCAAGAGTTACACTACATATCTGGGCCAGTCTCTTTTAGCCTCACAGTGTTTGAGTATTGGACTATAGAGGACCAGTGTGTATGTTTTTCTTCTCATCTCTCCTTGTCTTTTCTCCTCCTCTCTTCATTTCTCCTCCTCTTTGCTCATTTCCTCTCTCATTGTCTCCCCCTCCTCTCTTTTCCTTTCCCCGCCTCTCTCTTCCTCTCTCCTCCCCTCATTTCTCCTCCTGTCTACTCCTCTCTCCCCCTTGTCTCTCCTCATCTGTCTTCCTCATTGCTGCACCTCACCTGTGTCCATCTGTGTCCTGTATCCTCTCCTCATCTATCCTTCTCTCTCCTCCTCTCCTCATTTCTTCGTCTCTCCTCGTCTTTCCTTGTCTCCCCTTCTCCTCGTTCCCCTCTTCCTCTCTCCCGCTCTCTTATCCACCTCATTTTTCCCTCCGCTTTTGTCCTCTCTTTCCCCCTCTCTCCTCCTCCTCTCTCCTCATCTCTCCCTCTCTCTCCTCTTTTCTTCCTCTCTCCTACTTTCGTCCTCTCCCCCCTATCTCCTAAACTCTCTTCCTCTCTCTTTATTTATCCTCCTCTCTCCTCATTTCTCCTCCCTCTCCCCCTCATCTCTTCTCCTCTCCTCATTTCTCTTACTCTCTTTTCCTCTCTCCTCATCTCTCCCCCTCTCCCTTTATCTCTCCTCAACTCACCTCCTCTTTCCTAATTTCTCCTCTTCTCTCCTCATTTCTCCTCCTATCTCCTCAACTCTCTTCCTCTCCTTATCCTCCTCTCTCCTCCATTCTCATTTCTCCTCCTCTCTCATCATCTCTCCTCATTTCTCCTCCCCTCTCCACCTCACCCCACCCTCTTTCTCCTCAACCCTGCTCTCTCCTCCTCTCCTCCTCTCTCCGCAACTATCTTCCTCCCTTCTCGTCTCTCTTCAAATCTCTCCTCTTCCTCACCACCTCTCTCCTCTCCTCCTCTCCCCTCCTCCTTCCTCAACTCTCCTTCTCTCTCCTTATTTCTCCTCTTCTCCTCCTCATATCTCTCCCCTCTCCTACTCTCTCCTCAACTCGCATCCTCTCTCCTCTTCTCTCCTCCTCTCTCCTCATTCCTCTCTCCTCTTCTCTCCTCCTCTCTCCTCATTCCTCTCTCCTCTTTCCTCTCTCCTCTTCTCTCCTCCTCTCTCCTCTATCCTCTCTCCTCTTCTCTCCTCCTCTCTTCAGCCCAAGAGTCTGGAGCACTTCCTGTCCCAGGAGGACAATGCTCTGCTGACTCAGCTGCGTACGTCTGGTTGCCTAGCAACGCTGCCGTACTCCCTCTGGTTCGAGCGTTGCTTCGCTGGCTGCCTGCCGGACACCAGCCTCCAGAGGTACGCAAACACTGCTCAGACACACACACACACACACACACACACACACACACACACACACACACACCAGCCTCCAGAGGTACGCAAACACTGCTCAGACACACACACACACACACACACACACACACACACACACACACACACACACACACACACACACACACACACACACACACACACACACACACACACACAAACACTGCTCAGATATACACACACACACCAGCCTCCAGAGGTACGCAAACGGCGCTCACGCACACACACACACACACACACACACACACACACACACCAGCCTCCAGAGGTACGCACACACACACACACACACACACACACACACACACACACACACACACACACCAGCCTCCAGAGGTACGCAAACACCACTCAGACACACACACACAAACACACACACACACACACACTTGGAAAACTCCAGGCTTTCCCCCAGCGCTTTCTTATCAAGGCGGCCGCCTTGACTAAACCCCACCCCCGCCTTGGCTACGTTCCCTAAAAAAAAAAAAAAAAAAAAAAAGCCCGGGGGCAAAAAAAAAAAAAAAAAAAAAAACTTGTAAAAAAAAAAAAGTTGTAATGCATGTTCAAGCGCAGGCACTAGGACAACATCGGTTGGACTAAATGGTGACACCTAGTGGTCGGATTTATTACTACGCCATGTGTGTCCATCCTCGAGGCCATATTTTGAAACAATTTTAATTTTCAATTCTTGGGTTGCAGTTACGTCAGAATGCCCCTTCACTGGAGCGCGCGAATTTGAAATGGTGGACAACCCTGGCTTGGAGCCATTGAAACCCATTCAAAAGTACATTTGTTCGATGTTCGACAGAATATTTTTAATTAGACCTTAAGACACACCATGGGTCTTGTTTAAAAGCTGAGAACCTCAGCTTTCCATACCTGAAAACGGTATTTCCCTAGCATCTACCAATCCGAAGGTAGCCTACTTTAAGTGCAGAATTACTTTTCTAAAGATAGCGTTTTGTTTCCTTGGAAACGGACGCGGTTTATGTGTTACGCATACGCTATTTGACTCGGGTTTGCATTATTATGGATGAATTTCTAATCTTGACATTCTAATGGACAATCTGTGCGAGTTTCAAAATGCGTTTTTTATGTAACATGGGAGTAAAATGTGTTAACAGTACGCCCGTCTGGGATTTGTTAGCTAGTTCGCTAGTTAGCTAGCAAGTAAGTAATAGCAGAAATAAACTCTCTCTGGTAATAGATATTAGAATCGATCTGTCTCAATGGCCCAAGCATAAACAAAGAAACACCAGGATTTGGATGTAATGCTATAATATCAGCAATTTGTCAAAGCAAAACATTCTGAGAACATTCACAGAACCAGTTCATTATATCCACAGCCTTGAGTGTCGGCAAATCTTTCCACTTTTGACATGATGTAGTGTAGAGACCTAGCACTTGCTAGCTAACTAGCGGGCCAGCTAGTTTAACAAATCCCAGACGGGATGTAAACACATTTACTCCCATATCACATAAAAACACATTATGAAATTCGCATAGATTGTCCATTAACATGTCAAGATTAGAAATTCATCCATAATAGTGCAAAACCGAGTCAAATAGCGTATGCGTAACACATAAACCGCGTCCGTTTCCAAGGAAACAAAACGCTATCTTTAGAAAAGTAATTCCGCACTTAAAGTGGGCTACCTTCGGATTGGTAGATGCTAGGAAAATACCGCTTTCAGTTATGGAAAGCTGAGGTTCTCAGCTTTTAAAAACAATGGTGTGTCTTTAGGTATAATTAAAAATATTCTGTGTCAGATCGAAAAAATGAAGTTTTGAATGGGTTTCAATGGCTCCAAGCCCAGGTTGTCCACCAGCAGCGGTAGATCACCACCAGGGGGCAGCACTATGACGTCAGCAGCAACCCAAGAATTAGCATAAATGGGCCACCACCAGTAAGGCAGTTTAATTACAACAGGGCACTGGAACTCTTTTTTGAAAAACCGAGAAGGATGGCCTGCAATGACAAGACAAAATGTGCCATAGGTAGTCATAGGTAGCCAGTCAATTTTGCACTCCATTTGGTTTCTCTTTTTCGTTAATGTAAACAACCTGCACTGCACTTTTTGTTACATTTTTCTTTTCAGCTTCTGTAAATAGTTTTGATATGGCAGGTCAATAAATACATATAAATACCCCCCCCAACCCCCGAAACAGTATTCGTGCCGTGCGTGACATCAAACCCCGCCAACACCTCCCCCCCCCCCCCCCCCCCCCCCCCGCCACGCCGCCCCCCAGGGACAGACTCGAAGCCTCACCACCTTGACTAACCAATTTTCTGGGGGAAACACTGAACTCTGTTGTAATATATGTCTGTTTTTTTGTGTGTGTGTGTGTGTGTAAATCACAGCGTCAACAAAGTCAAACAGAAGTTTTGTTAGAATGTCTGGTTTCGTAGTATAGAAAAACAAAACACTTGAAAATGTTTTATTATGGTTTAGAGATTCAACGCATGGGATTTGAAGTATACTGGTACATTTTTGGCAATCAGTCTGATAATTGGTTCAAACTTAGCCGCCGTTGTGAAGAGGTGATGTCGTACAAATTGGATGTATCTGGATGTATTTTGAACAAAAAGGAAAGAGCAGAGGCATTCTTGAGATTTGAGAAAGAATATTTAAAACGCCTTTATCATGGCGAATCTATTTAAGAAGGAGTTTTCGGTAGGGTGAACACATCCAAAGTCACTTTTTGCATGGGCAAGAAAGTACACAACGAGGAGTGCTGTCCCGTTCTCTTTATTTCGTATTTGTCTTAAAGAATGAGCACCCAGTTGCTTTTTACTTTGGTTGAGTTTAGCGAGTAAAATGGGGTACGCCAACACTAAATACACCACTCAGTAACCCTTTGAGCATTTCAAGAGTGTCTGTATCTGGAATAGACGAAACGAGAATGAGGAGGCATGGCAATGGCATAGCAGATGTAATCAAAGAGGGTGGAAAAATAGACAAAACCATATGGAGTATAATTAGTGTGCTTGTCTTAGGTTCGGACAGAGGCTTTTGGCTCTGGATAACAGCATCATTTCTTAAAATTATATTATTATTATTATTATTATTATTATTACAAACCCCAACTCCGGTGAAGTTGGGACGTTTGGTAAACAGTGAATAAAATCAAAATGCTATCATTTTCAAAACATTCAATCTATTCATTAGATGGAGAATAGTGAAAAGACAACATATTAAGTGTTAAAACTGAGAAAAAATATTGTTTTGGGGGACATATGTACTCATTTCTAATTTGATAAATCCAACACGTCTCAAATAAGTTGGGACGGGGATTAGTGAAATTTAGTAAACATCCAAATAAGATAAAACAACAAAGAAGAACATTTCAAAATGAATTGTACTGACGGACAATATAGGTGTCCAGGTATAAGATCATCACAGAGAGGCTGAGTCACTCAGAATTAAAGATGCAAAGGGAATCATTAGTTATTACATACATTTTTGAATTCCCTTTGATTTACCACGATTGAGTGTATATAAGACATATTTTTGTTACTAAAATCATTGTATAGGTTCATGACATCATGAAATATATATTGGCTGTAGTCTCACTCTAGCACTCCAGGAATTAGAGCTATTGAAAATTGACCATATTAAGAATGCTTAATGCGTGCAAATGATACAGGGGTGTAACATTCTCCTAAGCACCTGAGCTCACTTGAAATAGACCCAGAAGACATGGGAAACTGTCCTTTGCTTACAGAAGTCGGCAGAAGTTGTAGAAGTCCATTCTTTTTGACAATAATAGAGCATTGCACATCCTGTGCTACAGTGAAAATGGACCATCCAACTTGTGTTTAGTGCTAGCTTCAAAAGTCAGCCTCCATGATGGCATGCGGGTGCAGTAGTGCATTGGTTAAGATGTTCTCACTCATCTGTTGAGTTAAATACAGTGCTGAACGGTATAAATGGGTTTTAAACAGCATGAAAAGCCACTCATGCATTATATTTTGAAGGGAGATATTCGATTACTGCCACATAGTAAGGTCAAATTGCATTCTCTACTAGGTTTTAACAGTTTGGCTCCATCATAAGGACCAACAGGTGATAAAATGGTGGGCTTTTGGTCAAGAACTGTCACACTGTAAGCACTACAGAAAGGAAAACATTGCAAAACATGACAAGGAATACACCCACCATTTAAGCTGGTGAAATCATGTCCAAGATAGGAATTAACACTGTTTTTTATATAAATTCATCAATCGGTTAATGCATTTAACTGTTAAGTGTTGTCTTTTGTTTTGTTTTTAGTCTTCCTCGACATTTGCTGCCATTTATTGTCCCCGTCCCAACTCTTTTGAGACGTGTTGGATTTATCAAATTAGAAATGAGTACATATGTCCCCCAAAACAATATTTTTTCTCGGTTTTAACACTTAATATGTTGTCTTTTCACTATTCTCCATCTAATGAATAGATTGAATGTTTTGAAAATGATAGCATTTTGATTTTATTCACTGTTTACCAAACGTCCCAACTTCATCGGAGTTGGGGTTTGTATTATTATCATAATTTGTTGTTGTTGTTGTTAACTTCACTCGTCCTATCTACCTTTTGTCCTATAACCTGTCTAAATGCAGATACTTAAAAAAAAAAAAACTTCTGCTTTTTTCTTTTTACTTTTTTGGGGCATTTTCCGAGCAGGGAACCTTTTCATTTCACATGAATTCGGGAATTCATGTACATATAGCAACAAAATATCTTGTATTATTGTGGCTATTAATGTACTCTAATGATGGTCTGTGTGTATGTCTGTAGAGTGTGGGACAAGGTGATCAGCGGCTCCTGTAAGATCCTGGTGTTCGTTGCCATGGAGATCCTGCTGACCTACAAGATCATGCTGATGGGCATGAAGCCCGACGGAGTGGCCAACTTCCTGTACAATGTGAGTATACACACACACACACACACACACACACACACACACACACACACACACACACACACACACACACACACACACACACACACACACACACACACACCAGGGATGGAAATGAGCTATCCATCCCCCAACAAATGCAAGTAGTTTTGAGCGCTGGCATGTGAACATCATGGTATTAACTATTTTGAGCTGAAAATGACACTAGAACAAGTCAAGTCTTCTACTGAAAGTACTTACCGTAATTGTCCAAATATTCTATGATCCTGAAGGTTCTCCTCTGATTGTTATCACAACACAGAGTTATCAGCTCTGTAACAAACTGTATTGGGAAGAGTGATGCCTCTTTTCCACTGCCAGTTTTCTGGTTACTTTTTGCTTTTTGAATAGGCACGACACAGCTCAATCGTGAAGCAAAAAATGGCGGCTGAGTTGAGCTGTTTCGAGCTGTAGGCCTACCAGAAAGCCGGCAGTAGAAAAGAGGCATAACTGGTACAGTAGATTTCTATCCCTGAGAGAGAGAGAGAGAGAGAGAGAGAGAGAGAGAGAGAGAGAGAGAGAGAGAGAGAGAGAGAGAGAGAGAGAGAGAGAGAGAGAGAGAGAGAGAGAGAGAGAGAGAGAGAGAGAGACATACACGTACATACAAACACACACTAGATATAGTTTCACTCAAGTTTAATTCTTTGTTTAAAGGGTATTTCTACTGCTCGCTCTCTCTCTCTCTCTCTCTTTCTTTCTTTCTTTCTTTCTTTCTTTCTTTCTTTCTTTCTCTCTCTCTCTCTCTCTCTCTCTCTCTCTCTCTCTCTCTCTCTCTCTCTCTAGATGCCGCAGGAGAATACGGATGCCATTGTGACCAAAGCCATAGACCTGTGGCACAAGTACTGTGGAACACCCATGCACTCAGTTTGACACACACACACACACACACACACACACACACACACACACACACACACACACACACACACACACACACACACACACCCTTTGGTGCCATTGTGTACATTGGAACTGATTTTGTAAAATACTGCTGCTGTAAAATAAAATGGAAAAAATGAAAACCAGGTGCAGTCTCTGTGTTGTATGCACTCATTCCATAATAAGGCATGTCGCATGCAGGCTTGTCATGGCTGGATGTTTTGAAAAGCTCCTGTATTTAAAAGACTAAATGTGGGCATTAGGGGGTTGGACTGTAGATCACAGGGTTTCAGGGCCCTTACCACTCCCTACAACTCCGTCCATGGCTGAAGTGCCCTTGAGCAAGGCACCTAACTCCACATTGCTCAAGGGACTAACCAATAGCCTGCTGTAATATCTGTAAATCGCTTTGAATTAACTGCCTGTGGCACAAGTACAATGGAATACCCATACACTGTATCTCTGATGCATTGGAACAGATTTCCCTGTTGAATTGGACAGAAAAAGTACATATATGTTAGACCTAGGGTTGCCAACTGTCTAAAAAAAAAACACGGGACACTTCATTGACGAGGGGGTCTAGGTCTCCTCACCCTGGAAAAAAAGGGGATTTTTCTTATTTGCAGCTTCCTGCAATGTAGCCCTTTAATGCACACCGTACCTCCAGTGGCACACTGTAATAGTCATTGAAAAGTTAACTACCTTAGTGATACACTACTATGACATTACACAGGGCCTTTAGTAATGCACTACGACATGGTCATTACCATTCTGGTAACAACAAATTTAAAACACAGTGTCTTAACAGGTTAACCAAATGGTGTCCCGTTTCAACTCAACATGGAACCACACTTTTATTTCTAAATACGGGGAAGTTTCCGTATTTCAAGGGGTGGTTGGCAACCCAATTAATTTGACACGACACATGCAGACAGACAGATTCAGGCGTCGTAGTCAGCAGGCTTGTCAATACAGTAGTTGTGTTTTGAAAAGCTCCTTTATTTTGTATTTACTGTAGAAGACACTTTAGACTTCATGAGATGGGAATGAGAACAGAGTAGTCACATGCACTTCCCCTCCCATTGACGCCCTTCTCTCTCCACACACACACACATACTGACGTGCATTCACACACTTTAACTCATGCATTCATTCAACTCACACACACACACACACACTCTGACACACATATTTGCTCAATGCACATATACTCAAACGTCAACATCCACACACACACATATCCCTTTTGTTCATCCTATTGGAACAATAAAAGTTCAGTGTCCCACTCTGTCCCAAACCATAGAGCTGCCTCTAGAGGTGCTGGCTCTGTCATCATCTGAATGTGCACATTTCTCCTCCGGCCTTTTTTTTAAACTTCTTTTTAAATCTTTACATGTTTCTTTATACACAGTTTAATAAAATTATATTTCTTCTAAGACATGTCTATCTCATCGGTGGACGTGCTGCTCTGCTCTGCTGCTGGACTGGACCACAGGTGGATAACGTCATCTGATGCTGTTCTTGCAGCCATCTTGCATACCGGCTGTGAAGATTACAGTGTATCTACCCAAGGTCATAGTGGAGACAAAGTGCATTGGAAGGTGCGAACATCCAACAAGAATGCATCAGGTGCCACATAAAAACTGGCGTATGTAGAAGGATCTGCACAGTGCTTGCAAAAGAGGCTCTTTTCCACTGCCGGTTTTCTAGCAGGCCTACAGCTCAACACAGCGCGACTCGGCTGCCACTTTTTGCTCTTCGATTGGGCACGACACAGCGCAATCGTAAAGCAAAAAGTGGCGGCCGAGTCGAGGTGTAGGCCAACCAGAAAACCGGCAGTGGAAAAGAGCCTTTAATTATCTATGATCGAAATGTTGATCCCAATAAATTAAGTCTTTTGAAAGCAGTGTGCAGATCCTTCTCAGCCTCTAGGTCATAGTGGTCAATGGAGCAAGGTTTTAGGAAGCTGAACTTTTTTGGGGGGAGGGCCCTCAAGAAGTTTCATCTTTCATCCAAATGACTTATTAACCAGTTAAGACACGGCGTTATACATTTGCTGTTACCAGAATGGCAATGACCATGCAGTAGTGCATTACTAAAGGCCTTGAGCACTGTCATAGTAGTGTAGTAATTATGGTAGTACAAACATACTCACACAGGTGCAACCGGCCCATGATTCGGACCAACTTGCTACTGTGAAGTTAAATCTTAACCTCATGAGAAATTTTCATTTAGTTGATGTGGACATTCTTAATAGAACGGTACAAAGTCTTAGCGCCTCTACATCTGACTGAGATATTCTACCAACAGCCTTCTTCAAATCCATCTTACATCTAATATCATCGTACTTCAGATCATCAACACCTCACTACAAACAGGCATATTCCCAGGCTGTCTGAAAGAAGCAGTTGTGAAACCCTTACTGAAAAAGAACAACCTGGATGCACTGGTACTAAACAACTATAGGCCCATATCCAATCTACCATTCATGGGTAAAATAATAGAGAAAATTGTTTTTAACCAATTAACTGCCTTTCTAATGTCTAATAGCTACCTTGATAAGTTTCAATCAGGTTTCCGTGTCTACCACAGCACTGAAACAGCTCTTATTAAAGTTATGAATTACATAAGATTGAATTCTGATGCTGGCAAATCATCCGTCTTGGTGCTACTAGATTTAAGTGCCACTTTCGATACAGTTGATCATGCCATACTACTGCATAGACTGGAACACTGGGTTGGCTTTACAGGCATAGTGATCAACTGGTTAAAATCATACTTACAACAAAGACGTTTTTTGTCGCCATTGGAAGACATACCTCATCATCGATGTCTCTAAACTGTGGGGTCCCCCAGGGCTCCATTCTGGGACCACTACTGTTCAATCTGTATATGCTGCCACTGGGACACATTATCGAGAATAACTCCATAAATTACCATAGCTATGCGGATGATAACCAACTCTACTTATCTATGTCCCCCAATGACTACACCTCCCTTGAATCACTCTATCATTGCATGAACCAAATTAACAAATGGATGTCTCACAATTTCCTCCAGCTGAACACAGATAAAACTGAAGTAATTATATTGGTGAAAAGAGAGGAGAGACCAAACACTGCTACTATCCTTGAAATGGAGGGACTGAAAGCAAGGGATACAGTTAAATTTAGGGGCCTTATGTCTAAACATGATTTGGAGAAGCTAATACATGCCTTCATTTCTAGTAAGGTTGATTACTGTAACAGTCTTTTTACAGGCCTCCCCAAAAAGACCATCGAACAGCGTCAACTTGTACAAAATGCAGCAGCAAGGGTTCTTACAAAAACAAGGAAGTTCGACCACATTACTCCAATTTTAAGATCACTGCATTGGCTCCCAGTAAGCTACAGAATTGATTTTAAGGCAACGCTACTTGTGTTTAAATCATTAAATGGCATAGGACCCAATTATCTACTGGATATGTTTCAGCTGTATGCACCAACCAGGTCACTAAGGTCAACGGAGAAGAATTTGCTGATGATTCCAAAAGTCAAAACAAAGTGTGGAGAAGCAGCCTTTAGCTTCTATACTTCAAAACTTTGGAACCAGCTTCCAGATGACGTAAAAAATGCACCCACTATTGATAGTTTTAAATCTAGACTCAAGACAAAGCTGTTCTTAGATGCTTTCCCCTATCTTAAATTATAAATCATTCTTATTTTTTTTTTTTTATGTTTATTTTTTATTTTATTATTATTATTATTTTTACCTTATGTTTTATCCTAATGTTTTAAATGTTATTTGACTCTAATTTTATTTCCTTCTTTCTTCCCTGTTTCCTTTCATTTTGCATTTGTTAGTTTTGTGAAGCACATTGAGTTGCACCTGTGTATGAAATGCGCTATACAAATAAACTTGCCTTGCCTTGCCTTGCCTAGTTAATTTTTCAAAGACTATTATAGCGTGCCACTGGAGGTACGTTCTGCTGTGAACTGAGCTCTGTTGTGAGCATCTTGCCAGAATGGAAGGAATTAAGGAGCGTTTTTGGATGAAAGGTGAAGCCTTCTCGAGCAACCCCAAAACAAGATCCAGTAGCCTGCAACATACAGTACCTCTGTTGACCATCATTGCTCTCTTTGCTGAGTTGTAGTTGAAGAAGTAGAAGTACTATTACAGATGTAATTACAACACTCTTGGTATGATATCTCATGGTTTCAACTTTGCAATTTAATACTAATAGTGTTGTAATTACAAGTAATTACATTGCTGCAAGAGTACTTTTACTTCTACTTTATACAACTCTGTGTTTGCTACCAGCCCTCCGCATCACCCGCCCCTGCCACCCTCCAAAAAACCCTGAGGTTGTCAGGTAATCTACATCAGTGACATGCCACAGAAGAGGTTGAAAAATCAACAAGCCGTCTCTGAAACCACACATCCACCAAACACATCCAAACAGACATTAGCTTCAGGGTGCCTGGCAGAGGGTGATTCCAAGAACATGGTTAAGTGATAAACTTGGCTAAGTTTATCTACAGGAAGTTTTTTAACAGCCAATTGAAATAAGTCCTGTAGACAGGGACAGCTTTGGTTGGGCCTGGGACAATGTCATCTGAAGGGCCCCCCTAATCCAATACATGCAATGTACTGAGAACCCAAATTTGGACCCCTCATTTCCCTGGGCCCGGGAAAACTGACTGAGGGTCCAGGCTCACTACCTCCAGGCTAATCAAAAATGTTTGTTATAGGAGCGCTTCCTGGACTAAGTCAATAATTTGAGGTGCCCTTTGGATGGGAAAATGTAGAACTTGAGAAAAAAACCAAAAAAAAACAAGGAACTTTCGTCTATCAAACATAAAAAGGCTTTTTCACATGGTTACAGAAACCCTTAAAAGCTCCCTACGGGTCTCAGGTTTCAGGTCTTCCTCAGGTAGGCTGGAAGGCTGAAACGTGAAAGAGTTTTGAGTAATAAAGGCTTTTTGTTTTTGATAGACGAGAATGCCTTGGTATTTTTCTTTTTTCAACTATCTTCAGGTTAACTTAGTGATTTGTGACTGAACCACCTTCTTGAAATTACCCCTTGCATTGCCTCCTGAAGGGCCTCCCCAAATTAGGAAGCGCACCTGGCTGCCGCCCCACTGCACCTGCTCTTTTCGTTTTTAAATTCTGATTCATGCAAAACAAAATCTTCATATTAACACAAGTCAAATGTGTTCATTTTTTCCTCTTCATCTACACAACAGAGTGGTGGCAGTTTCCTGTAAAACGCTAACACATTACAAAGCATTAATGCCGCATTTTGAGGGTAACTTTTTTCTCTCATTTGTTTCGTTTAGTTTTTGTTTTTTTGTTTGTTTGTTTTTTCTACTTTAAACTGGCATCAGATTTTTGGCACCTTGGCACCTAGGTAAACAGTGAAGTCGAAGAAGAATACATGGGTTTCCCGTTTGTAAACAATCCCTGGTTGCGCACTCTTCAACTTCTGATCGTTGGAAACTGCTGTCACTCCAAAAATGCGCTCACATGGTTGGCTGCTTTGCATCATCTTGCCCCTTCTCACAGCGCGAATGTTTGTAAACGGGAACCCTACGTATGTATAAGAAGCGGTCTCATATGGCACTGTGCTTCCTAGTCCGTATCCCCACGCGTCCTCTTGAAGGGCCCTGAAAAGGATGCACTTCACAGGCCGAGGGCAAAGTTCTCGACGGAGATCATAATCATGATGATGACGATGAGTAGGTTTTAGTATCAAAGGAGAGGAGGTGATAGCATTTAGTCCAGCGGGGGTGGGGTTTGGGGTTGGGCCGTTGAGGAAGGGCTACGGGGGACAGGGTAGGGGCATTATCAGTGCTGTAGTAGTAGTAGTATGGCTTCAATTAGTCATCGCAGTGCATGGGGTTTACTTTCGTTCTGTGTGCATGTCTGAATGTAGTAGTAGAAGTCAGTATCCATGTCGTATGTATGGGGTGTTGAATGATACAGGATTTCGGCTAAGTAGATGGGCCAAGTTGCGTCGATCACAATATGTAGAATGTGGAGTTTGACAGGAAAGGAGAAGAGTTGTGGCCATCGTGTGGTAGCAGGAGTTATCACAGACGGCCATTTTCTGAAGAGACGGTCAGTTGTGACTCTATGGGAGGCTCGATGGCTTCTCTGGTCAGCTTCTTCACAATAGTTAGAAAGATTGGAGTGGTGGATCTCAGCATGGACAGAAACACACACTTGCATACACACAAACACACACATACAGTGACACAGCCACGTGTTTGCAGAAGAGTGGTGAACTGTGCTGTACAACTGAGGCTACTTATTGCTCAGACCCCTCACACGCCCCTCACATCTGCCCTCAGACCGCTTTATAGAAGGATGATCACAATGGGTGACTATGTGTACAGTTATACTTGCAGAGCATAATAGACACACACACACACATATACTCGCACACACACACATATACTCGCGCACACACACACACACACATACTCACACACATGCACTCACGCACGCACACGCACGCACACGCACACACACACGTGCACGCGCACACGCAGACACACACACACACACACCAAAATATACACCTGTGTCTTGTGGTGTTTCACCTACAACTACAGGGCCTGAAACACTAGCTGATTTGAGCCTGTGTGGGAGCGGGAATATAAAACAACAATACAAAATAAATAACCATCAAATACAAAAAAACAATACAATATGAAAATAAAGCACAATAAAACAACACCAGAGGGGAAAAACGCACCAATCAAAGCAGCAAATGTCCAGTATCCCATATCTTGAGTCTCATTTTGTTCGCGACAGACATATTCACCTCAACATCTTTTCGTTACTGTATTGTTAAAAAAAATATGACTTTAAAAAAAGTCCAGGGAAAAAAGGCAAATAAAAAAAGAGAATAAAAGAAAAAGAAAAGGTTTGATCCAGACTGGTGTCAACTGGTTCCTGAAGAGAAGGGGGGGTTCGGTTTGGTGGCTCGCTTGGACTTTCCGGTCCTGTGAATGCGGTTCTGATGCGAATGTCAACATGGGTCTAGTAGTCCAAAACCAGTTCTGATGAAGGACTTGAAGCATCTCAGTACTTGAGAGGGGTCTTGGGTTGGCAAATGGGGAGGTGGAAGGAGTAGGGAGGGAGGAAGGGAAGGAGAGAGGGAGGAAGGGAGGGGGTCTCCAGCCGTGCAGAGATGGCACCCCAGAACTCCTTCCCCCCCTGCGATATAGTGTGTCTCCCCTGCACCCTAGAGCCCCATGACTTCAAGTCCAGTCCAATGCTGAGACACTTTATCCAGTCCGGGGGCTAGGGCCTGTGGAACCTGAAGAGACGAAAAGAAAGAAAGAAAGAAAGAAAGGAGTCAGTGAGTATGTAAAAAAAAGGAATTCACGTTTTCTAACAAAAAATATAATCTCTCAATCTCATTCAACTATGTTCACATCAAGAGCGACCTACGCTAACTGAGTGATGGAAGTCATTATTTCTGTATGGGGGGTAAGCGAACTGGGCGACCAGAGCAAATTCGACAGGGGCGAAGCGAACTAAGCAATCAGGGCGAATTTCACCGATTTAAGTCAAGCTAATATTATGGTAATGAGCTATTGTAATGGTATATGACGCAATTAGCCGAAAACCAATTGGCATGTTCATATCTCCGAATGTGCCAGGCTGTCAAGCCAGAGCCGTTATTTAATCAGCTAAATCAAACATGTCAATGTCAAGTCCAGAGCGAATAAAGCGAGTTCATGGCGAGACTTCTTCAGCTACCTCCGCTTTTTCAGTGACTATTACAATGCCCCAGTGCGGACCAGTATCTGTGAAGGGGCTACAGACACTCTTCCTGCTAGCTAAGGATGGGATTTGAACCTGCCACCCTCTGATGCTCACATCACCTCTCATTAGGCCACTACCACCCCCCCACCTCACTGCCCCCCGTGTGTGTTCATGTGGTGTGGTGTATGTGGAACTAAACCATGTATTTACATTTATACAAGATACAATCAACCAATCAATCAATTCCAGATATGGTTCATTCACGTTGGGAGTTGGGAAGTATTGGGGCTGTACGTGAACATGCCTCACTTGCCTATGTATATAGTAACTTGTGTGTGTATTACCTGGTTAGGTGACGACTGGATTCGTGAACCTCCATCTCTGTGCTTTTGAAGTCATTCAGTTCCTTGCGAATGGCGGCCTGCAATGGATAAGCAGGCAGAGGACATAGTTTTCACAGCAGACAGAGACATAACTGTCCCAACAAATTAAGTAATGCTCAAGTAATGCGATGTAGCCACAATAAAGACCTATAATTTCAGACACACACACACACACACACGCACACACACGCCAAACACAAACACAGGTCAACTGGCAAATAAGCATCAGTAAAGACATAGGCACTGCAACACACATAACACATGCACGCGTGCGCGCACGCACACACACACACACACACACATACACATAGACGCACCCCAAGGGGGGCTTACCTTGTCTGCTGCAGTGAGGCGCGTCCAGGGCTTGTCGGCACGGCGATCGTAGTCCTGGACCTCGGCCACCTCAACGTAGTCGTTGAAGCTGAGAATGCGAGCCTCTCGCAGCGCCTCCACTGTGGGACGCTCACGAAGCTACACAAAGCACAGTAACATGCCACAATCACGTCAGCGTAGTAGACAAATATCCAGCACACCATGTTTATAAATGTGATTTAAATCACCTCCATTGTACGCTAGTTGTTGGGGACGCAAAGTACGTACATTCACAATCACATGTCAAAATCACGTCACAGAATATGCTTGCTGTGACTTAACCTATTAACAAAGACCCTCTGTTATAAACGTATTGTTACCAAAATGGTTATGTTCGAGTCTTAATTGGTTACCTAAGACTCCTTGCACTGTCATAGCAATCTTGTTATGATGTAGTTCAGTGTTTTCAGCAAAGAGTGAATAGGCCCGTCGACGTGCCCATCTGCAGAAAGAGGCTACCCAGGCTCTCCAGTTATGCATCTCTCTGTCATTTCATCCCGCCATCCCCACCCCCCCTTCAGGTCACTGCTTCACGATAGACGCACCTTTTTGTTGAGTCGTCTCTTGATTTCTCTCTTCTCCTCCTGTTCCTCCTCCTCATTGCGTGCTGGAGATTATATGAGGACATGTGTCAGAAAAGAGGTGTGTTCTATCACACTCACACCACATTTCCAGTAGAGCCGTAACAATACACTCAACTCATGATTCGGTTTAGATCACGATTTTTGATCTACGGTTCAATACACCCCATGTTTTTTTAAATGTATCTTTTTAAATGAATAAATAAATAAATTCACTTGCTTTTTTAACATTTGCCAACATTGCTGTCTGGACTGAAGACAAACACAACTTTGAAAGGGCATATCATGATACTACCTTCTTGCGCCACGATATAGTATTGTGACTATGTATCATGATTTCTCAGTTCGTTACAATATCGTTACAGCCCTAATGTCAAGTAATGGCGAGTGCAGCGGCTGTGAGGAGTGTTCTCAGCTGTGCAATCCAAGCACAACACTTATGTAACATGGCACTCTCCACATTTTCAAGGCATGTTTTTTTTTTAAATGTATTGTTTAAAAAATGATTATGCACATACACCTTAAAGATTTCACTTTTACATTTTGTTGTATCCATAAAATGCACAACAGCTATGGAATTGTAACTCAATTATAACTGTGATTCTGTGTGTGTGAGTGTGTGTGTGTGTGTACTCACGTTTAAGAATGTTCCTCTGCTCCAGCTCCTCTGCAGTTGGCCTCAGACTTAACCTCCTGTTCAAAACAAGTCACAGGACAGAAGGTCATCATTAATCCATTATCTCCTTTAAAATAAACTGAGTCATTTTGTGAGCTTGTGAGCTTGGTGCAGATCTGATGCCTCTCCTGCAGCCGCTCCTGGTCGGTGTGTGTGTGTGTGTGTGTTTGTGTGTGTGTGTGTGTGTGTATGTGTGCGTGTGCGTGTGCGTACCTCTTGAGCTTGCTGTTGTATCTCCTGGTCGTCAGCTTGGTGCATGTCTGTTGCCTCTCCTGAAGTCTCCTGATGTGTGTGTGTGTGTGTGCGTGCGTGTGCGTGTGCGTGTGGTGTGGTGTGTGTGTGTGTGTGTGTGTGTGTGTGTGTGTGTGTGTGTGTGTGTGTGTATGTGTACCTGGTGAGCTTGGTGCATGTCTGTTGCCTCTCCTGAAGTCTCCTGATGTGTGTGTGTGTGCTTGCGTGCGTGTGTGTGTGGTGTGCGTGTGTGTGTGTGTGTGTGTGTGTGTGTGTACCTGGTGAGCTTGGTGCATGTCTGTTGCCTCTCCTGAAGTCTCCTGATGTGTCTGCGTGCGTGCGTGCGTGCGTGCGTGCGTGTGTGGTGTATGTGTGTGTGTGTGTGTGTGTGTGTGTGTGTGTGTGTGTGTGTGTGTGTGTGTGTACCTGGTGAGCTTGGTGCATGTCTGTTGCCTCTCCTGGAGTCTCTCCTGGTCGGAGTGTCTGAGCAGGATGTTCTTCTCCTCCAGCTCCCATTGAGACGGACGGTTACCAATCTTCACAGCCAGCGAGTCTTTCCTCAGCACCCTCAGAGCCAGAGTACCTAACACACACACACAGGCACACATACACAGACACACACACACACACACACAGACAGACAGACACACACACACGCACACATACACAGGCAGAGAGAGAGAGACACACACACAAGCACACATACACAGACACACACACACGCACACACACACACACAGACAGACACACACACACAAGCACACGCACACATACACAGGCACACACACACACACACACACACACACACACACACACACACACACACACACACACACACACACACACACACACACACACACACACACACACACACACACACAGACACACACACACACACACACAGGCAGAGAGAGACACACACACAGACAGAGACACAACACATACACAAACACACACAGACACACACAGGCAGCAATAGAGACACACACACACACAGACAGAGGGAGTTAACTCAACTTGAGGCTTTACTGAACTCAAGGCTTTCTCAAGTCCAATTAACTTACAAACTTAAATCAGCAGGGCAACTAACTGTACTTTTTACATTTAACTGGCTGCAATGTTGGACAGTGTAATATGGACTGAGGAAGAGGCAGGTCCCGTACTTGTGAAGAGTGACTCGTCTTCCTCATCGTCATCGTCATCCTCTTGCCCTCGGTCCTGCTGGCCGTAGCCGTGGGGCGGGGCCTGGCAGTCCGGTTGCCGCAGGTGATTCTCTTTGTTGTCGTCACACTCGATCATCACCGTGGGAACGGCGTGGAAGACCGAGCTGATGAGGCAACGTGACAAATACAAGAGCTCAACTCAGGTACACACCATATCTGTACATACAGTTCAGATATATCTTCGCTGTCAGCCAGACACCCTGTATCTCCACTTTTCATTGCTTTTTACATGTTAATTTATAAATCACAGTTTTTTTTTCAAATAAAATGATCATTTCAACATTAAAGATGATTATTAAATAATGTATCATACACATGTAGTCGCGGAGACTGACCAGTAGTACTGACTTATATTTTATAATGAATATACAATCATAAAAACATAGCGGAGATACAAGGTTTCTGCTGGACAGCGACGATATGACAATTACAAATATGGCTATACAAGTCTTACATGAGGGAAAGGGGCGGGCCACTTACAGTATGTGCAGTATGGGAAAGCTCACAGACACATTCCATACAAACAAAGAATTGTAAAAATTACAAATGTACAGTATAATATTGTACATGGAATGTGTAGATGTGCCTTAGTCGTATGTTGTGCAGGAAATAGGAAATGTAATGATTTCAAATTAACATTAAAGGGACACTGTGCAGGAAATGGTCAAAAAAGGTACTGCAACTATTCTGTTCATTGAAACTGGGCTGCCTATCGCCAAATTTGATCTTTACATGAAAGTTTACTAAGTAATAAACACATATTTTCTAGTATGGTCCAAGTACAGTCATTTTTGCAGCTAAAAATGGCTATTTTTGGACATTCAAAATGGCAGACCATGGAGAAGATCCCCCTTTTCATGTATGTTTTCCAGTCATAATGAATACTTAGAATTTGATGCTGGTGGTAAGTATTCATGAAAAAGCTAACATTAGTGAATGGGCAGCATGAATTCTGGAAATAAACAATTACAAATCTCACACAGTGTCCCTTTAAATCTGGCTTTTTGGGAATTTTGGGAAAATTCTGATCTAATCTCTGAATTATGTTGATATATCGGAAGCTGATACTGATACAGTGTGGGATCGCCCAATCCCTATTTTCAGGTGATATATTAACACCTTCTCTACATCATTTTATCATATTAATAATACAAGGCAGTTTGAATACAAGAGAGATACCTCTTCAGTGGTTACATAATATGGACACAAACAGATGCATACTTTCAAACAGTTTCTGCTTGCACACAAGCTCACTCATGCATGTACAACAGCACACACACACACACACACACACACACACACACAGTTTAGTACTTTTATTTGGATCTCACCAAGAAGGCAGCATTACAAATCCAAATAGTGATGGAAGCAAATGTCATAGCAATCAGTAGGGACTGATCAGAATCATAGGGTCCTATGCAATACATTACAGGTCAGAATGGCCTGGTTAATTTAAGTTGTTTAGGGGTAGACATGGCACCTCCTTCGCCATATTGCTAAACTACCAATTGTTGCAGAAATTGAGCAGTATTTAGCAGTCACACACACACACACACACACACACACACACACACACACACACACACACACACACACACACACACACACACACACACACACACACACACTTGCATCATACTGCCGTTAAGGGGTTCTGTCCTTATGTACTTGTACTTGTACTTCACACACACACACACACACACACACACACACACACACACACACACACACACACACACACACACACACACACACACACACACACACACACACAAACACACACACACAAAAACTACACCTACACACACACACACACACCTACATCTACACAGACACACACACACACACACACACAAACCAACACCTACACACGAACATGCTCTCTCTCTCTCACACATACACACACGCGCGTTAGCAGTCGTCTCTTCAGGCGCTGCATGGTGAGGGCCAGGGTCTTGTTGAGCTCCTCACACACACGCACGCACGCACACACGCACGCATTAGCATTCTCACCTCTCCAGGCGCTGCATGGTGAGTGCCAGGGTCTTGTTGAGCTCCTCGATGATGCGGCTGGGCGGGTGCAGGGAGAGCGGCATGCTGGGATACGGCAGCGTGTGCGCGTACGTGTGGTTGTGCGTGTGCGTGTGCGAGTGCGATACGGTGTGCGTGAGCGTGAGCGTGTGGGCGTGCGTGTGGGTGATGGTGTGGGCGGGCGGCGGGTGCGACGGCGGAGTCGGCTCGCAGATCATCACTTTCTTTGGCGGCAGCGGAGGAGAGAGCTTCCTGGAGGAGTCTGAGAGAGAGGGATGGAGGGATAGAGAGAGAGAGAGAGAGAGAGAGAAAGAGAGAGAGAGGGAGGGAAAGGGAGCGGGAGAGGGAGAAAGAGGTGTGGGGGGTGGACACATACACACACAAGAGAGACAGACAGAGAGGGGGGAAGAAGACAGAGACAGAAAGAGGAGTGTGAGAGGGTGAAAGAATGCAACGAGAAACAAAGAGAACAGAAAAAAGAGACACATGAACATACAGAACAAGAGAGAGACACAGAAGGAGATGGAGAGGGGTTGCGAAAGGGAGACGGGGAAGAGAAAGAGGAATGATGGACAAGGGAGAAGTATTAGCAGTATTCAGGAGCATGCATGAAATATTACATTACATTACATTACATTACACTTAGCTGACGCTTTCATTTATTCAAAGCGACTAACAACTATTATTTTTCAGGGTATTGGTTACAGTCCCTGGAGCAATGTGGGGTTAGGTGCCTTGCTCAAGGGCACTTCAGCCATGGATGGAGGTGTAGGGAGAGGTCAGGGGGGATTCGAACCGGCAACCCCTACATTGAAAGACCAACTCTCTAACCACAACGCCACGGCTGCCCCCAATATGCCTTTGCCAATAACATAGCAACATAATAACAAGAAATGATGAAACATATGGGCCACTGTAGTAGGTTTGTTCGCTATGGCTTTCCTCTTGATTCTTTGTGTTATTGGTTGTGTGTATGTGTGTGCACGTGGTGTGCCTGGGCATGGGCGTGTGCTCACGTGCATACGTTCACGGTACATGCACACCAATGGCGCGGACATCCACAGTACGTCCACAGAACGTGTAGGTTATCAGTCCGAAACGGTTAGAATGCATGAAAACAAATCATGCCTTGCACACAGGAACGCGGTGTAAGCGTGGCGCATGTCCGTCCCGACCGGACATGTCCGCGTTGCTCCTTGAAAGTAGAACTCGAGTCTATTTTCCTGCGCGGACATCCGCGTCCAATGCGCGGCTCCCATTGAAAATGAATGGCTGCTGCCCGCGGATAGAACGTGGACGTTGACTGTGCAGTGTGAAAGGCAGCCCGCGAACCTCTCGGACTCGCACTGACAACGAGAACCTTAAGGAAACGTGCCGTCTGTGTGTGCATGTACCGTCAGGCGCTGATATTCCCCTGTGTGTTTGTGTGTGTATGGTTTAGTGTGTTTAAATAACAGGGGTGTATTTTACAAACAACTGAGGGATTATTGACTGTATGTGTTCAGAGAACAAACTAATCAATATCTGCAGACGTGCGCAGACGACACAGCTTACATTGCACAAACTGCAATGTCACAACTACTGGCTGTCACACATACACATACTGTACATACAAATAGAATGTAAGAGGTTCCATGGAAATGATGGCAAGATTTAGAGGAAGAACTCTTTATCTGGAAGGCTGCTTTCCGTTTTATGTATTTATGTCTTTTTTAATCCTATCATTCTGCATAAAATACCTAAATTAACAGTTGAAGGGTTCAGATGCAAACACTTCAAAAGCCATTCGAAAATTCTGTTGAGTTTCATTTGTGAATAGCATTTTCACCAAGTAATTACAATCAAAAAGCAAATTAAATTTAATTATCATGTACAGCAAGCCAAGCCCAAAAAAATGTAGATGGACTGTTTTTTTTTAGGTTTACTTTAATTTATAGAAATGCAGCCTATTTTTTTAAACTCAAATGCACTCAGAGGGCTCTGCATATGACCTCTTCAGTTGTTTTGAAGAGCTCTATTTTAATTGGGGAAATTGGGTAACAAGGTTAGCGCTATCTGATTTTTCCTTACCAAATTCAAAAAAACAAAAATGTGATTTTGCTGATGTAAACCAAGAGGGACCATAAAAACCCATCACTTAAGTATACTGTATTTGTTTAAATATATTGGTTTGGAAACTCTTCACTTGCTAATTTGTGGCACCTCAGGAAGAAAAAAACAGGGTGTTAAGTCACATAGTGGTCTATGTGCTTTGATATGAGACAGTGACTCCATTTTGGAGTTATTTCAAAGATAGCCAATTCCGGTATCTGAACTCCTACATTATCAGCCAATCAGGAGACAGATTCAGATCCAGCTAGGGGTGATGCATAGATACTCCAAGTGGCACGTTGTGTAATCATCAGAAAGTTGAGGAATTGAACATTACCTGGCCCAGCCCTACCGTGGCGCAAATGGTAGGGCACTCATTTGCTATGCGGCCGACCCGGGTTCGACTCTCAACGGGGAGGGTCGACCCGGGTTCGACCCTCTCTCTCCCAACTTGCTTCCTGTCACCATCTGCACTATCCTATCATGAATAAAGTCAAAAAAAGAAAAAAAAAAACTGTACCTGGCCCGTGGTCTAAGCCTTGTGGCTTGGTGGACTTGGCCATCTCACAGTCCTTTGATACCGGCACAGCCACGTCCTGAGTCATCACCGGGGGCAACGGCAAGATGCTCTCAGAGACTGAAGGTGGGACAAACGCACGCACGCACGCAGGCACGCACACACATTAAGAAAATAAAACTTAATATCATCTCCTCACTATCCTATCTGCATTAAAGCCCCCCCCCGCCCCCCCAAACATAACTAAATAATTATGGTACACGTTTGGCATCATATATTGACGCATTGGGTGTGAGACTGCTGCGTACTGCAAGAATTCATTAGCAAACTCAAACTGTACTGGTGAAATAATTACTTTTGTTACAATGCATATTGTAGTTAGGATCAGGTCTCCTTAATATAGTATAATCTTCCCGCTTGCTCCACCAGGTCTTTTTTACGTTTCTTTTTTCTTTTCGTCTCCAAGCTGGGATTTGATCTGCGGCTTCCTTAGTCACCAGAAGCGGCGGTAGTGCCAGCTGGCTCTGTCTCACACTACAGGTTGTGCGTTCCAATATGCAACCTTGCATCCTCCACTTGTAATTGTGGCCACATACTAGGAAGTAATATGTTGTGATGGCATCACTGACAACAGCATCATATTTCAATATCTCGCAAAAGCTCATTTTCTCATTTGAAAACTTGATTGTGATTAAGAATAGTCCCCCAAAAATTGTTATGGCTAGGTAGACAGGAGGAAACTTAATTGTTTTCACCTTGGAGGCCGGGTATCAACAAAACGCGAGGCCACAAGCACAAGTGGAGGACTATATATAGATATTGGATTGCATCCAGGTTCTTTCACACCTCTATGCTGCCCGATGGGGGCCTCGGCCACTCCTACTGACTCACTCCTGTATTTCATTTGAGGACGCCATGGGATGTCTGGCATGGCTACAAAACAATGCAGATAACCAACTGAGATGTGTCATTTTAATAATGTTGTTGTTTTTTTTTTTTGATATGCAAATTATGATTTATTCACAGGGTTACCTAAAAGATAAGGGTGTAATGCAAAAACTTATAGGTAAAAAAATAGCATTTCATGAGCATTACATTAGACTTAGCTGACGCTTTTCTCCAAAGAGAATTACAGTTATTTTGAGAACAAGATATTGGTTACAGTCCCTGGAGCAGTGTGGGGTTAGGTGCCTTGCCCAAGGGCACATTAGCTATGGATGAAGCTGTAAGGGGGATTCAAACCTATAATCCCCAGCTTGAAAGACTCGGCCATGGAGTGAGATAGGGAGTGGAAGGATGGGATTTGAACCTGCAGCCCTCTGATCTAAAGCCCATCTCTTTAACCATAAGGTCACGGCTGCCCCACAAATAGTTTACAAGTTTACAAGTTTATTTATTTAAAAAGGGACAGCATATATTACCAGCATTTAAACAAAAATGATAAATACAGAAGATTATAGCCATGAGGCTAATTTCCATCTTTTGTCCCTTGACAGGTTTGATGTTCCTTAAAAATAGGATGGGTAACTTGTGACTTTGGGACTCTGGCTTTCTAGCCTCTGGACTTTTTATCTGTACCTCTGAGGGGAGGTAGGGGTATTAGAAAAAGAGGCTGACTTGGGGTTTCATTTGAATTTTTATCATTCATCTTTAAGAAAAATATTTCATCATATTTTATTTCATGTGAACAGAGTTCATGATGTAGCATGTCCTACAAAAGTGATATATGTATTTTGACATATTTAATGAGCAGGTATTTTCTAATGTACTGTGTGTGTGTGTGTGTGTGTGTGTGTGTGTGTGTGTGTGTGTGTGTGTGTGTGTGTGTGTGTGTGTGGTACCTTTCCCGTGGATCTCCTTCAGCACTCCTTGCTGTGTGTGTGTGTGTGTGTGTGTGTGTGTGTGTGTGTGTGTGTGTGTGTGTGTGTGTGTGTGTGTGTGTGTGTGTGTGTGTGTGTGTGTGTGTGTGTGTGTGTGTGTGTGTGTGGTACCTTTCCCGTGGATCTCCTTCAGTATCCTCATTGTGTGTGTGTGTGTGTGTGTGTGTGTGTGTGTGTGTGTGTGTGTGTGTGAGAGAGAGAGAGAGAGAGAGAGAGAGAGTGTGTGTGTGTGTGTGTGTGTGTATGTGTGTATGTGTGTGTGTGTGTGTGTGTGTGTGTGTATGTGTGTTACCTTTCTCGTGGATCTCCTTCAGCACTCCTCGTCGGATTAACTCTTCCCTGCTGGCTCGCACAGACATCTTTCTTTCAAGAGCTGAAACACCGAGACAGATAATATATGCGGTGTATAAAAACAGATGTACTTTAGATGCAGACATGAACACACACACAAACGCACGGACGCACGAACGCACGCACGTGCGCGTGCACGCACACAGACACACACACACTCCAAAGAACTAATGTGGCTGGGATTTTTGTCAGTCTGACCGTGTGCCTGTGTGTGTGTGTGTGCGTGTGTGTGTGTGTGTGTGTGTGTGTGTGTTTGTGTGTGAATTTTCATCAAGACTGTTGTGTGGGTTGTGTGTGTATGACTGTGTGTTTGTGTGTGTGGTACTGTGTGTGTGGTGCATGTACTCAAGTGTGCGTGCGTGCATGTTTGTGTGTGTGGTGCGTGCATTCAAGTGTGTGTGAATTTTCATCAGGACTGTTGTGTGTGGGTTGTATGTGTGTGTGTGTGTGTGTGTGTGTGTGTGTGTGTGTGTGTGTGTGTGTGTGTGTGTGTGTGTGTATGTGTGTGTTTCTGTGGTACTGTGTGTGTTGATCCTAGGACGTGAGTTACCTGCTGAGTTCTGCTGGAACTTGTCATTCCTCTTCCTCCGCCAGGTCCATGGCTTGAAGAGGCGGCCCAAGGAGGCCAGCTTACCCCGCCTCCGGATGGGGGGCGTGTGCGTGCCGGGCACCAGCGACTCAGAGCGCAGCGCCGCCAGACGCTCCGCCCCTTCCACTGCAAAAAAAAACCAGGAAGTCAAATCCTCATTCCCAGAGGTCACTCAGAGGTCATAAGGTGAGATATGGATGACAAATGGGTACGGATTATATGATAAATCACACAAATGCACTCAATGCGCTGTTCATTTTACAAAAGTATTTAAATTCCACCTTCTCCGAGGTGAATTAACACAGCAGAGGTTACTGTATGTATACCCCACAGTAAAATGGGCTGTCAACAGGGCAATAAATTAACTTTTTTCATCACGTATAGAGCATAAATCTCACTAGCCAAATATGTAATATTAGTCAAAGTGGCTGATTTTTTTCCCAACCAGCCAAACTGAATTTTCACCAGCATTTGGCCGGTTGGTCAGTGTTAATTTAGAGCCCTGGCTGTCAATATTTCAGAGTAAACTTTACAAATCCAGGTAGAGTGTTTACAACACTGTGGAGAGACAAACTACTCTGACAGTGGAGTCAGAATTCAGTGTAAAATTCTACAGGTGGCCAAAATGATGTCAACTCTACAGCACTCAACGGTTATGAGTAGATAATGAGTAGAATTAACTCTGCAAAATGTTACACTGGCCAAAGAGTGGAACTAGAAATGCACTCAGAGAGTGCAGACCTCCGCCAAGGAAGCTGTTTGATAGAACATTTGACTATGTTACACCCTTTTTTCAAAGTTTTTCTGCCTTGTTTTTGTGGAGTTAGAAACTGGAATGTCAAAATTCGCCATATATTACAGTGGTGAAGGATCTTTAAAAAAAAGTATCCTGGATCCAGATCACCACCAAAATTGAATCACTTGTTCTTTTTGTCATTTCCAACAACTCAACAAAATGTCATCAAAATCTGTGCATAAAATTTTGAGTTATTCTGCTGACAGACAGAAAAACAGACCAACGCTACCTAAAACATAACCTTTTTGGCGGAGGTAACTATCTGAAACAATTAATTTCAACTCTTTAAGAGTTATATTAAGTCTGGTATTTTTACTGTGCACATGTTCCAAAGTAGGAAATCATAACATTATTTCAAGAAGTCACTCACAGGCCATATGGATAAAAAAAACTTTATTACAATCTTCTCCCATACTTTCCAATGTTGATTCAATCGCAAGTAAGACTGGACATTGGAATTTATTCATTTCCTTGACGAAGAGACAGGACAGACCCTTTATGACAATGCATAGCACCATTAGTTGAAAATGTCACTTAATGTGTGTGTGTGTGTGTGTGTGTGTGTGTGTGTGTGTGTGTGTGTGTGTGTGTGTGTGTGTGTGTGTGTATGTTTAGTGTTCTGATTAGTAGAGTTGGCAGCCTTCTAACTTCAATTAAAAAAATGTTTTATTCTTCCTCAACATGTGCACCACATCCTCCATTGCACACAGTCAAGACATACGTCACACAGGTCACTTACAGGTAATCAATCAATCAATCAATCAATCAATCAATCAATCAATCAATCAATCAATCAATCAATCAGTCAATCAGTTGATCAATGAATAAATTAAGTCATCCTCATCCTCTATATGTGACAATATCCAATAAAAATGCCTCCATATAATAACCTCACAACATAATGCTTTGCTTTCAGGTAGCACAGGTGGTGTTGGTTGTGGGGGAGGGAGGCGGTGCAATCTCCACTTTCTTTTGTTGGTGTTTACTGTATATTATTTGCACGAGAAGTATGGTATTGTGTTTTTTAATACCACACACTGCTTGAAATAAAAATGCATAATAATCCCAATAATGACAAGAAAATGCTGATGCCACCATAGCCTAGACTATTACCACACAATAACCATATTCAATCATAAACCATAAGCCAGCATCATTACCACAATATGCCTACTATAAACCCACTGGCTCTTTTTGCATCTCAGGAACAGCTACATTGGATCGATTGACAATAAAGCGTCTCATCTTTCTGTCTGCCACACACTCACAAAACACACACACAGACACGCTCACCGTCCCGTAGCTCGCGCCCGCGGCTGCAGTTGCTGCAGATGTGTTTGATCTGGCCCGGGATCACTAACGGGGCGAGGCTGTTGTTGTTGTTGTTGACAGCGGCGCTCGGTGAACGCATGCGAAGCAGGTAAAACGCTCGCCGTTTTCTCGGCTTGTCGGCCGGACTGCCCGTGGATGATGGCGGCGGCTCCAGCTCTCGGGCTCCAGCTCCCGATACGAGCCGAGCCACGGCGGCATGCGGTGGTCCTGCCATGGCCGCCCCAATATAAAGCAGGCCCGCTCGGCTCGCTCTTCTTACGTTCGCCTCTCGGAGACGAAAAATGCATGCACCGGAACACAGCGTGGGCGAGCCTTAACGTCCATTCTGTGACAAGATATATCGCGAACCGTTAGAGATGGAGATTGTGGTCCATCGACGTTAAGCACACCAACGGAACCACCTGGGGCTGTTTTCGCTCGCAGCCTTCACACACGGCCTTCTGTCAGCAGGCGAGCGTAGTTATTAACGCCTGGCCTCCTGTAGCATCCTTCTCGCTCTATCCTTTCCAGCACCAACATCCGTTTTCACTCGCGAGTCGATAATGTCATTCAGTATTTTCCACACGACATAATGTCTGATTTAAAAAAACAAAATGCTAAAATAAGAGATGCTTCTCGGTATTGCCTGCCTGCCTCCTTCACTTCGGTCTCCGCCGTTATTACGTGGAGGTGTGTAATGTTACGCACCGCCCCACCGCTGAAATACCGGACCGGATTCTGGGGGAGGCGCAACACAGAGACAGACCGCAGTCATTCCGAATGGGTTCCCAGTCCGTGAGTCCACCATGCGCTGTGCGATTTAATGTGGGGTGTGTGATTCCATGATCCAGTGCCCGCTCACACACAGCACCGTATGTTTTTTTCATCCACTTACGTCACCTCATTTTAATTTTCCTCTATTTTGTCGGTTTACGGTCATAGATTCATTATCCCACAGCCAGCCAGCGAGAGAGAGAGAGAGAGAGAGAGAGAGAGAGAGAGAGAGAGAGAGAGAGAGAGAGAGAGAGAGAGAGATACCTTTCTTTGACAACAGTGATTTCCCCATTCATGCCAAAAAAAATCACAATTTGATTTGGTTTCAGAGAGAGAGAGAGAGAGAGAGAGATAGAGAGAGAGAGAGGCCACGAAACGCACAGCACAAAACCCATCGTTTTTGGAGCATATAATGGCGCAATTGTACCATGACTAACGTGACACCACACCGCACACAGGTGCTGAGAAGGGAAGCATATTGAGCTGTGGGATCAGGGGAAATTATGTTAAATTCAAGGTGTGTGTGTGTGTGTGTGTGTGTGTGTGTGTGTGTGTGTGTGTGTGTGCGCGTGTGTGTGTGTGTGCGTGCGTGCGCTGGGTCAGCGTCATTCAATCCCTTTCCATATTTTTTGGAAGGAGCACAAAAGGCTAAGTCTACTTAATATATGTGCAAAGCAAGTCCTAAGATTATTACATAACATGAAGGGGAGACAGTCTGGAGAGGAAGTGTAGGACCCCTCTAAATGGTAACACTTTTACTTGACGCTGGTGTCATATACATGTCATTACAGTGTCATACAGTGTCAAGGCACAGTTATGCACGTGTCATAAACATTATGTCCATGTCATGAACATTTTATGACTGTTGGCCTTAAGAATCATTCGGTTACAACTATGGGTTGTCTTTGCTATAACCGAATGTCACTTAAGGCCAACAGTCATGTTTATGACATGGACATAATGTTTAAGACATTAATTAAGTCATTAATTAAGACTATAATGACACTGTAATGACATGCATATGACACCGGCGTCAAGTAAAGTGTTATCCTATAATCTACTATAGGCCTGTCTCTGATTAGGGATGGGAATTCTGGCTCTTTAACGGGATCTGGATCATAGTGGCGTGTTCCTTCCAAAATAACTGGCTCTTTTGAACGGCTTTTAATACTTTTTTAAAGGAACAGTCCACCCTTTTTTGATTTTCACACGTTTGCTGTATGTCCAAGCATTATTCATGAATGTGCATATAATTTTCTTCTCAGTGTTTTCAGTACAGTGTGGAATGTTCCTTTAAGTGTCAAGAACATAGCACTTTTCACGCCACCTGTAGGTAATTTTGTCCAAACAACAACTGTTTGTCCTCCTGTTTTTAAAGACCATTTCTGTCAGTCTCCAGGGAAGACCCTTATGTTTTTTTCCGAAGTACTCACATGAAGGTCACATGCTTAAAGTGAACGAAAAATGAATGAAAACACGGTTCCCATCATTCACTTCTAAAAGCCATTCAAAAGAATCAATTCACCAACGTCGTCAAAACACTATCTCTGATAAATCCAATCCACCTTTTCAAACATGCTCCAGTCACAAGTCAAGCGATCATCATTTTAATCCCAAAGACACGTGCGCTGATTGTGACAGTTGGACGTTCAGCACCATGGAGACCGACCACTTCAGCACCACAGCTCTGGACCAGCAAAACATGCCCAAATTTGGGCAAACTTTGCTCTTTGGCATGAGGATGGGTATTTCTGTCTCTGTCTCTGTCTCTCTCTCTCTCTCTCTCACACACACACACACACACACACACACACACACACACACACACACACACACACACACACACACACACACACACACCATGTTTCCCTGACTGCACCATGTAAAGTCCAGGCAATCTCCAATCTCCATTGATCTCCACTCCACTCATCTCCTGGTATGCACATGGATGCGTGTGGATGGGGTAAGAAGGTTGCCTAGTTATCACCAGACCTAGTCACAAGTGAGATAAGGTCTGGAGACCTGCCTACTGCAAATCTCGTAGGGGATGTGTTTACTATTGACGACGGCTGTTTAATTTGGGCTTTACGAATGTGTATCATTTCGCATACGTAACCATAGCCAATCGTGCCAGTTGTATCTATTCCAACAAACTACAGTCACAGTTTCCACACCCCCCCCTGCTCTCTAAATAATTGGAGAGAGACAGGGACCATGATCTGGTACCCTCACTGTACTGAGTGTAGAGTCCATGCAGTCTTTCAGATTGTGTACAGCATCACAGGATTTCCCAGGCAAGGAAGAAGGTGTCTCCTACTTTAAATCAGAGGAATGAACACACACCCAAAGAAGACCTCTGAGTGTTTACCTTTCTTTCTTTTTTAACAAAATGTAACCTGAGTCTTCAGTCAACCAGCCTCAGCCCCATAATGTGCACAGCCAGTGGAACAATGTTAACAGCCTTGGAAAAGACGTTACTATACCAGAGAGAGTAGAGAGAGAGAGCTGCTGGCCCATTGTTTCCGGGTTCTACTGTTGCAAGGGGGATGGGGGGGAAATCCCCCTTTAGGCAGACCTAAGGACTGTTCTATTCATTCTAGGAGCATTATGACACGCCCCTTTAGGCAGACCGGAACCTGGTCACGTTAGGTGGCCATAGAAACCTATTATGTTGGCATATCTCTATATACTTAAAGAATCTCTGACTATACTACCACTACACCACTATGACACAAAGCCTTAGTAATAGGCCTACAACCGCACCGTGTCCATGGTTCCACAGCATCTATTAAACCATTCTAATTTGAGACAACACAATTAAAATCACACTATTTTCATAAGCCTCTAAAAGACATATTTGTTTGTGTGTTAAGTCCGATTCAATCAGCCAACTGAAAGTCGGCATTAGCAACATTCACACAGCCCACATCAGGTGCAGTTGAGCACACGATGCACCTCTCGCATACACTCAAATGGTTCATAGTAAAATCAAAGACCCATATATGCTAGGCCTGCTGTATCTACTGTATCACTGTACACAATGTATGAGTAAAATGTATGTAATAACTGAACAACAGTCCCACTGCCAACAGAATAGTCTATAGCTGTTCTATTTCTACATTTAATATGTCTTATAAGATGTGCTTGAAAGGTAGGACTTAGTTTTTCTTTTTTGTCAAATAAATGAAATGTGTGTAATAATGTGTTCATGAAAATGAACACATGAAAAATCAAGGACCGTTGTGAACCAAAAACCGTGACCTCAATACCGTGACATGGACCAAAAGAAGAATTCTTTTTAACTGTGTCACCACCACTAATTAATCTACAACGTGGTCATTGCCATTCTGGTAACAGCACATTCATATAGTAGGCCCTAACAGGGGCCATTTAATCAGAACAGATTAAAACACTGAAATCCTGTCAGTTCTAGCATTCCACCACACAGTGGAGCTGCTGCTGCTGCTGCTACTAACGTTGTTGCTGCTGCTGCTGCTGCTGCTGCCTGTATTGAACGCAGCGTGGTGGGGATTGGATCACCAGGAACGGGGGATTCTGCACCCCCTTACTGTAGCTACCCAGGAAAATGGACTTGCTGTACTGCAGTCCCCAGAGAGCTGTGCCAAAGAATGACTAAGGAGTCTTGAAGTCTAGGTGTGCCCACCCGCCTGCCCGCCTTCTCTGCCCTGCCCTGGCCTGGGAAATTGATTTAAGATTCAAGATTTTTATTTGTCACATGCTTTCTTGTGCAGGCACAATTGGCAGTGAAATGAAGGGTGCAACTACTCCATGCTGTGTAGAATAATAAATAAATAATCATTTTTAAAAGAAAAATATGAAAAAAAGGGTCAAGAATGAGCTGCCTCTTTCAAGAACCCCTCTCCTGTGCCACTACAACTGTACCGCACTGACACTTCTATGTACTATGCTGCTGGTACTGCTTGAAGAAGACTTATGATACTGCTTAGGCTAAATGGCATCATTGTGTCATGTCTGCACAGCTATGAACAGGGCTGCTGACAGTTTTGACTGTGCCCGGGACAAAGTCATCTGAAAAAGGCCCCTCCAGACAGTACAATACACTAATGAGGACCAAATGCTGGGCCCCCCATATCTCTGGGTCCAGGACAACTGACCCCTCATTTGCATTCGGGTTGTTGAATGAGGAAAAGTACCCAAAAAGTTATTGTGTTGAGACTGACAGCAGGGAAAGGTTGTTTTTTTTCTCCACAGAGGCGGGGCATCATCGAAGCTCAAGATCACAAGCATAGGTCAAGGACAGGAGTTGGGATAGTAGAATGTACCTTGTCCTCACTGCCACTGGCCACTGTGGCTAGTGGTTTTCCTGAATCACTAGCCATTTAGCCTTTATGCTAGCCAGAGTTTTGTTGTCAGTTTTTTTCCCTTCGAATATTCTTGCATTTAAATACAAACAATTGATGCACAACTACTGTAATTTTTCACATCAAAAAATAAGTTACTTGTCAAGTGGCTAGTGACACTTAAATTGCTACTAGCCACAGCCAAGTTTTACCAGTATTATTTGGCTGGTTGGCAGGTGCCAGTGCCAAGCACTGTATGTCTAGGGTAGCCTGTGCCTGGGCAGGAGTTAGGGCAATGGAATGTACCCTGTATGCCTAAGGTAGTCTGGGCTTGCACAAGCTTCCTGTGATGCTGTATTTAATTTCACAGCCAATCCAGTTGGGCCCAACCTCCCACCATTTCAGGGTCCCCTAGATTTTGTAACAAAATGCACAGTGGTTGAGTTTGGTGTGATGCCTCCCCTGATAGGGTAGAGTTCCAAATAGTGGAGTTTCAGCATTAATTTGCAATATATTGAATTGAAAGTCAAACTGGGAAACTCCAACTCCCATTGTCATTGTGACACAGCAGTCCGCTGCACACAAGTGCACACTGCACACAAAAAAATGCATTTATGCCTCACCCTTCCATCGATCAGCCCCAAGGCAGGATGGTACCATGCTCAGGGTTCCTCAGTCATGGAGGAGGATGGGGAAGAGCATATGGGGGGCAATCGCTATTCCGACATACCGCTATTCCGACATACCGCTATTCAGACAGCTGACATACCGTAGGGTTAGGGTTAGGGTTAGGGTTAGGGTTAGGGTCAGGGTTAGGGTTAGGGTTAGGGTAACTGTATGCACTCTCCCTAAACTTAGTAAAAGCTGAGCAACGTAGCACAAACCAAAGAAATTGCATAACTCGCGCCGGTATTCCGTCAATAGACATCAATGTCGGAATAGCGACATGTCGGAATAGCGCCACGTAACCAGAGCATATAGCACTGCTTAATTACTCTCCCAACAAACCTGGCGTGTCGGGAGTCGAACCGGCAACCTTTGGCAACAAGTCTGACGCCCTAACCGCTTACCCATGACTGCCCTAGTGGTGAGTGGTGTGATTTGTTGTGGCTTCCTCCAAAGACATCTGATAGACGTGTATCTTTGATCAATTAGCAGAGGAGCTTGGCCCGCCTTAAGCTTGCATGAGCCTTTACGGATGTGACAGCCAGTTTGGGGTCAACGGCAAATCCTGTGGCCTGGTCTGGTCCCGCCCATCCTCGTTGTGATGCAGCACAAAATTCTGCGAAATCCAAATCGGCCTCCAATTCCATTAATGATGCCTTAGCTTTTCGGAGAAACAGTGTTCTAAATTTCTTGTCGTTTCAACCAGAAGCACACAGAGGATGCGGGTTTAACCGGCTCTCCAAGAGCTCGGTTCATGGTACAAGGCAACTTGCTATGTAACTTGCTATGCAACTTCCTATGTATGGATACACCCATTATGCACTTCAGTACTGCACTTTGATTTATTTGAGTCTATCTTTTGTTATGTGTGTTTTGTTTTGTTTTGTTGTTTCTTGTTAGGTGTTGGGAATTGTGTATTATGTGTTGTATGCAGCAGCTTTGTGATTGTCCCTGACAAATTTCCTGCGGGACAAATGAAAATAATCTTGAATCTTGAACTTGGCCAGGCCAATTGTAGTGGCAATAGCCTGGCTATCTGGATCCTGTGTATAACCTGTAAATAACTGTATGGTTATGCCAATAAAGCTGGCTTTTATGACGACAAAGAGAAGAAAAACAAGCGGCATCCATGTGGAGCTAGCAGCAGTTCCGTGGCTCGTGTCTTTTTCTTTTCTTTCTCTTTCTTGGCTCATCTTGGCCCTCTCCGCTTATCTGTTGCTGACTTGATTAATCCAATGTGGCAGGACAGAGCAAAGCCTACAGGATATATCTGTGCCTCTCTCTCTCTCTCTCTCTGTAATCTCTCTCTTTTGCTTGTTGCTTCCATCCACAGTGATGTCATACAGAGCACAGTCATCCTGACAAAAGTCGCTGCAGATGTCACACCCCCACACACGTGAAAACACACAGTCATTAAGGCCCACACACACAAACACATACAGGCAGGCGCACAAACACAAAGACACATACAGGCAGACGCACAAACACAAATATCTCCACCTCCCACTCCAAACGTTATCCCCCTTAGGGTCAACATCGAGCCAGAATGAATAAACAAATAAAGCCAAGCAAAGTGGAACACGTGGGTGTGAAGACGTATTCAGAAGGGGGTTGGAGGTAACAGAGAGAGAGAGAGAGAGAGAGAGAGAGAGAGAGAGAGAGAGAGAGAGAGAGAGAGAGAGAGAGGGAGAGGTACTACATGTTGGATTAGGGTTGCCCGGATGGCTATAAGAAGTTGCAGTCTGCCATGCCATGGCGCGCCGGGGCAGCTGGTGTTTGGTGTTTCAGCTGCGCTTTTAGGACTGGCACGCGCCCTGCACGTGCAGCCGAGCCCGCGCGAGACATGTTGAAATTGGCATTCTAGTCCTCTTCCGGTGTCTGCGACATTCGCCTTTGGGGTAGCCGGTGATTTAAAGCGCCATAGCAACAGCGGATGCTCTCTTCACGCGCCCAGCCTCGACCCAAAGCCAGCGCGAGCGTCGCCTCTGGCAATTTTTTTTGCCTCAAAATGTGCACGCCCCCTCGCAACTATCTCTCTCTCGATCCGATCTCTCTCTCTCTCTCTCTCTCTCTCTCTCTCTCTCTCTCTCTCCTCCCTGGCGCTCACACACATGCAGACAGAGACAGAGGGAGTGTGTATGCGAGTAACAGAGAGAAAGCTAGAGACGACAGACTCGTGAGCACGTTTAATATCTATTACCATCCATGGAATGCTGTCGTGACTGTGTTGTGACAATCGTAATGGATAGCCCCCCTTAGCGCACTAGGCATCAAAGTCAGACGCCCAGCTGACATATTGACACCAGCTAACAGCCGCATATTCACACACACAAAAAAACTATCATACACGAGTCATTCTATGTATGTTCCAAAGCTGCAGCTAGCTTACCTTTCATTCCGTCTGACCGTGCACTTTGAGCAGCCGAACGTGACCGCTGCTCGGCTGGCGACACACTGAACCGGCGCAGAGCCCTGCGGTCTGTGAGCTCAGCCGAGCCTTCGACTACCACAAGCACACGTGTGCGTGTGGCGAGCCAAAAAACCCGAGAGTGCCAAGAAAAGGTAGATTACACTACCTGACTGGAGGTTGAGAGACAGCCTGGTCTCGGCGAGGTACGGGGTGTCGCTCTTGGATCTAGCTCTTCTGAACGGCCGCCGGTCTGCCTCATCTTCAGATGCTGCTGCAGCCATTTGCGCCACTTACAACACCTAGAATCTCGCAACCAAAAAAAAAGCTCCGCGGGGCGCTCGGTGGGACCTCTCAGACGCACGCGAACAACGCTGCACTGCCGCCCGCCACTGCCGTTAATTCACACAGCAGGGGGAGGGGCTCGTGATGGCATGAACCTGAGCCACGGAGACGGGAGGAACGGAGGCGAATATCTATCCTCCCACAGCGCCTAAACCCACGCGCGACGGGTAACGATGACACTACACCGGCACGAGGTCTGGAAGAAAGATTAGAACGAGAAAAAAAGAGTTGGTGTAGACTAGAGGCTGCTGCTGTTATGCGCGTGGCTTCGGAGATGCACATGTGCGCGTGTCAGAGATAATGAGAGAGGGAGTGAAAGCATTGGGTGATTTAGTTTCTGGCAAATATTCTTGTTCTTTTGGTGGAATAAGATGACGATGGTGAAGATGAGGAGGAGGCGGAGGATGGTGGTGGTGGTGGTGGTGTGTGTGTATGTGTGTGTGTGTGATCGTTTGGGACAGTTTGTCTTGAAAGATTAGGCAAAATAGTCTGGATGGTTTTTAGGCTTCAGTTGAGTGTACACTTGTCTGGTCACCAGACCTTAGCATTCATGGGCATGTCGTTGTGATTTGAGCGAAAGCACCTACAGTTCGCATACCAGGAGCCAAAAATGTCAAGCAATCTGAAAAAAAAAAAATTACAAAATATTCATCATGAATTTTGTTTTAGGCCTATTTTTGTTTATATTTTTGTTTTACTGCTGCTGTTGTCCCAAGCATGCAATCGAGTGTCAAATTATTTTGCCTTGTCGTGCTGTCATCTGAAACAGAACGACCATTTGACCTTTTGTTAATGGCTTCTTATAACCTACTAGCTTGTTTGTAACTTGGCATCAAGGGTCGTATGTTAGGCTATGGAAATGCCTTTGTAAAAGCACCCCAGTTTCTTGTTTAGGTCTATTGTGGCAGTGTGATCCAGCTGCATCAATGCAGGTGTGTGCTCATTTCAAAATCTCCAATTCAAACACTCAGTAATCTGGTTGAAATATATATATTTCTCTGGCACAAATAGATGCCTAATTTTGGTTATCTGTATGGTGTCTTTGTTATAAACTTCTGGGTGGGGCACTATCAGAGAGCGCCCGCACCGTGCTGTAGTCGATGACATTTTGGCGCTTGTGTAGTGCAGATTTGGTAACAAAACCATACACCGTATGTCCTGCAGAGGGCGCCAATGCACTGTGTACAATATGTACACTTCAGTGTAAATGTGTGCAGTGTAAATGAGTGGCAAAGGTCCTAAAATGTGTGTTGTAAATAGGCCTGATGCAGCGCATAACCGACATGATATCGTTTAATGTAGATGGAGATTGTTGGTGTTAGCACTTGAATCTTTGTCTAGATTAATGATTGTCTTACTGGTTTATAGCCTACACATCATATAGGCTAACAGGCCACAGCATACAGTATGCAAATGAAATGGACAAAATGAATATTAAAAGAAAACAAAGGAAACAAAGGAATAATAGACATTTCCAACAAGAGGCGTGGAGAGGCTTGAGCAACCTTCAAATAATTAGGCCATCACATTCACATACAGCTTGCTGTTCAGATTTAAATAAAAGGCATGCGACCATCATAGAATAGCCTATAGTTTTTAATGGTGATAATAATGATGCATTTTGTTTATAAGCACCTTTCAAAGATAAACAATAGTAAAATCAAGACACATTAAAAGCTCAGAGAATGTAAACACAAGATAAAACAAAACAGAGTTAAAAAAGGTTTAATGATTAGGCAAACTAAAACAGATGAATTTTCAGTCTGGATTTGAACAGGGGTATAGAGCCAATATTGTGGATATCAGGGGGAAGTGCATTTCAGAGCTGGTGGAGAGCAGAGCAATTGAAAGCTCTACTCCCCGTGGTACTGAGAAAGGTAGAGGGGACAGTGAGGAGGATGGAGTAGGTGGAACGGAGGGATCGAGAGGGAATAGCAAATTGGAGATTAGTCAAGATAAGGAGGGGCAAGGATGGCACTGATCGTGTGGAGGAGTATTTTTACATGAATTCTGAATTTGTTGGGGAGCCAGTGGAGAGGCTGTAGTCCAGGGGCAATGTAATGTAGGTTTGCTGTGGTTATATATATGTGATTATGGTTTGCTGTGCCTACCGTTTGCTGTGCTGTGGATACAATTAGTTTGTTGTGATTATCCCGTGTGTTTCAACTGACTGCCATCGGGATTTTTGAGGGAGACCACAGAGGAGATAGATAAGTATAGTAGTCAGTGCGGGTGGTGACAAGATTGTGTACAAGAATGGAGGTAGTGGGGGAGGTGAGGGAGGGGCAGAGACAATTTTTATTGCATGAAAGTAAGTAAACCGTGTGGTATTATTGATATGGGAGTGGGAGTATAGAGAGCCATGAAGCCACACACACGCACACACACACACACGCACGCACGCACGCACGCACGCACGCACGCACGCACGCACGCACGCACGCACGCACACACACACACACACACACACACACACACACACACACACACACACCGGTATTAAAACCTCACATACCCACCTACACATATTACAACCATACACATTCATGATGTGGGTCTAAAACTAAAAGTGTGTAGCATACATTAATGCAGTGCTAGCAGCTGGGGAAAAGCTGCTTTTCAGTCTCTTTTGGTTTTTGGACCAGCCTGTATACTGCTGGACTGGATGTCTGCGCTTCAGCCCTTGTGGCAGAGAGACATCCTTTCTCTAAATGAAATTGCAGTCAGTTTATTGGAGTCATGTAAAACATTTCAAACATAAAATAGCTTGGGACACAAATTCCTTATGTAGATTCTTTTCAGTCGGGTGTCATGTGGCAATAGGCTAGGATGTGAGATTTCAGTGGAACAGAAGGAAGAAAAGTGGTCTGGTGAAGACCGTGGAAGTTTCTGGTGTCGTCATACAATTACATCTGAGACGTGGGTCCCATCACGTCTGTGCTTTGTTAACTTCCAAAGGAAATTCTGAAACGGTCTGACTCATCACTGCAGTCTTACGACAGCAGAGGGAGCCCTTTCTTCAATCCAACGATTTACGCACGGGCAAACTCTCTTTTCCTTCGCCGAAAAAAAAGCGCACTGAGCTGTGATTGGCTGATTCCTCATCTCTGGCCAATAGGATTTCGTTTCTAGAGCCGCTGTGTAGAGGGTTGTCGTTTGGTTCCGATCCGAGAGTTCCGTGTAAACATTTGGTAGACGGGGGGTGGATTTGGTGCAAGTGGAAGCGTTGTTGGATTGATTGGAAGGTAAGATTAAGGCAGATACATAATGCAGAAGCATCCGCCTAACCTCCGCAGCTGCGTTATTCATTTAGTTAGCAAACGTTACAGAGAATCAGTCAGGAACGAGCAGGCTAATTCGTTACTGCTTGATTCAACCTGTCTTCAGTAGTGGTTACACAGTATCACAGAGGTCGGAACATGCTCTGTCGGTGAAGAGAAGTAGCAAGGTCGAAATGGAACGCTGGAAAAGTTTCGAGATTATTTAATGGCATTGTGTCGTCTTGCAACTTGGCACCCAACCGAACGTGCAAATCTGTTGGCCACTGCTCTGAAATAGCATACCTACCTACCCACACACAAGGACCATTGTCCACTGAAGTCACATAGCCAACTTCCCCATAACCTCACGTCAGGTGAATGTCCGTCACAGCAACATGAGTGTCCACTCTTCACCATACCAACCCATTAGCTAAAGCCTACAGTATGCTATGTCACTCGCTCCCAGCAGCCAGCTTTGACCATTTAGAAACAAGGAGAAAATCGCATAGGCTATAGCAGGGATGGGGAACCTATGTTTCGAGAGCCGTTTGTGGCCCTTGAGGCCGTTTTATTCAGTCTCCGACATAATTTCAATATCATGCCGCTTCACATGAAATATGACATATTTTGTAAAGGAATCTTAGACATTACAATTGCAATACAATTAAGTTAGGCCTATATCCACGGGACCAAGAGAAGGTGGGGTCTGTTTTAAACTTGTCTGCCTCCAATATAGCCCATAAGTGCAGGGAGAAATCCTGGTTTGTGTTCAAAGTGTGGCCCTTGGAGCACTTTGACGGCCCTTGGAGGAATTTGAAGTGGCCCCTTGAATGACAAAAGGTTCCCCACCCCTAGGCCTATAGGCTCGACAGACAAAAGATCAGACACACAGAAAGGGCCGTGGGCCTATCTCGAGGTGAAAATGTTTCCGTGAGCAGTTTTTTTCGCGCTGTAAGAATCAGCAGTTTAGATAGGCCATTAGTCCAGTCAGTGATTTTCCAACTTCGGGCTGGGGCCCACTGGTCAGTCCCGAAGGTATTCCAAGTGGGCCTTGGAAATTCACACCAGGAGAGGAGACACTGGCGACTGAATGCAACACATACAAGAAAGATAAAATTGCCTCACACTCTCGCGTTGTAGCCAAAGGTTTAATTTTGTGACAATGACTCGACCAAAATGACCTTCTTTATGACACTTTAATTAATTGATTAATAGATTAATCTATGAAATAAGAAAATGTTCTTTCTTTGCTTCAGCCCCTCTTACCATCAAGAACGTGGTTATGTTTATGAAATAATAAATAAATGTGAGGAATATGGCAGACGGGTCATTTCATGTGAAATCAGACACTTTGGGACCCGACCGACACGGATACTTGCTGTGCCTGTTTAGTAGCAAGGTAGCACCCCAGAACTGCATTTGTGTGAATCTGACACCAATATTAAGGGAGAAACAGACTAGCGAAGGTTTACATATGAGGGTAGGACACTATGCATTCAGCCTTGATTATATCAGTCAGTGTAAGTCACAAAAATGTGTCCGTGGTGTAATTTGAAAGCTCTTTTCTGGCTCTACAAATTACACAAACAGCATGGAACACAACAACCTTCAGAATATGAATTATCAAAAATTGAAAAAATAAAAATTGAATATCAAAAAAACTTATATTTTAAAATGTCCAGTTCCTTGTCTAAACATAACCTGCAATGTCATGAACAACACCTGAAATGCTGGTGTTTGGTTATTCATTTCAGAGACAGTGGAACTCAAATATATGGCATCATACAAATCACCTAGGCCTAGTAATAATATGGTGATACCATAGTAATATCACATGACAGCATGTCTATCGGAATATGTGAAGGATGGAGATGGTCCATGAGGATGCAGGAAGTTCAGTTTCACCTCTACAGTGCTCGGCATACATTCCTCAACACATGCTAGACACTAGTTGCCATCATATACAGCTACAATATACCCTTTGATGCTTGAATATTTTTTAAAAATCCTTTACTGAGCTTATTCTTTCAACCCTGCCTTCTCTGAATGCTTAAAATGGTCCCACTTTGTCCATTGACAATGGGCAGAAGCCGTGTAGTTTTTGAATACCTGGAATAGGGAGCGACATGGGTGCAGGGCCCAACGGGAAAATGCCCGGTAAATGCCAGATGGCCAGTCCAGCCCTGTCCCTGACACTACTCTATTACTACTTCATTACAACTCATTTCAACCTTTATGTCCCATTATCTCTGAAATGAGTAAAGAACCAAACACCACATTTTCAGGTGTTGTTTATGACCTTACAGGCTATGTTTAGACAAGAAACCAGCCATTTTAAAATATAAGTTTTTTTGATATTCAATTTTAAATTTTTCAATGTATCATAGAAACCAAAACGTTGCGTGAGGAATGTATTATCCGCTTTTTGATCAGGGCTTTAGTAAGTCCGCGTGGCGTTATTGACAGCTGATAGACGGCCAGCATATCAGTAGACTAGCTTTTCATGCTGACCGTACAATAACCTTGCGAGCTGCAAAGGCGAGCCACATGCTGCTCGAGCGTTGCGCAAGGAGGACTGTAGAACTGTGTACCGAAAATCAGGGGCGGTTCCAGACATTTATTCTTGGGGTGGCAAAGGGGTGGCGAAGTGTATTTCAGGGGGGCATGCTCCTATACTAAGGGGAAATTATAAACACTATATAATCGACACACACACACTTATGTGATACAGTGAATCCCTTAAAGTGAAACCCTGCAACCTAAAGTTCTATGTCTGAAATGATGTCAAGCATTAAGGCTATTGGTCACAATCATATTTCTTGGGGGGGCAAATGCCACCCCCTGCCACCCCTTAGAACCGCCCCTGCCGAAAATGTCCATTCAGAAGTTGATGTCCTTCTGGGTCATTTCACGTGAAATCAGACACTTTGGGACCCGACCGACCCGGATTTCGATCATACTTGGTGTGCCTTTTCAGTAGCAAGGTAGCACCACAGAACTGCATTGGTTTGAATCTGACACTAATATTAAGGGAGAAACAGACTAGGAAAGGTTCACATGTGAGGGTAGGACACTATACATTCAGCCTTGAATATATCAGTCAGTGTTAGTCACAAAAAGATGCCTGTGGTGTTGTTTGAAAGCTCTTTTCTGGCTCTACATATTACACAATCACCTTGGAATACAACTACTCTCAGAATATGAATTATGATAAATTGAAAAATTAAAAATTGAATATCTAAAAAACCTATATTTTAAAATGGCCAGTTCCTTGTCCAAACGTAGCCGGCAATGTCATGAGCAGCACCTAAAATGCTGGTGTTCGGTTTGTTATTCATTTCAGAGAGAATTTGACTCACAAATATGGCGTCATACAGACCACTTACTAATAATATGGTAATACCATAGTAGCATCACATGACAAAACAAAAACAAAACAAAAATGGTCAGTGTCCATGGTCCCAGGTTTCAGAAACTAAGGGGTCAAAGACGAAACAGGGTTTTCAGGACTCCAAAAAGTAAAACTGTTCCCTGACACCATTTTTCAACTTTTTTTGGGTACATTGGAGTGTAGAGTGATTAAGTTTATTATTTTCTGTTCAGAAAATAGTATGCAACATGCATTTTTACCCCATTTTTAACCATAAAATGTAATTTAGTGTAATACGGTGTTAAACAGTTGATAATGCAAAAAACATATAGATGACGTTAAAAAACTGAAATAAGCTACATAACATAGTAAAGGGCTATATTTAAGGTCTTCATCAAACCTAAAAAAATCTAGTAAAAGGCATTTGCAAATAGTTTTTGCAGTGTTTGTAGTCTTTCACCGAGTGCATTTCACCCATTTGGCTTTAAGAAGTTTTTCCACGGAAGAGAAAATCAGTTTAAAATACACAATTATTCATTTGTTGTATGCCCCCGCATGTGTTGTGCTAAACAAATAAGTTTCGTAAGAATTTGACTTTATTTTCACATAAAAATGTGCATTTCACTGAATGACCACAACTATTACACTGAATGATTCCTTGGCAAAAAAGCCTATATAAACAGCTATATTTTTCATTGCTATCATATTGTTACCATCATACTACAGTACTCAACGTCCTGAACGAGTGACAACAGAAATAAATGTTGTCAAATAATTGGCATTTTACTTAATATTGGGGCATTAAAACGTGTTTTGAAAAACTTCCAAGATCACAAGCTTAGAGGTAGGCTATAGTAGGCTATACTTAGGCCTAAAACAATAAAAAAGAAAATGTTGTCTGTTGACCTGCATATTTCGGGGGATCTCGATTAGGGTGTTCTGATAATTCATGTACAACTTCCAAAATCCCAGAATCTACCCAGTAATATGGTTGCTACATGGTAATAACAAGGTTGTAATGGAAATAACAATAAAAGTCATAATTTCAAGTAGTATCATCATATTATTGTATCTTATAGTAATATTGCAACTTATATTGCCATTTTGATTCTTAATATACAACTATGAACTGATTACACTGAATGAAGTAACCCTTAGACTGCATGTCACTGAATGACATCTCTTACACTGAAGGACGACCAAATATTTTTCACCTTATTTTTACCTTTTTACAAGCACTCAGTTAGTCACCTACATGAGACAATGACTTTGACCCACAATGTTTACTATGTGTATTTAGAAAATATGCTTATTTGGATGAATATCTGAGTATTTTTTGACATTTCACTGAATGACATCTGTTTTTGTGGACGCTGTTACCACAAGATAAAAATACAGAATTTTCGACTATTGAAGAACAAGACTCTCCCTTTGCATCATCACTTAAGGGGTCCCTAGGGGTCCTTTTGATGATGTCACATATTGTTGTGTGACTATCATTTTTTATTTTGACTTAAAAGCACCATGTTGATCTTATTACACTGAATGATATCTAAGGAATTGAACATCCGGGACAAAAGTCCCCAGATGATTTTAATACAGTATCAAAACAAAATAATAATGAAACGTGCTTTCAGAACACTTCTAGAATTATGCCCAGAGAGTGAAAAAAGAATTTTGTTCGTCATTTTGCATAATTATTCAAGGATGTATTGATGATTTTTAAGTTCGGACCATTACACTGAATGACATTTTTGCACTTTATGAGATTATTTCACACATAAATTGACAATTATTTTTCTTTAAATGTTACTGGAATGAGAAACCAGACTATGCTGTTTATCAGCATAACATTCAAAATTCATTCATTTACTTTTTTGATAGTTAAATGAGTGCGGAACAAAAAAAATGCACGTCTCGTCTTTGACCCTAAGGCAGATGTCCATTTATACACACCAAATGATGATATGTGAATGTTTGAACATTCCTTTCTTTGTGTACCTGTGCCATCTTCCCTTTACCGTACTTTAAAGAGATAATCAATGGCTACACTCTCATTTTTTACTCTACCAGTGCATTTGAAGCAACAGCTGTGTCTTTTGTAGATAGTGTATAAGTACGTCCCGTTGCAGTTACAGGTTCCACTACCAGAAGCACATCCTGATGATCCATGACAAGTCTATCTGGTCTGAAGGGAAAAGTGAAGGATGGAGATGGCCCATGAGGATGCAGGAAGTTCAGTTTCACCTCTCCAGTGCTCGGCATACATTCCTCAGCACATACTAGCCACCAGTTGCCATCATATACAGCTACAACATACCCTTTGATGCTTGAAAATGTAACACATTCCTTTACTGAGCTCACTCTTTCAACTCTGCCTTCTCTGAATGCTCAAAATGGCCTAACTTCCACTGTGTCCATTGACAATGGGCAGAAGCTGTGTAGTTTTTGAGTACCTGGAATAGTTCTTGCAGATTCAAACCTTTTCAACAGGTTCTCAGCTTCATGATGGTACATCTCTGTTGTGGCAAACTGGCAATGGATGTTCTTGACATTATCCTTGACAAATTCAAACAGTTGGTATGGCGTTACAATTTAATTGTCAATAGGACGTTGCAGACTTGCTCGTGCAGCAAGCCATTTAACTGTCCCTCCAACGCCATCACATGGACCTTTGCCATGTGATGTGGCAAAAAAGTGCCACTCTGCAGGTATGTGAAAATCTGCCTCGTGGTGGCACAAATTTGTTGTGTTTTTAAGGTTCTTATATTGTGCAGCACAGCCATCAGAAAAAATATAGGATCTTCTTTGGATGTTCTGTCATTGATGAAGTGTCACTGAGGAACTGAATTAGGAGCTTCTGAAACAGATGTACAGCAATTGTATCATGAATGTTGCAGTCTGAAATAACAACAAAACAGTTTTTTTCCCCAGTTTCAACTGATCTTGGTAGTAGCATACAAATGGATGGATTGTGGCCTGCACTGGTTGTTCCAGTGAAATGATTGAATAGCATCTTGAATTACAAAACTATAGTTTTAAAAACGTTCCTGGTTCAAGGGAGTCAGTCAAGGATAATGTCAAGAACATCCATTGCCAGTTTGCCACAACAGAGATGTACCATCATGAAGCTGAGAACCTGTTGAAAAGGTTTGAATCTGCAAGAACTATTCCAGGTACTCAAAAACTACACAGCTTCTGCCCATTGTCAATGGACACAGTGGAAGTTAGTGTTTGGAGGTAGGGTGCGCACATCCACAGGTAGTTGTCCAGGTGCTAGACAAAAAGTAGTAGGTAGTGTGATGAAGCGGTCTGCACACTGTGTATTAACTCCAAAAATACTTTATTTCATTTAAACATATGGCAACGTTTCGATCCAACAGAGGGATCTTCCTCAGGCAATGAGAACAATGGTCTAAGTTGACTTATATCACATGACCTCCAGGTAGGCCACCTGGCAGAAAGGTGAGCGCACCCTAAGGGAACCCACAGTGGAAGTTAGGCCATTTTGAGCATTCAGAGAAGGCAGAGTTGAAAGAGTGAGCTCAGTAAAGGAATGTGTTACATTTTCAAGCATCAAAGGGTATGTTGTAGCTGTATATGATGGCAACTGGTGGCTAGCATGTGCTGAGGAATGTATGCCGAGCACTGGAGAGGTGAAACTGAACTTCCTGCATCCTCATGGGCCATCTCCATCCTTCACTTTTCCCTTCAGACCAGATAGACTTGTCATGGATCATCAGGATGTGCTTCTGGTAGTGGAACCTGTAACTGCAACGGGACGTACTTATACATTATCTACAAAAGACACAGCTGTTGCTTCAAATGCACTGGTAGAGTACAAAATGAGAGTGTAGCCATTGATTATCTCTTTAAAGTACGGTAAAGGGAAGATGGCACAGGTACACAGAGAAGGAATGTTCAAACATTCACATATCATCATTTGGTGTGTATAAATGGACATCTGCCTTAGTTTCTGAAACCTGGGACCATGGACACTGACCATTTTTGTTTTGTTTTTGTTTTGTCATGTGATGCTACTATGGTATTACCATATTATTAGTAAGTGGTCTGTATGACGCCATATTTGTGAGTCAAATTCTCTCTGAAATGAATAACAAACCGAACACCAGCATTTTAGGTGCTGCTCATGACATTGCCGGCTACGTTTGGACAAGGAACTGGCCATTTTAAAATATAAGTTTTTTAGATATTCAATTTTTAATTTTTCAATTTATCATAATTCATATTCTAAGAGTAGTTGTATTCCAAGGTGATTGTGTAATATGTAGAGGCAGAAAAGAGCTTTCAAACAACACCACAGGCATCTTTTTGTGACTAACACTGACTGATATATTCAAGGCTGAATGTATAGTGTCCTACCCTCACATGTGAACCTTTCCTAGTCTGTTTCTCCCTTAATATTAGTGTCAGATTCAAACCAATGCAGTTCTGTGGTGCTACCTTGCTACTGAAAAGGCACACCAAGTATGATTGAAATCCGGGTCGGTCGGGTCCCAAAGTGTCTGATTTCACGTGAAATGACCCTTCTGTAGGCTATGCCTGCTTTGTTTTGCCTACTTTTCTAGACATTCTTCTTCTCTGTCAGCAGTCACTGGAAGTAGCAACAGAAGCGTGCTGACGCGTTCAAAATAAAAGCCACGAAAGACGGTCATAAAAGGCAAAACAAAAAAAACCCATTAAAAAAACCTGTTGCGTTATAACATTAACAAAATTGTCGGGCGATATTGACCTCAATAGTTAGCGCACCGTTAACGCATTAACGTTGCCCAGCCCTACATAATTCATATTCTGAAGGTTGTTGTATTCCATGCTGTTTGAGTAATTTGTAGAGCCAGAAAAGAGCTTTCAAACAACACCACAGGCATCTTGTCACTTACACTGACTGATATAATCAAGGCTGAATGCATAGTGTCCTACCCTCACATGTAAACCTTTGCTAGTCTGTTTCTCCCTTAATATTGGTGTCAGATTCACAAAAATGCAGTTCTGGGGTGCTACCTTGCTACTAAACAGGCACAGCAAGTATGATTGAAATCCGTGTCGGTTGGGTCCCAAAGTGTCTGATTTCACGTGAAATGACCCAGACAAAAACAAAGGCATAGGTGTGTGTGTTTGTGTGTGTGTGTGTGTGTGTGTGTGTGTGTGTGTGTGTGTGAATGACACAAACTGGTTATTATGACCTCAGTCAGCTCCGCCCTCTGTTTTGTACTATGAAAGAGGATGCAGGAAATGAACATGCATTTTTCAGCAACCTCTTGGCAGGTAAGACTTCATCTGCTAATTCTGCGTGTGTGTGTGTGTGTGTGTGTGTGTGTGTGTGTGTGTGTGTGTGTGTGTGTGTGTGTGTGTGTGTGTGTGCTGCAGTGCCTAAGTGTCTTTCCCGATGCTTGTTAGCCGGTTGACCTGCAGGGCGCTGACCTCCCACCTATGCACTGGACGAGGCCAGCCGAGACTAGAGATGACACGACCCAGCTCAAGTAAGAAACACACACACACACACACACACACACACACACACATATTTTAATATTTTTTATTTGGATCTCATCAGAAAGACAGCATTGCAGATCCAAATAGTGCTGGAAGCAAATTTCATTGTAGTCAGTAAGAACTGATCAGAGGACTGATTGCACACACACACACACACACACACACACACACACACACACACACACACACACACACACACACACACACACACACACACACACACACACGGCCCTGTGAAGTGTATCGCTGTTAATTCTGTAGAACTGTGTACCGAAAATGTCCATTCAGAAGTTGATGTCCTTCTGTAGGCTATGCCTGCTTTGTTTTGCCTACTTTTCTAGACATTCTTCTTCTCTGTGTCAGCAGTCACTAGAAGTAGCAACAGAAGCGTGCTGACGCGTTCAAAATAAAAGCCACGAAGGACGGTCATAAAAGGCAAAAAAAACCCAAAAAAAAACATTAAAATAACCTGTTGCGTTATAGCATTAACAAAATTGTCGGGCGATATTGACCTCAATAGTTAGCGCACCGTTAACGCATTAACGTTGCCCAGCCCTACTTTTCATACATGAAAAGGGGGATCTTCTCCATGGTCCACCATTTTGAATTTCCAAAAATAGCCATTTTAGCTGCAAAAATGACTGTACTTGGACCATGCTAGAAAATATTTGGTTAATACTTAGTAAACTTTCATGTAGCCTAAAGATCAAATTTGGCAATAGGCAGTCCAATTTCAATACGCAGCATAGTTGCAGTACCTTTTTTGACCATTTCTTGCACAGTGTCCCTTTAAAGTGCTGGGGGAAGCAGTATATGCCCCAGTGCCACACTCACCTACATCTCCATAGCATAGCATGAATAGCTAGCATGGCTGTACGTGCTTGTAAACAGTGACTACATTGTGCTGAAATTGGACTGCTCACCAGTCACCACAGTAGCACATGGCCAAAGGCTCACCATGGAGTGTCACTATTTATCACTATTTTTCTCTCTCTCTCTCTCTCGCTCGCTTTCAACATTTTCTCTTATTCAATCTCTCTCTCTCTCTCTCTCTCTCTCTCTCTCTCTCTCTCTCTCTCTCTCTCTCTCTCTCTCTCTCTCTGTCTATCTGTCTGTCTGTCTGCCTCTCTCTCTCTCTCTCTCTCTCTCTCTCTCTCTCTCTCTCTCTCTCTCTCTCTCTCTCTCTCTCTCTCTCTCTCTCTCTCTCTCTCTCTCTCATACACACACACGCACACCTATTGTGTGCTTGCATAGTTTTCACTGTGCTTCCCTGTATAAAGACTTTGTTTGATAAGGTGGTTTAGAAGTAGAAAGTAAATACATTGGCATTGAGCAGGTCTCCACCCCCTGATGCGGAGGAGACATTGATAATATTCTACTGAGAAGGGAAGCATACTATATTTAACATGATAAATACTTTGTCTCCCAAAGGTGTCAATATGGAATTTGACTTGAAGCCCTTACTATGATTAGGCTATGATATATTGATGCATGTAATGTGTGTTCTGCACTCAAAAAAATCCTTATTCGTGATTGTGCAGACTATTATGACTGATTGTCTTTGCAGTGTGTTTTTTATCTTTTTTTTAATCTGTTTTGTTTTTCTGTTTTTTTGTTTTCTTCTGACCACCGGTTGTGATCACTGGTCTTGAATTTGTATGCCAGCGCGTCAAGGCGCATGCTATGCCAGTCTTGTCACCTTAGGGTGCGCTCACCTTTCTGCCAGGTAGCCTACCTGTAGTTTATGTGACATAAGTCAACTCAGACCATTGTTCTCATTGCCTGAGGAAGATCCCTCTGTTGGATCGAAACGTTGCCGTATGCTAAAATGAAATAAAGTATTTTTGGTTAATAATACACAGTGTGCAGACCACTTCATCACACTACCTGATCAGGTGGTTTCCCATCTACAGTTGTTCCCTGTTGAGTTGAGATACAGTGTTTGTGAAATCACCAGTCAGGAATTTATTTCATGCATATAATAATAATAATAATAATAATAATAATAATAATAAAAATAATAATAATATATATTTTTTGTAGCATGCAGCTGTATGTTTCCTCAAGAAGCTGGGTGCAGTTTGTCATTCTGCATTGTGTGTGTGTGTGTGTGTGTGTGTGTGTGTGTGCGTGCGCTGTGTGTCTGTCTCTGTGTGTGTGTGTGTGTGTGTGTGTGTGTGTGTGTGTGTGTGTGTGTGTGTGTGCACGCTTGTGTGTGTGTGTGTGTGTTTTGTTGTGCAGACCTAGCAGAGTTCCGCAAGGCGTTTGCGAAGGCCCAGCACATCGCCATCATCACAGGGGCCGGGGTGAGCGCGGAGAGCGGGGTGCCCACCTTCAGAGGAGCAGGGGGGTACTGGAGGAAATGGCAGGCACAGGTACACACACACACACACACACACACACACACACACACACACACACACACACACACACACAGGGAAGCCGACATGGAGGGACAAAGGGGACAGTTGTCCCGGGCCCAGGGAAACAGGGGGCCCAGAATTGGGACCCCATTACATTGTATTTATTGAGAGGGGGCCCCTTTCAGATGATTTTGTCCCGGTCCCGGCCAAAGCTGTCAGCGACACACAGAGACACACACACACACACACACACACACACACACACACACACACACACACACACACACACACACACACACACACACACACATACATACATACACACACCTCAACTGATTATGGTTATGAAAAAAATACCATTTTACCTACATCGACGTGATTAATATTTTGTCATTTGTCAGCCATTTAATAAATTATAGTACCTGTTTCAGGTGTCCTAGTTATATTTCTCTCTCTCTTGTCTCTTGATCTGTCTTCATGTCCTTCTCTTTCTCTCAATCTCCCTTCTGTCTGTATTTTTCTCTCTACTGCTCCCCCCCCCCCCCCCCCGACTCTCTGTCTCTGTCTCTCTCTTGTTTCCAGGATCTGGCCACCCCGACCGCGTTCTCTCGTTCTCCGTCGCTAGTGTGGGAGTTCTACCATTACCGGCGTGAACTCATGATGACCAAGGAACCCAACCCGGCACACATCGCCATCGCTGAGTGTGAGGCACGACTTGCCAAACAGGTGAGAACTCTCTCGAGCTCACTCACTCACACACACACACACACACACACTCGCACACACGCATGAGTGAAGTGCATATTCATTATAGGGAAAAAGCTGAACTCTGGACATCATTGACTAAAAAAGGACATTTTGCCATTGGGACATCCCAGAGCAAAACCACTGCTGTCCCTGGTAGAGGCATAGTAATTATATAGCAATTTTTAGCTGCAAAAATGACTCTACTTGGACCATGCTAGAAAATATTTGTTTATTACTTAGTAAACTTTCATGAAAATGTCAAATTTGGCAATAGGCAGCCCAGTTTCAACGAGCAGCATAGTTGCAGTACCTTTTTTGACCATTTCTTGCACAGTGTCCCTTTAAGACTTCAGATCGGACATGCTGTACTAATGGGGTGGAACAATGTGTGTTGTCTGATACATGTATAGAAATGTACAACAAAGCTGACTTTTTGAGTTCCTTGAAAATGAAGGCATCCCATACGCCTGTCTGGATAAGGACACAGGTTGACCACCGACGTTGTACCAGTGGAAAGAACAAGGCTGGTCTCCTATACCAGTTGTTTATTTTTTTTTCTTAAAGGGACACTGTGCTGGAAATGGTCAAAAAAGGTACTGCAACTATGCTGCTTATTGAAATTGGGCTGCCTATTGCCAAATTTGATCTTTACATGAAATTTACTCAGTATTAGACACATATTTTCTAGTATGGTCCAAGTACAGTCATTTTCGCAGCTAAAAATGGCTATTTTTGGAAGTTCAAAATGGCGGACCATGGAGAAGATCCCCCTTTTCATGTATGAAAAGTGCAATTTTTCCAGTCATAATGAATACTTAGAATTTGATGCTGGTGGTAAGTATTCATGAAAAAGGTAACATTAGTGAATGGGCAGCATGAATTCTGGAAATAAACAACTAAAAATCTCACACAGGCTCCCCATTAACTGCGCCCGAGACATACCACGCCCCGTAACCCAAACTTCTACACATACATTCGTACTAAAAAAAAATGAATGCTCGAGATATTAAACAATACCTTCATAGCTTTATATGGGGTCCAAATATATGTTCATTTTGTTTTGATTTGGTCAACGTAAAATGTTCACAAGTAGAATTTTGAGCACAACCTCAATGCAGACAGAGTGGCCCCACTCTCACTAGGTCCCTGAAAACATAACTGGTTTGTTACCGCCAAGGAGGTTATGTTTTCGGTGGCGTTGGTTTGTCTGTTTGTCTGTCTGTTTGTTTGTTTATCAGCAGGATAGCACAAAAACGTAAATTGAATTGTGGGACAGGGCACATTTTGACATTCCAGTTTCTAACTCCACAACAAGTAGGCAGAAAGACTTAAAATAATAAAAATAGAGTGTAACATAGTCAAATGTACAATCAAACAGCTTCCTTTGCAGAGGCCTTCACTAAATGAGTGCATTTCTAGTATTATAAATGTAATTTCTAAGATTTCTTTGGTAATTGTATTGAAATGACTGCAATGTAACAATGTAATATAATGGTATATAATGTATGACTTGCGTTGTAGGGTCGATCTGTGGTGGTCATCACTCAGAACATTGATGAGCTGCATCGGAGGGCTGGCTCCAAACATGTCCTGGAAATCCACGGTGAGCATGCTTAGAATCATGCCTTTAAGGCGGATTCATAGTTAAAGTAACTGGCGCTAACCTCATTCATACCTCCCTGGCGACGATGGGGTGCGCTCAAAATGACGTCACACGCCCCTCCGCAAGCTGCCGCGGCGCGAGGTCGTGCACCCCACATTTTTTGTAACTTGGTGTGCGCCACCAGCAACCATGCATGTAGGCAGACAAAGCAGGAGTAGCGAAGAAATATGGCTACAGCTACTGTACTACAGAATGGACCCTGCATCATTTTGAGGATAATAAAATGTCTTAGATAGTTATTTTATCTTCTCCCTTAAATGTTGTTCAGTGAAACAATTGTTTACTTTGTTCAGAAGCACGTCGGGATTGGCGATCTATTTATAAATTCTGCAGCCAGAACAATGCTCTCATATGGTCTTGGAATGATCTGGCAATGTAGGCTACAACAAAAATCTATGTTTCATTGTGGAAAGTCATAAGTCAGACGTTCAGTAGCCATACAGCAGCCGTGTTTGGCTTTCTATTTTTATACATCTCTAGAACTCCTGCTGCGAGTTGCGACAGATTCTGCCGTTTCTCTCATGAACAGCAGAGGGCACACTTCCGAAAATGCAAGCAAAAGCCTGTAAATGGCGCTTTTGATTATGAATGGTCTGCCACAATTTAATGGTTCTCGCGCCAAATGCGCCAAATTACGCACTTAAAGTATGCGGAGCCCTTTAAGGGGTTTTCACACCTGGTCTCTTTCAGCCATTTAAGTGAACTCAGACCTGTGACTCCGCATTTTCTGTGCATATGTGAACGCTCCAAAGTGTACCCAGACCCCTTGGAAGTGAACCGTACTGAGACCTTCATTGACGTGGTCTCAGTACGGTTCGCTTATGAGTCCTGACAAGTTGCACTTGTGGGTAGGTGTAATCACTTAAAGAGAGTTCTAGAGGACCTGGTTTGATCAAAAAGAGGACTGACACACCACAAAAGTCTAACAGGACCAGAAAGATTAGCCGGTTCTTATTCTAAGACACTCACAATCTGAAAACAGAACTGAGTCCTTTTGCTGTCGGTTCACTTTTTGGTCCACTTAAAGAGGACTGAGTTCGGTTCACTTAAAGAGGTCTAGGTGTGAAAATGCCCCTAATTGTTGCTGATGAACCAGACAGTTAATCATTTCTAACCAGCAAGTGAATTAGTTAACAACTAGTGTCCTGGTGGAATCCTGCAATGACTAGGGCCATGACAATATACAGTATACAGTATATACGTTTGTATATACTAAATAGAGAGAGAGAGAGAGAGAGAGAGAGAGAGAGAGAGAGAGAGAGAGAGAGAGAGAGAGAGAGAGAGAGACCTTAATGGGTAAACTACATTTTATTCATTTGCTTTCTTTTCAAAATACTGTTTAAAGTAAAGTTTACTTTTACATACTCCACTCACAAGAACTGAACTTGGAAAAACAGCCTTTTCACCATAAGAACCCGTAACAGAGGTGTTCCTGTACATTCCGCCACTTGGGGCTTGAACCTGCCACCTCCTAGTTTGGGCATGGCAAGCACAGCACGATACCGCTGAGCTAAAGGACTAGCACTACCAATACTGTATGAGGCTTCACGAGGTAGCTTTACTAACAGTCCACGCCACACTCTGCTGGTTGGCCTCCGTTACACTCCAAAAGCTGGGAATGAACTTCAAGTCACTCTAAATCTGGAAGTTCTTCCACCCATAAATTATTTTAAAGACCTCCTAAAATCATCATTAACCGACCACTGTAATTTTTTTACATTTAATTTCTTGTTTGCTGTCTGCCTTATAGTTTTCTATGTATACTCTGTTTTAAGAGATTATTTCTGTTTAGATGTGATGTAGCTGTGGTTTATCTTGTCTCTTGTGTTTTTATTGTGACATAACTTTTTAAGCCGCCTTCTTGGCCAGGACTCCCTGGCCTATTAAATATTAAATAAATAATATTATATATTAAACAATGTGTATATAAACCTTTTCAACTGGAAAGTAGAGTGGAGGATAATATTTTAGAATAGGGCTCACATTTTACCCGTGAATACATGCCTAACTGTTTGTATATGTGACTTAGTATAAGATTTGTTGAGCAAAATCAACCACTTGTATTTCATTACGTGTATTTCGTGTGCGTGCGTGCGTGTGTTTATTCACAGGTAGCCTTTTCAAGACACGCTGTACAATATGTGGAAACATAGCTGCCAATCACAAGAGCCCCATCTGCCCAGCGCTTGAAGGGAAAGGGTCAGAACCCCTGACGCACACACACACACACACACACACACACACATCCAAATCCTCACTTTAATATCTTTGTGGGGCCCTCCCATTTCTGGCTTCATTTCATTTCCTCCCATTTCATGACTTCCACTCATATTAACCCAAACAGTAGCTAAAGAATGCTAAACTGTTCCCACACCAAAACAATCCCTTACTTTAACCTGTCAGTGAGGAACTATTTTTACACTTTTCACACAAAACTACTATAAAAACACTGATAGATTTATGGGGTCCAAAATGTGGGCCCCACAAAGTACCATGACAAGAATTTTGCTACTTTAGTGGGGACATCCGTCCCCCATAATGGTTGTTAAGTACACAAACACACACACACACACACACACACACACACACACACACACACACACACACACACACACACACACACACACTTGCGTGCATGCGCACACAGATAGTCTGTCTTCAATATAGAATTATTTATACATCAATATTCCATTTCCAATTGCTGTCTGTAGCTCCACACACCACTGTGTTCCAGAATGTGTACTGTCAGTTTCCTGTGCTATGAAGACATCACTTTATGTTCTGTCTCTTTAGTGCTCCCGACCCGAAGGCAAAAGATGCTGGCATACCAGTTGAACAACTACCCAGGTTTGTGTGTGTGTGTGTGTGTGTGTGTGTGTGTGTGTGTGTGTGTGTGTGCGTGTGTGTGTGTGATTGTGTGTTTGTTTGTATTGTGTGTTTTAATTACTTCGATTAGGAACTGCATTATCTTAACTTGGTTACGTGTGTAATTAGATTCTAGTCCAGTTTTAATTTCTGTTTTGTATTGTGGGCATAGTAGTGCCGCCTACTCTGCCTGAGACTGAGTCACTTAGTTTGGCTTGCAATTACAAGTATTTTCCAGTAGGGGGCAACATTGTGTAGCTCTCAGCTCAGCTCAGTCTATTTTTATCTATTATTTATAATAATAAAACCCTCATTGTACAGGATCATAATACGGCATGTATCCATGTATTGACATGGAATGAGCCCTCACTGACTGAACTGACATTAATGTGATAATGTTACAGACCACGGTAAGGTTTGTTTATTGCACCATTGCATTTCCAATGCAAAGTCTTTTAAAAGTTTACTATCCAGCGTATCTCTATAAGCACTTTTTCTTTGGGCTTTGAAGATGTTCAGCTCCTCAACCAAGGATCTAAATCAGTTCTGGTTGATGTCAAGTGAATGCTAGGAGTTATACTTCTCTTGACCCCCTACTTTGATAAAGGAGTCACAGTTGCTATGGGCGTACATTAACATGCTTATTCCATTATCAGTCTATTTGATAGCCTATGGTCAGCCACTCTCCCAAATTTCGTCCGGCCAACTACATGAATCATATATAATAATACGTTTTCAATCTGGGTTTAGTGTTAGCCTGGGAAGCCATGCTGCCTTGCACAATCGTTCTGATCTGACAGACATCTCACTTAAGCGCTGGCAATAGTCTGGTTAGTTTAGGGTTAGAATCTTACCATCTCGGGGGGCGCTGTGGTGCAGCGCACTTAAGCCCCCCCACATTTGGGCTTGCATGCCCAGGGGCACCCAGGTTCGAATCCGGCCTAGGTCATTTTCCAACCCTACCTTCTCTTTCTCTCCACTAATTTCATGTGAAATCTTCACGGTCTCTTTCAATAAAGGCCCAAAACGCCCTTGAAAAAAACCTTCTTACCATCTCTGGCATTACACCTCTGTTATTCATTGAATACAGCTCTGTAATAAACAATATGCTTCACATAGTTTTACGTCACATTGCATTACATTACATTGCACAGCTGATGCTTTTATCCAAAGCAATTTACAGTTATTTTTAAGTACAGGGCATTAGTTACAGCCCCTGGATCAATGTAGGGTTGCTCAAGGGCACCTCAGTCATGGAGTGTGGTGGGGAGTGGAAGGATGTGATTTGAACCTGCAACCCTCTGATCTAAAGCCCCTCTCCTCAATCACTAGGCCACGGCTGCCCCATTTTCGACCAATCATAGCACTGATCAATGCCCTGGTATAGAGTCACTGGGAGTGTTGGCTTGTTGCAATACGGACAGGACAACCAATTTGGGTAACACTTTAGATTCTAGATTAGATTCCAAAGTTTACAATAACGATCCCTTGAAAAGCTTTATTAACATGTTACTAACATGTGTTACTGAACTAGTTATGGGAGATTGGGGGCCCATAATTGGGTCTTCATTACATTGAATGTATAGGGAAGGGTTGCCCTTTCAGAGAACTTTGTCATGGGCCCAGCCAAAGCTGTCAGCGGCCCTGCTCACTGCTACAGTATCAATAGCCCGTCATCCTTCCATTAAAACTACTCTACACTAAATTAAACTTTCTCTACAAAGGTTGTTTTTACTGTGTGTGTTCTTACCGCTTCTGCTTCTGATGCTTGTGTGTGTGTGTGTGTGTGTGTGTGTGTGTTGATGTGTGTGTTGATGTGTGTGTTTATGTGTGTGTGCGCCTGTGTGTGTGTGCGCGTGTGTGTGTTCTTCAGATGTGAAGTGCGCGGCTGTAACGGGCTCCTGCGTCCGCATGTGGTGTGGTTTGGGGAGACGCTGGACTCTGACATCCTGACTGCAGTGGAACAGGAACTGGACATGTGCGATCTCTGTCTTGTGGTGAGTGTGTGTGTGTGTGAGTGTGAGGGTGTGTGTGAGTGTGTGTGTGTGTGTGTGTGAGGGAGAGAGAGAGTGTGCGATCTCTGCCTCTTGTGTGTGTGCGTGTGCGTGTATGTGTACGTGTTGTGCCATGTGTGTGCTTGTGGTTGGGGGTGAGTGAGTGGGGGTGGGTTGGGGTTAGTGAGTGAGTTACTTATGCATGCGTATGTGTGTGCGTGCGTGTGTGTGTAGGTTGGCACCTCATCCATAGTGTACCCGGCAGCCATGTTTGCACCCCAAGTGGCAGCCAGGGGAGTTCCAGTGGCAGAATTCAACATGGAGGACACCCCCGCCACCATGAGATTCAGGTCTCTCACACACACACACACACACACACACACACACACACACACACACACACACACACACACACACACACACAAACAGGCATACCCAAAAAGTAAAAAAGTACTCTCCCTGTCTCTCTCTCTCTGTCTCTCTCTCTCTCTCTCTCTCTCTCTCTCTCTCTCTCTCTCTCTCATTCATTCATTCATTCATTCATTCATTCATTCATTCATTCATACACACACACACACACACACACACACACACACACACACACACACACACACACACACACACACACACACACACACACACACACAGATGGACACACAAAAAATCACCCATATGAGAGTATGGTACTCACACACATTCTTCCTCTGTGCATGTGTGCGTGCGTGTGTCTGTGTGTGTGTGTGTGTGTGTGTGTGTGTGTGTGTGTGTGTGTGTGTGTGTGTGTGTGTGTGTGTGTGTGTGTGTGTGTGTGTGTGTGTGTGTGTGTGTGTGTGTGTTCTCTCCTACAGGTTCCACTTTGAGGGGCCTTGTGGCAGCACTCTCCCCCCCGCTCTGGAGCGTCACGAGACTGAAACCATCAACTGATTGTCCGCCCTCTTCTCTTTCTTTCTCTTTCTCTTTCTCTTCATCACGCCATCTTTATCTCTCTCGCTCTTGCTCTTTCTCTTCATTACGCCATCTTTTTTCTCTCTCTGCTTTCATCTCTTTCACACCTCCTTTCATTCTGTTTTTTTGGGGTTTTTTCGTTTTTCATTATGCTGCATCTATTGCTTTACCCACCTTTCCCTTGCCACTTTTTCTCTCTTTCTTTCCTCTCATCCCTCACTCTTTCTCTCTTTCTTGATTTGCTTTTTTCTGTCTCTCTGTCTCTCCTTCTTTTCTTTTTCCTCCCCTCTGTTCACTAGGGCTGTAATGATACACTCGACTCAACGTTCAGTTCGTATCACGATTTTTGACCTACGGTTCGATACACTCCACAATTGAAATGATTAAATGCATCTCATTTGAAGCTTGGAAGCATTACTACAATGTATCATGTGGTTGTTTTCTGGACTGAAGGAATGTCAGTCCCTGCAATGTTAGAATAAAAAGAAAACAACAAGAAAGAAGAAAAATTGAGTGCGATCCATTTCCTACGACTAGATTACTTCAGAGACGCACCAACAAGACGGAAGAGCGCGGTGTGTTGAAGATAACCTTGGACTGAAGGATAACAAAACTCTGAAACGATACTGCCTCCATACATCACGGTACAGTATCGTGACTCTGAGTATCAAGATGGGTTCTGGGTTCTGGGATCTGGGTTCGTTCCAATGTCATTACAGCCCTACTGTTCACACCTCCGTCTCTCCCAGGACCTCTGTCTGTCTGTCCGTCGTCCCTGCTGCACTTGAAATAGTCATCACATGATTGTGCTTGGTTGAATTTGCTCTGTCTGCTCATAAAAATGTGTGTGTGGGTGTGGGTGTGGGTGTGGGTGTGTGTGTGTGTGTGTGTGGGTGTGGGTGTGGGTGTGGGTGTGTGTGTGTGTGTGTGTGAAGTGTGAACGTTAGGGGTGTGGGGAAAATTTTTGAAAATAGTCACGACTATTCATGCAAATAGTCATGCTGTGCAATATATCGAATTTATATGGCGATATCAATATTGCTGTGAAATGATATCAAATTTCTTAATATCGAGTTGAAACCATTTTTTGTTATTTCTCTATACTGCCAAAAGTAGGCTATATGTTACACGCAATACAGTACATTTCCCTCCACTTGAGCAATTACGAGTACAGAGCAGACTTACTGCCCAACGCTCATGCAGAACACTACTGTGTGTTTCTCTACGGCTCTCCACTCACACTGCTGAGAGGAAGGAAGATTGTGATTTGTTTGGCACAATTGTTTTTCTTAAATAAAAAAAAATGTGATATCAATACTGACTGAAATAATCGTGATATTTATTTTTCCCATAATCGAGCTGCCCTTGTCATGACGATGCATCGCGATACTTATTTTCATGATATACTGCATCGATTCATAACAATATATCACAATACTTATTTTCCCGATATACTGCATCGATTAATGACAATCAATTACTTGATAATAATAAATTATTATTTTGTTCAACAGAGAGCAGGTAATATTTATGTTGTGGTGGAAGCTAAAAGGCTAAAATAAAATGAACTGACTTAATGAATGCTACACCGCAACTGACAAATAAGCAGCATTTTAACACATTTACTGACATAAATATTGCAATGCATCAGAATAGTATATGAATCGCAATGCATCATGATAAAATCGCATCGTGGCATCGTGATGCAAATTGAATCGTGAACACTTTGCCAATACCCACACCTAGTGTGTGTGTGTGTGTATGCGCGCATGTGTGAGTCAGATTGAGAGAGGGAATGTCTGTTTGTGTAAAAGTGGAGTTTGTATGTGTGTGTGTGTGTGTCAGAGGGAGTGTCAGAAAAATGAGTTTGCACAATTCTTTGTGTGTATATGTAGCTGATATGTGTGTATGTGTTCACTATCTGGTGGACCGTGGCTACGCCTGATCTAATTGTTTGCCATTAAAGATTGTGTGATCAAAAGGGACTTGAATAGTGGCAGAATAAAGGAACTGTTATGAATTCACTCAAATGAATGGCTGGCAAATCACTCTGTGTGTGTGTGTGTGTGTGTGTGTGTGTGTGTGTGTGTGTGTGTGTGTGTGTGTGTGTGTGTGTGTGTGTGTGAGGAGATCCAAATAAAAGTATTAAACTGTGCGTGTGCATGTGTGTGTTTGTGTCTGTGTGTGTGGGATCTGTAATGTAACCATGTGAAGCATAAAAGATAAAATAAAAAAGTGCATATTAAGGTTTTAACTTGGCAAAATATGTTTTTTTGTGGTTGTTTTTGTTGTTTATGACCAAACAAGCAAAAAAAAGTGCATAAGCAAGCCTTTATTGACAGCTTATAGTTAGGAAGATTATGAGCCTAGACAGCAGTGGATATAGGAGTCAATGGGAGTACCCCACAAAGATGGTAATGAAACTGTATGTGTGCGTGCATGTGCATGTGTGTCTGACTTCAGTGAGTGTGCATTTGTGTGTCTGAATTAGTGTGTGTGTGAGTCCATGTGCGTGTATGCATGCTGCATGCATGTATGTCTACCTTGAGTGAGCGTGCGTACATGTGTGTACAAATGAGTGTGTTTTTGTGTGTGTGTGCGCGCACACGTGCATGCTGCATGCAGGTGTGTCTGAGTTGAGTGAGTGTGCGTACATGTGTGTCTGAATCAGTGTGTGTGTGTGTGTGCGTGCACATGTGTGTCTGAATTAGTGTGTGTGTGTGTGCGTGCGTGTGTGTGCGCAGATGCACAGATGTTCCTCGTGCTGTCAGGAGAATTGTTCAGGGCAAAGAGAAAATCACTATCCTCATGTCACAACCCCTCCTCTCACCTGCTCACACACGCACACACACACGTGCGCGCGCAGCACGCACACACGCATGCACACACACACACATGCACACACGCATGCACACTCATATATATATATACAGTGCCCTCCATAATTATTGGCACCCCTGGTTGAGATGTGTTTTTTAGCTTCCAATTATTATTATTTTTCTCTAAATAATATGGGACCTTAATGGAAAAAAAGAGAAAAATCCAACCTTCAATACAAGTGCATTTATTCAGTGGGGAAAAAACCCCACATAAAGAAATAATTATTTGACATCAAATAATGTGTGTCACAATTATTAGCACCCCTGTTGTTAATATTTTGTACAACCCCCTTTTGCCAACAAAACAGCACCTAATCTTCTCCTATAATGTTTCACAAGATGGGAAAAGACAGAAAGAGGGATCTTCAGCCATTCCTCTTTGCAGAATATCTCTAAATCATCCAGAGACCTGGGTCCTCTCCTCTGTACTCTCCTCTTCAGCTCACCCCACAGGTTCTCAATGGGGTTGAGGTCTGGGGACTGAGATGGCCATGGGAGGAGCTTGATTTTGTGTCTGGTTAACCATTTCTGTGTAGATTTGGCCATATGTTTAGGGTCATTGTCTTGCTGAAAGACCCAGTGACGACCCATCTTCAGCTTTTTGGCAGAGGGCAACAGATTTTGATTTAAAATGTCCTGGTATTTCAAAGCATTCATGATGCCATGCACCCTAACAAGGTTCCCAGGGCCTTTGGAAGCGAAACAGCCCCACAGCATCACTGACCCACCCCCATACTTCACAGTGGGTATGAGGTGCTTTTCAGCATGCGCATCTTTCGTGGCACGCCAGACCCACTTAGAGTGTTTGTTGCCAAAAAACTCAATCTTGGTCTCATCTGACCAAAGCACACGGTCCCAGTTGAAGCCCCAATACCGCTGGGCGAACTCCAGACGTTTGCGTTTATGATTGTGGGTGAGGAAAGGTTTTCTCCGTGCATGCCTCCCAAACAGCTTGTTGGCGTGTAGACAGCGCCTGATGGTTGATTTGGAGACTTTGTGACCCCAGGATGCTACCATTTGTTGTAATTCTGTAACAGTGAGCTTTGGAGATATTTTGATTTCTCTTGCCATCCTCCTCACTGTGCGTGGTGGCAAAATAAACTTGGGTCCTCGTCCAGGCTTGTTTACCACTGTTCCAGTTGTTTTGAACTTCTTAATTATTCCTCTCACAGTAGATATGGGCAGCTGCAGTTGAGTGGCAATCTTCTTGTAGCCTCTGCCTGACCTGTGAAGGTCGACGCACATCTGCCTCACTTGTATGCTGTGTTCCTTTGTCTTTCCCATGTTTAAGAGTGGATAAGAGAAATGGCCTCGGTGTCACGTCATATTTATACCCCAGGGAAACAGGAAGTGATGAATTACTAATTAAATGTTCCTACATACTCTGGTAAACTTTGTAAACTACTGTAGAAATGACAGATATGCTTCAATTATATTTATTTCCTGGGAATTGTTAAGGGTGCCAATAATTGTGGAACAGGTGATTTAATGAAAAATAATTATTTTTTAGTCAGGGATTTTTTTTATTTTCCTACAATTCATTTGAGTTGAAGGCTACATTTTCCTAAAATTTTCAGTGTGACAGTATTCTTCTGCAATAAACACTGAATTTATTTTAAGGCTTTTAACACATCTCAACCAGGGGTGCCAATAATTATGGAGGGCACTGTATATATATATATATATATATATATATATATATATATATATACACACACACACACACACACACACACACACAAACACATATGTCTACCTTGAGTGAGCGTGCGTACATGTGTGTACAAATGAGTGTGTTTTTGTGTGTGTGTGCGCGCACACGTGCATGCTGCATGCAGGTGTGTCTGAGTTGAGTGAGTGTGCGTACATGTGTGTCTGAATCAGTGTGTGTGTGTGTGTGCGTGCACATGTGTGTCTGAATTAGTGTGTGTGTGTGCGTGCGTGTGTGTGCGCAGATGCACAGATGTTCCTCGTGCTGTCAGGAGAATTGTTCAGGGCAAAGAGAAAATCACTATCCTCATGTCACAACCCCTCCTCTCACCTGCTCACACACGCACACACACACGTGCGCGCGCAGCACGCACACACGCATGCACACACACACACATGCACACACGCATGCACACTCATATATATATATACAGTGCCCTCCATAATTATTGGCACCCCTGGTTGAGATGTGTTTTTTAGCTTCCAATTATTATTATTTTTCTCTAAATAATATGGGACCTTAATGGAAAAAAAGAGAAAAATCCAACCTTCAATACAAGTGCATTTATTCAGTGGGGAAAAAATCCCACATAAAGAAATAATTATTTGACATCAAATAATGTGTGTCACAATTATTAGCACCCCTGTTGTTAATATTTTGTACAACCCCCTTTTGCCAACAAAACAGCACCTAATCTTCTCCTATAATGTTTCACAAGATGGGAAAAGACAGAAAGAGGGATCTTCAGCCATTCCTCTTTGCAGAATATCTCTAAATCATCCAGAGACCTGGGTCCTCTCCTCTGTACTCTCCTCTTCAGCTCACCCCACAGGTTCTCAATGGGGTTGAGGTCTGGGGACTGAGATGGCCATGGGAGGAGCTTGATTTTGTGTCTGGTTAACCATTTCTGTGTAGATTTGGCCATATGTTTAGGGTCATTGTCTTGCTGAAAGACCCAGTGACGACCCATCTTCAGCTTTTTGGCAGAGGGCAACAGATTTTGATTTAAAATGTCCTGGTATTTCAAAGCATTCATGATGCCATGCACCCTAACAAGCTTCCCAGGGCCTTTGGAAGCGAAACAGCCCCACAGCATCACTGACCCACCCCCATACTTCACAGTGGGTATGAGGTGCTTTTCAGCATGCGCATCTTTCGTGGCACGCCAGACCCACTTAGAGTGTTTGTTGCCAAAAAACTCAATCTTGGTCTCATCTGACCAAAGCACACGGTCCCAGTTGAAGCCCCAATACCGCTGGGCGAACTCCAGACGTTTGCGTTTATGATTGTGGGTGAGGAAAGGTTTTCTCCGTGCATGCCTCCCAAACAGCTTGTTGGCGTGTAGACAGCGCCTGATGGTTGATTTGGAGACTTTGTGACCCCAGGATGCTACCATTTGTTGTAATTCTGTAACAGTGAGCTTTGGAGATATTTTGATTTCTCTTGCCATCCTCCTCACTGTGCGTGGTGGCAAAATAAACTTGGGTCCTCGTCCAGGCTTGTTTACCACTGTTCCAGTTGTTTTGAACTTCTTAATTATTCCTCTCACAGTAGATATGGGCAGCTGCAGTTGAGTGGCAATCTTCTTGTAGCCTCTGCCTGACCTGTGAAGGTCGACGCACATCTGCCTCACTTGTATGCTGTGTTCCTTTGTCTTTCCCATGTTTAAGAGTGGATAAGAGAAATGGCCTCGGTGTCACGTCATATTTATACCCCAGGGAAACAGGAAGTGATGAATTACTAATTAAATGTTCCTACATACTCTGGTAAACTTTGTAAACTACTGTAGATAGATAGACAGATATGCTTCAATTATATTTATTTCCTGGGAATTGTTAAGGGTGCCAATAATTGTGGAACAGGTGATTTAATGAAAAATAATTATTTTTTAGTCAGGGATTTTTTTTATTTTCCTACAATTCATTTGAGTTGAAGGCTACATTTTCCTAAAATTTTCAGTGTGACAGTATTCTTCTGCAATAAACACTGAATTTATTTTAAGGCTTTTAACACATCTCAACCAGGGGTGCCAATAATTATGGAGGGCACTGTATATATATATATATATATATATATATATATATATAAACACACACACACTCATATGCACATACACACACAAACACATAAACTGGGTAGGCCTACCTGTAGCACAGCAACAGTGGTGTGTTTCTGTGTGTATGTGTGTGTATGTGTGTGTGTTTTGTAGAGCAGGTCTTGCACAGCGGTCTATTCCATAAAGAGCCCGAAAGTGTTTCTAGTCTGTGGGGCGATTTCACACCAATCTGAGTTTACACACACACCCTAGCGCTGTGTTATTCCCCTGATCAACACTCTGACTCGCATAGAGGAACACTCTCTTGCACGGTACTAACACACACACACACACACACACACACACACACACACACACACACACACACACACACACACACACACACACACACACACACACACACACACACACACACACGCTCTACACCAAGACATAGCCTACTCATTTGTTTTTCCCCCCTGACACATCAACACTCCCCTATGCACATGCGAGCACGCCATGCCAGGCCGCCCATGGTGGAAAAGTGATCCACAAGTGTAGGCCCTATGTATGTTCACACACACTTGCATACATGTTCAACCACACCAAGTCTCCCCACCCCCCACACATTGTTACCCCATCCCTTCTACCCCCTCCTCAGAAGGATGTTGATGGAACAGGACCAGCCATCACATTTCTCTGCTCCTTAAAGGTGCACTGTGTGATGGTGACCAGAGTATAGGTATTGTAACTATGCTGCTCATTGAAACAGTGCTGCCTATTGCCAAATATGACCTTTTCATGAGTATTTACTAAGTAGTTAACTAATATGTAATAGTATGACCAAAGTACAGTAGGTTTTGCAGCTACAAATGTCTATTTCTGGATATTCAAAATGTTGGACAAATAGAAGATCCAGCTTTTCATGTATGAAAAGTGCAACTTTCCCAGTCATGATTAATACTTAGAATTTGATGGTGGTGGCATAGGGTGACCAGATTTTTGTAGTCTGAAACCGGGACACTTCGTGCGTGAGACTGAATGACAATATTTAGCGGGCGGGTCTGGGGGTCCTCCCCCAGGAAATTTTGTATTTTTTAGATGCAATTTCCTGCATTCTAATCAATTTTAGAGGGAGGGATGACAAATCGCAACTGACTCCTTTAGACTTTCTATACAAGCGCTGGCTGCCATTAATTGTGGCAGGTAAACATGTAATCTTTTCCATATATTTACCCTGATAGACATGGCGCAATGTAGTGGTTGGCCAAAACCGGGACATATTTGTGTCCCGAGAGGGTTCGCTCGGGACCTGGGACACACAACTCCAAACCGGGACTGTCCCGGTCAAACCGGGACGTCTGGTCACCCTATGGTGGCAGTATTCGGGAAAAAAGTAACATTTGTGAATGGGCAGCAGCATGCATTCTGGAAATAAACCACTAAAAATATTACACAGTTCACCTTTAAGTTGTTCCTACAACTGACAACAAACCTGTAAAACGCACTTCAGGATTCAAGATTCTTTTTATTTGTCCCAAGGGAAATTTGTCTTGGATATAGCCAGGCCTAGCCTACATGTAGCTGCAGCATAACATACAACACAACGTCAAAAGAAAACACATACAAACATAAAGTGTAATCATAGATGCATAAAGTGCATATTTAAAGTGCATACATAGTACGGCTTCCTAAATACTTTGAACATATGGCATACATATGGTACCACCACACCCACAGTGAGGGATGCTGCTGTTGCTAGGCACCTGGCACATCATCACACGTTATTTACATCTGGGAGACTAGAGTGGGTCGCTGCCTGCCTGTCGGAGCCGGCTCTTCTTCCTTGTGGCATGATGAGTGATAGGAGGTCACGGGCAGTCTGTCGTGCGCGCTGATTAAGCCCCTGTTGTAAACACAACAGTGTGCTGTGATGCTGCTGAACCGCAACCGCTAGATCACTGTCAAAACCATACTCATTCGATTGATTCACTCACACACACACACACACACACACACACACATGAAAGAGTGCTTCACACCCAACCGCTGGATCACTGTCAGAACTATAGGCTTGAATTAAGTCATTTGGTGTCTTATGGCAGTGGTGTAGTCTACTTTTTTATGGTGGGTATACTGTATATTTGAGTTTTTTTTAAGTGGGTATACTGTATATATTAGTGCCATTCAAAACAATGGATCAATCAATTTTAAGTGGGTATACTGAAATCCCTGAAATTTAGAAGTGGGTATACTCCGTATACCCGCGTTCTACGTAGACTACACCACTGTCTTATGGTGCATTCCCCAGAGGTAGGAGCTTCCTAGTAGGCAACCAGAAGGCAGCTACCTCCCACTTGAAAGCGTTCCAACCAGCAAGCCAACCAAACTACAAACATGGAGGGACAAAAATACATATCCACTTCTCTAAGATGTCAGCAATGTAAACGATGAGGTGTAAACAATACCATGCGTTTTTTTCATGTAGCCGCATTTCATCTTTGAAAGAGGCAATGCCAATAACTACACCTTAGAAAGGTTCATGGGTGGTTTTGCAACTGTTAACCTGTCCAAATCAACTCTATTTTTCCATAGAATGGTGATTGCTAAGTAATGTGCAACATAAACTATTCCTTACACTGTGAGCTGCCATTGCTGTGATGACATCACGATTGTCAATGGGACGAAGTCGGTTTGCTTCGCTTTTGCCCCAGCTCACGACTTGAACATTCCGCTTCAACAGGCGTTCCAATGCATTTCAGCAAGTAGGTGGTCAGAAACATCCCATCTCCCAACCCTGGGGAATGCACCATTGGCCATAGCCACCTTCAATTTAGAATTAGCCATACCCACAGACCTGTAGCCTATTAACCTGTATTAACCCTTTCATGCAGACACCATGAAAAAAATGTGCAAGATTTTTTATATATTGATTTTCTCACTCATAATGGAGCTAATATGAAGAATCTTTTGGAATTTTTCAAAAATCTCTTTTGATGTGGAAGTTAGGCTATTTTACTGTCCACATATGTGGACACTGCGCATCAAAGGAGTGAAAAGTTATATAGGCCTATACTGTATTTCAAGTTCAAATTAAGCTGTTTTTATTCATTTTTATGGTGTTTTATGCTATATAACAACACAATATAACACTTTAACACCATATATCACTGTAATTAACCAACAACAAAACATATATATAAAAATAGCATTGTTTATATAGGCGGTCATAGAAAAATATGTGGGAAATTCTTATTGCATGCAAGAAGACAGCCGATGCTGGTGAACAAAAAGCTCAGTTTGATTCAGCATGTACTCTAGCTCAATCTTACATCATTTATGTTGTCCCTGTATAAAAGGTAATGTGAAATTTGCCTCCAGACACATGCGTTCTGTAGTCATTCATCAGCATTTTCAAGTATTTTCTGTAAAAAAAATAGTGTTAAATAGACCCCCTATTATAAATGTAAGTTAATTTACTTACTTTCCATGTTACCTTGTGTCATATTACAACATTATATGACACTTATGCATTATACATTACACTATTTAAGGAACAAAGATGAAACAAAGAGGAAAAAAACCTGTCAATTTAGCAATATTTACATACACAGCTATGGCAAGATTTGTGGGGAAACCTTGTTGCATGTGGAAAAAACCTTAAATTCTGATGAAGACACATCTGTATTTGATTCAGCATGGATTCTAGCTCAATCCTACATCATTTATGTTGTCCCTATATGAAAGGTAATATGAAATTTGCCTCCAGACACATGCGTTCTGTAGTCATTCATCAGCATTTTCAAGTATTTTCTGTAAAAAATAGTGTCAATAGACCCCCTATTATAAATGTAAGTTAATTTACTTACTTTCCATGTTACCTTGTGTCATATTACAACATTATATGACACTTATGCATTATACATTACACTATTTAAGGAACAAAGATGAAACAAAGAGAAAAAAAACTGTCAATTTAGCAATATTTACATACACAGCTATGGCAAGATTTGTGGGGAAACCTTGTTGTATGTGGAAAAAACCTTAAATTCTGATGAAGACACATCTGTATTTGATTCAGCATGGATTCTAGCTCATTCCTACATCATTTATGTTGTCCCTATATGAAAGGTAATATGAAATTTGCCTCCAGACACATGCGTTTTGTAGTCATTCATCAGCATGTTCAAGTATTTTCTGTGAAAAAATAGTGTTAAATAGACCTCCTATTATAAATGCAAGTTATTTTACTTACTTTCCATGTTACTATATGTAATATTACAACATTATATGACACTTACACATTATATATTACAGTATTTAACGAACAAAGATGAAAAAAGAGAAAAAAAACTGTCAATTTAGCAATATTTACATACACAGCTATGGCAAGATTTGTGGGGAAACCTTGTTGCATGTGGAAAAAAACTTCAATTCTGATGAAGACAGATCTGTATTTGATTCAGCATGTATTCTAGCTCATTCCTACATCATTTGTGTCATTTTGTGGTGAAAGAAACCCGAAATATGCCTATAGACACGTGCGTGAAACACTAATTTTAGGTAGTTTTTCTTGAATTTATTAAATTAAAAGTGTTAAAATGTGTTAAATATGTTAAAAATAATTTATTTTCACACTATAATCATTATAAATGCTCATAACATTAAGTATTTGCCCAAAATGAGCAGAATATTCTCACGGTAATCATAAATAATATGTTTATCATTAGACTCCCTTGATGCGCAACGTCCACATACGTGGACAGTAGCTTTATATTGTATAAAAACCTACCTTTATTGTAAATTTGGATTTTAACAACATAGACTTCTCAAGTGAACTGTACTAAACATCATAATATTTTTTAAAACCTGAAATTGCCCTTTGGTGTGGTTGATTTTCAGATATAAACATGCTTGTTATGGTCATAATTCACATCGGTGGATTTCTTAGATTGATGATGTCATCAAACACTTAATATTTAGTGCAAAAAGTTATAACTGCTGTTAAAGTATTGTAATGAACCTCATGGTACTTCCCATATACAATTTGGAAAAAAATAACCACTATTTACCTATCTAAAGTGGGGTTAGAATTACTGTCCACGTATGTGGACACCGTGCATGAAAGGGTTAATACAGGTATGTGGCCATACCAGAGAGGATTTATAGCCATACCTTCTACAGATCTGCTTTCGGCGCCAAATGGTGACGGCGGGCAGCACACGTGACATGACGAGCATAGAACGCGCAGTGTTCGCCGCGGGAATCCTGAGTTGGAACTTTGATTTCTTTGTGAACATGTCTTTGAAATTATAATTGAAGTTATAAATTAGTGAATGTTGACTAGTAGAATGGCAGACTGCTCAGAGACAGTTGTTTTCCGGAAAGACGACGCCAATGTAAGTTTAAAGTTGTAAAGCACGTGTGTGTTGATGTTTGACAGCTAGAAGTCAGTTGAGGTGTGAGCTGAGGAGCACATTTCTCATGTAAAGTGATAGCCTTTCTGATTTGCAAGACTGCAGTGAGTTTATGACGCACAGTGTCCGTGTTGTGGCCATACGTTGGGTACTAGCCTATATGTATGTTTACTTATCACACCTTATGTGCTGTTTGTTCATTTTAAGCATGGCTAACCCGTAACTTGATAATTGTCCTTATTCTCACCTGAATAATTGATGACAAGATGACTGGGAAACCAATAGCGAACGTTAACGACGTGCAAGTACCGTAGTTTCATGCAGTAGGCTACAAATGTACTCTCAATGAGTACAATGGATGGCATTCATCCTTTATACCCAACCACCAGCATTTATTGTTGTATCAGTCAGTTTATCCGAGATTAGGGCTGTACTGTTATGTTGGATGGCTGACAAGTAAATTCTTGTTGGTTTCAATCAATTCGAAACCACCCAGGGAGCCCACTCCCAGAAGCAGGCAATGGCGCAATACCCATGTTATAACGGTATGGTGTCGTTTCTACAGAGAGGACGACTTGCCTTTGATGACGACGACTCGGCACTGGTGAAGGCATATGATAAAGCTGTCCAGTCATTGCGGGTAATTTATGATTAACTAGTGCCAGTCAAGTCTGTCATGAAGACCCCTTGTAGCTATCTTTTAATTTAGTGCATAGTTTGGGGTCGACTAATATTTCCAGGGGACATTTGGTAGCTGCCCTGTCCTCAACTGGAAACCACCCATTCTCATCAACATCATTGTTTGTCATTTGTACATTCTAAATAGGGTTGTTATTGTGTGTACTGTGGCTGGAACAGGCATACCTTACTTGTTCTTTGTTGGGCTTTTCATCCTATGTTTGCAACCCACACGACTATTCTGATGTCTCTGAAAGGGTCAGACGTCTGGGGAGGACAGTGGTGATGCCTCATCGCCAAGGGTGCCTACACCACAGAAGGAAGCCACAGATGCCACCAAGTCCACCTCAAAGGTAGTATGTACAAGACTGCAATCCTTTAAAGGGGGGTTGTACCTTTAAAAAAAACAGCAAAGAGATCACAGTAAGCAAGTGGAACAGAGAGGGTTGGACAATGACCCAGACCGGACTTGAACCCGGGTTGCCCGCTTATGGTACAGTGGTACAGTGTCATTGAGTGCGTTGCAATATGCGACCTTGCCTCCTCCACTTGCCTCCTCCACTTGCTTCTCTCCTCGTACCAGGAAGTAATATGTCATGATGACATCACTGACAACAGCATTATATTTCAATATCTTGCAAAATATGCTCGTCAGACTTGCATCCCAGAGGTTGCCGGTTCAACTCCCGACCCGCCAGGTTGGTGGGGGGAGTAATCAACCAGTGCTCTCCCCCATCCTCCTCCATGCCTGAGGTACCCTGAGCATGGTACCGTCCCACCGCACTGCTCCCCATGGGGCGCCACTGAGGGCTGCCCCCTTGCACGGGTGAGGCATAAATGCAATTTCGTTGTGTGCAGTGTGCAGTGTTCACTTGTGTGCTGTGGAGTGCTGTGTCACAATGACAATGGGAGTTGGAGTTTCCCAATGGGCTTTCACTTCACATCAAAAGCTCAATTATAGAGTCTTTTTCTCATTTGCAATTGGGATGGTGAATGAAAAACAGTCCCTCAAAAGCTGTTGTGGCTAGGCTGACAGCTGGGAAACTTTATCGTTTTCTCCACGGAGGAGGGGCCAGGAGGCGGGACGAGGAGGCAAGCGCAAGTGGAGGAGGCAAGGTCGCATATTGCAATGCACTCTTTGCGTGCTGTGCCAGAGCACCTCAAGACTGCAATCCTAAATGGGGATGATCGTTTCTGTCTTTTGTTACAGAGTCCGGCAAGTATGCATTTTTGCTACATGCATTTTCAATAAAACACTTATTAAATGTTGCCTATGGTGGTGGAGACGCACTCACACTATCGCCTAATGATTCTCACAGTTTCTAAGTGGGTGCTGCTGAATCCCACATAAACCATAAATTAATGAATAAATGAATGAAGGAAGCGAGGACAGCACTCTGCAGATGTTGTCTTAGTTTATTCACCCATAAACGTTTGGGGCTGAGCCCTTCTTCAGCATGTAATGGCCTTTACGTGATTGTCTTTGGTGTGTTGATTGTCTTTGGTATTGTCTGTGGTGTGTTTCAGTGGAGTGTGGGATCGCAGTGCCGGGCGACGTACTCTGAGGACGGGCTGGTGTATCCAGCAGTCATCCTGTCTGTGGATGGCGAGCGATACCGAGTGGAGTTTGAGGGCTACGGGAACGAGGAGGACGTGGACCTGAGTGCCCTGCTGCCGGTGCTACCCAAACAGCCGTGGCGAGACATAAGGGTCAGTTATGACAGAGAGGATCCGTATTAGAGGGAGCCGGCTCCCGCGCCGCTGACGCTCGACTACCGCCGGTTGGTGTGTAAGGACAGATATGTTTCAATGTATTTTCACCGACGCCGGTAAAAAAACGCGGCCGCTCCGCGACGCTTTACCGCCCTGGTGTGTAAGACCCCTTATAGTGGCTCATTCACGACTGAGAGCCATAAATCCCATCTCCAATATGGGTCAGCTTCTGGGGGATGCCTTTTGATGCCTTTTTTTTTAATCTTTTTTTTTTTTGGCTAGCTATTCAGACTCTAATATCTTGTAAAGATTGTCACATGTCATGCATAGGTGTGCACAGATTGGGACGAGGTGGTGCTAAAACACCTGCCTCTTTACCTACTGTACAAAAATGTCCCTCTTGAAAGTTCTGTTTTCAAAGAATCAGAAGGTTGAGCACCACCGTCTGGACTAATAACATTTTTGTCAACCCTGTGTGAACAGTGGGCCCTGGACTCGCCGTGCCGTGCTGTGTGGTCAGAGGACGGCCTGGTCTACCCCGGGGTGGTGGTGTGGCTGAAGGGCGAGCGCTGCCGAGTTCGCTTCGACGTCTACGAGAACGAGGAAGACATGGACGTCTCTGCTCTACTTCCTCCCGAGGAGTCCCAGACAGAGGACGATACAGATCAACAGGTACTTAGTATTTAATTACGATACGATACAGATCACCAGGTATTTTGGCATTTCATTAGGATCATCAGACACAACAAAGCTCCTGCATGCTGTCCACATTTGCAGCGTTTAATAACGCTGCGGTCTACTGAACTTCTTCAAGCAATTTAACGGTACAAGTGGTTACCAGATAACACCAGGTTTCTTGTCTCTAACGCTGGTGACCCCAGGGGTTCCCCTCCTATGCACCTGGCCAAAGAAGGTGTGCAAGAAATCTGTTTGTGCAATTTTTTTTCTCCTAGTTTAAGTCACTAAATAATTTTACTTAAGTGTTTGGTAACAGTACTGCTCATACACTTGTGTTATCCAGACAGAAAAAAGCTAACATGTCATCTGGTCTTTAATTAATGCATTTAAGAACCAGTCATGGCGCTACCAGCTGGGCACTGGGTGTCTACTCTGGCGGCATGGGTTCGATTCCGGCCCCGGGTCCTTTGCCGATCCTTCCTTCTCTCTCTCCAAATTCGATTCCTGTCTCTCCTCCATTGTCCTATCTCGAAAATAAGGATATAAATAATAATAATAGTTAATGCCTTTAATGTGCAGGAGGAAGAAGAGACACCAGAGGAAACGGCAAGCAGCAGCTCGGACTGGAGGAAGAAGAAAGTCCCAGAAAAAAGCTCAAAAAGTCCCCTGAAATCCCAGCACTCACCTGTGAGTCAATCTATCAATCAATCATTTAATTGTTAGTCGGTTGGTCTTGGATCGTCAGTCCTTACACACAACAGCACTATAAGGCACTTGCTCAAAGAATGAAACGAGATGCAAATGCCATCAAATGGTGTGTACATTATACTGACCGATACATATCAAGAACGCAGTGACTACACCAACATTGACACTGAGAAAAAGGCCTTTGAAAGTAATACCACTATTGTGCCTTGTGTAATGTTTGACTGGCCAGTATAAAAACTTCAAATTATGTTTTTACAAGAAGAAAAACTGTATTGAAAAAAAGACCATTGACATGACTTTTGACAGTAACCCCAATAGTAGTTATCATAATAACCATTTCACAATAATAATAATTTATGAAGGCAAAGTGCAGCATCTACCATTAAGATGTGTTCGGTAGGGCACTGGTACTGCGATTTTTATGGCAATATACTCATAAGATGATTTCCTGACCACATCTTGTGTCTCTGTGCCCCATTGTTGGCCTGCATTGATATGTTTATCGTGATAGGGAATTGGGTGGTGGAACATTTGGAAATAAGTGCCTAATTGTGCATTCATGTGGTCTTCGGAAGTAGATATTATCCAGTTGCGAAGAGGTATTTACCAACACATTGCGTTCATGTGCTTTTTTTGTTGTTAATTAAAGATGGCGGACCAGATTGAGACTCAGGCCTGTTTCTTTACTAAAACGATTGTAGACTGCGTTGTTCATCAGCTACAGCAGGAAAATGAATTAGAAAGTCAAAAGGTAAAAATGCATTTACCATGACACCGTCTTAACATACTGAACATGCCGGTTTTTGAGTTTTTAAAGTTAGTGGTTGCCATGGTGAGCCAGCTGTTGTGTACGTCATCATCTCGTAAACTTGTGTATCAAAATTTTCTACGAGTTGTCCAGTGAAAAATACCAGAAGTGATGTGTTGATGTGTGATGTGTTGTGTGCTTCGAATGTCGGCGTTTGGTATTTATTTACCTTAAATTACCAGACCACATGAAAGCACAATAAGTCAAAATAATTATATTGACTCTACTGACTCACCTGCGTCAGAATAGTACATAACTGTACAAATTAGAGTGGAAAGGATACAAAGAACATGTTATAGTAATAACTCATGACAAGGATTAAGAAGTAAGCATGTACTGTATGTGTTTGCCCTGCTTCAATATCGAAAAATACTGTGTGTGCGTGCGTGCGTGTGTGTGTGTTGGTAAGCAGCAGGGCCAGAAGGAGGCTAAGAAGTCCCCGAAGAAGTCGAAGTCTGGATCCATGCCGCCCTTCCCTTTCCCCTTCCCACCGGCCACGCTGCCCATGGGCACAGCGGTAAGACATCTGTAATGGGAGCATAGAACCAAAGAGGGTAGACGAGAGGAACATAACTCGGGCTCTGACTTTTCAGGGATCCATGTGATTTCAGGTGAATGCCCCTTTAGGAGACCTTTGGTTAGGGGACCTTTGTTGACATGACCTTACAGTTGAGGTCCCATTAGTGCTGTAGATGGCTGTAGCGTAGCGCACATCTTGTGCAAGCTATCACCAAACATCACAAGACGAGAAGAAGTGGACAACGCCCCCTTAGGAGACCAAACTTGAGCACCATAGAGGTAGAAAATAACACTAGAGAGGACACAGCAATTTGTGACAGCACTGGGAAATGGCAGATTGAGCTTCCCAACTTCCGTAGGTAGTGTAGGTACCTTCAGGCAATGCAAGTCAATGGAGAACACGCCCACCCCTGTCAAAAAATTGACTAAAACTGTGTGAATATGAAGTAACACATTAATCAAAGACCAGATTTGAAGTGCCAGGCTAAATATCTACTTAAATCATATGAGTCGATAAAATACATTTAAAAATCAAATAATATCTTTTATGAACATAGTTAACAACACACTTCAACACTAGTCCTTGTATAGTGTGTTGAGGGACATTTTCACATGATTAAGCCATTTTTGACAGAGCTGAGCCTCCTTCTCCATTATTTCCATTTGTCTGATCTACCTACAGATAAAGGCCGCTACAGATTGCCGTAAAAAGGGGGGCGTGGTCACCTCTAGTGTTATTTTCTACCTCTATGTTGAGCACACTCCTTTCCATTGGCTGAGGGGAGTTTGAGTCCTCTTTCTGTAATCTACCCTCTGGTAGAACTGTGTTGTGGACCTTTATCATTTCCAGTAACACTTTACGTTACGGTACAGTTACCATATGTAATTATGGTGTACTTTCTTTCTCGGTAACCACAGGGAGAAATTACATGGTATCTAACAGGTAAAAAGGGCACCATTTAATTGAGTAACAACAGGGTAACAGAGAGAAGTTCTATGATGAGATGGTTAGAAAATATGCAGTAGTTTCATAGTCATTCTTGAGATATATGTATTGCATGGTATTTACTTTGCAATAACCCCCTTTTTACCCATTAGATACCACGTAACGTAGCGGTTACTCTGTTGTTACACAGAAATTACACAGTAATTACTGTACCGTAAAGTAAAGCATTACCTCACTTCCTTTCAGTTGTCTTCTGTTTGGTGTAGCACCTGCACAGCTGATGTGCGCGCATTCTCTGAATTTTTGAAAGCGCTCTTCCCTATGCTTGTTAAAATGAAAAACTGAGACGTTGCTCTTGTCTCTCCCCGCAGGAGTTCCCCATGTTCCCGCCTCCTCCCCCGCCCTCCTTCACCTGTCCGCCAGGTAAGGCAGGTGCAGGTATGATGATGGCGGGCGGCGGCGACGGAGCAGGTGACGACGAGGTGGCGTCTCTCTCCAGCATGCTGCTCTCCTGGTACCTGTGTGGATACCACACCGGCTACTACATGGTGAGGGTTTTTTTCTCAATTTTTTTTTGATGCTTTTTGGGATCTTTATTTTGAGAGATGGGACATTGATGCAGACAGGAAGCAAGCGTGAGGAGAGGGAGACGGATGGGGAAGGGTCGGCAAAGGACCCGGGCCGTAATCGAACCCGGGTCGCCGGTGTAGCAGTGCAGTGCCCTACCGCTTGAGCCAACCTGAAGGAAGATCCCACTGGTGGATCGAAACGTTGCTGCTTGTACAATTCAATAAAGTTTATATTTTTGGATCTCATGCCCAGTGTGCGGGCCACTTCATCATCACACTGCCTACCACTTTTGTCTGGCACCTGGATAATTGTTTTGTGGATGTGCACACACCAACCTCCAAATGTTCAGGGTTCCCACTGGTGCTTGAATTCCTTGAAAATTCCTTGAATTTCAATTAAGTGTTTTCAAGGTTGTGAAAATGCTTGAATTTTTGTTGAAGTGCTTGAAAATGCTTGAAATTTGTGTCAAGTCAAACTCAGTAAGCCAAATAATAGAAATCTATTGTTCAGCTACATCAAAAATCTTAGGTAGTGAGATGTCAGATGGGATTTGCCATTCGACACCCTAAAATTGATGAGAATGCAGGAAATTGTATCTTAAAAACAACATTTTCTGGAAGAGGACCCCCACACCCCCTTCCCGCGACCTGTTAAAGGTGCTGGAGAACTGAAAATTTGGTGCTTGAAGGTGCTTGAAAGGTGCTTGAATTTGTTCATGAAAAAGGTGTGGGAACCCTGAATGTTACTGAGATGTTGTCTCTGTCCTGTCCATCCCCAGGGTCTTCAGCAGGGGGGCGCAGCCTCGGATCTGGACTCCAAGAAGAAGAAGAAAGCCAAGTAAGACGGAAGGCTTCTGTTATCGGAGTGTCATGCGGCAGACTTGGTCAAGTTTGACCACTGCTCTGATGGTCTGGCTCCGAGTAAGGGTCTCTCTCTCTCCCTCCCTCTCTCTCTCTCACGCTCGCTCTTGCTCTCTCTCTCCTCGTCTAGTGAAAGACCTGTTGCCGTGAAGACGGAAGAATGACCTCTGAACCTGGTCCATCATGTGTCTGTGAGGACAGGACTGAATAAAAGACCAACTCTAAATAGATTTTTTCAAATGGTTATTTATGAATGTACTTTGTTTTACTTTTATGCTAAAAAAAAAAACTTTTGATGGAATTTTTGCACTTCCGTTGTTCAGTATGTTTCCCAGTATGTTTTTTTTCCCCAGGAGATTTCTTCGTTGTTTATGGGACTTACTATTTCTATGTTATTTTGATGTTTATTAATTAACCAACCTGTTGTATCTCCAAGTGTCTCAGAGTGCCAGTTTATGTGCGGGGGGCTGAACATGTGATGTATTGTGAGAGGGTAAGAACTGGCTTTATGGTGCCTGTCAAAATATAAAGACTGTTATACTGTATATACACACACACGACCTGTGAACGCTTGCTGTTCTGGTACGCGTTTGTACAATAAATTGTTTAAATAAGCACTTTGTCCTGCTTGCTGCTTATAATTAATGTAATGATGAATGCCAACTAAAAGAGTTCGGCAATAGAACATTAGTAAACCTCCCTCCCGAAGCCTCATAAAGGATCGTAGCGCTGAGCTATCGATCTGGTCCTTTTGCTCAGCGGCATTGTGGTGTGCCTCCCATGCCCGAACTCGAGTGTTGACAAGTTGGGTGCAGGTTCGAGCCCCTAGTGGCGAACTAGCGTAGTCTGACCTCAGTCCCAACGCTGCCCCAATTTACTCTCGTCTTCATGCTCATTCCCTGTCTAAATATGACACTCAGGGCAGGATTAAGATGGTCTGGGGCCCCGAGGCTATAGATTGATGAGGTGTGTACTGTGTAGCCATATCTAGCCTGTGCATTAATCCGACCCTGCTGACACTGACATAATAAAGACACAAAAAGTCCAAAACATTTCTTACAAAAATAAAAATTAAGAAATGTGTGATTTTGACAAAATAACTGGTACACTTCAGATATGGCATCAACATGCTAATTAGATGGTGTAGGCCTACTTATTGCATGGATCCCTCTTCAGCTGACCATCATAATACATTGTGGGTTTTATATTTGTGTTCATTGTATGCAGGGTGCGATTTGTCAGAAAACCAGAAGGGGGGATATGTTTAAGATTTTAAGCATTATCTATGGAATTTCATAAAGCTGTGATTAAAAGTATGTAGAAAAGTGTCAATATCAAAACCAGAAGGGGGGGCAATCCCCCCCATCTACCCCTACAAATCGCACCCTGATTGTATGTCGAAAATTGCGCAGAAAGACCTGAAAAGGCCATAACAGAATCATACCAGTCAGAAAGAGGTTGTCACTGCCAAAAGAAGCCAAAAACTCTCACACCCAGCCACTGTACTGGACATATTTGGTCTTTCTCTCCAAAAAAGGTTCTCTATTAGCCTACATGGTGCCAGTAATAGACAATTTGAAAGCAAACACTGTAATATTTGATGATAGGCTTTGTTCATGACGCAGATGGGAAGTTCCAGGCTCATACCCTGTTCTCTGCAGGGTGAGTTAGAGGTCACCCGGAGGTCAAAGGTTCAGCTTGCAGCATAAAAATCCTAAATTGTGATCTAGCCTATAAGTAAAAAGATAGGCATTGTCCTATTTTACCATTCATCTAATAACAGCTATTAGTATATCTTTTTTTAAATTATATTGCTTTATTACATATTGTGGTAGTGAATTCAGGTAAATTGGCCACTTTTTTGCATATAAGTGAATGGCCAAAAGTGGCCCAATTTACATGAGTTTACCTATAATGTATATGTTTTATGTTTTTGTATATATATATATTAGGTATGTGTGCCCATTTCAAATTGTTGGCAATGTTGACACATGGTAGGGCCTAGCTGCATGACCAGACCTCTCTTCAAAATGCTGATTGCTACACTATGTCAATATCATGAGAAGTCTTATAAATATTAGAGATGCCCCGGGTGATGTCAGCCACTTGTATAAAACGTTAGAGTGAGGTGATCGCAACGCTCTGACCACCTGTTCGCCCGCGTTCTCTTGGACATCCCCATTATCACCGGACACCAAACATGATCACCGTGCGCGTCCTGTTGCTCGCCGTGTCCTGCTGCGCGTGGGTCTCCTGGGCTACCTGCGAGGATTTTCTCGATATTCGCTCAGTCGAGGACTCCATCATCAAAACTCAAGAAGAAAAAGATTTGGTAAGCATTTTGGTAAGCATGGTCCATTTCTCTTACTGTGGGTATTTTTGACAGTCAGTTATTTTCACCAACTGCATAGTTGTAGCCTATAGCCTACCGGTATGGGCTTTCACTTTCATTTTCACAATTAATTTCTGACTGTGCTGAGCAGATCGAGGCCCTCCAAGGAGTGCTTGAAAAGCTGAGGAACAAAGAAATACCAACAACCGAAAAGAAACTGGGCTGGGTCCCGTCGGTACGATGTCCACTTCTCATTTAACCTCTAACTTTTTATGGATGAATTTTCTTTTACGCACCATGCATGACAACCGTGTACGATATTGTATTGGCCCGTTTTGTCTTTAACCACATTTAATAACATGTATTTGCATTGGTTTTATGATAGTGTGCTATACAAATACAATAATTGATTGATTTGATTTAATTGTATGATGACCTGTCTGTCTAAATGAGAGTTGCAAATTGGCATGTGCATATTAACACCTTGCAACTATTTTTTAGAAAGTGTGTAGCTATAGTGAATATAAAAATAAATGTAAGAATATAAGACATTATATAAGAATAAGATAAGATATAAGAATCCATTTTAATATCTCTTGTCTGATGTTGTTACTGCCACTTGTAGTGAAAACCTCCATGTGTGTTGTCCGTTTTACGCAGTGCGATGCTGGAGAGCAGTGCGCCCTGCGCAAGGGAGCGCGCATTGGGAAGCTCTGCAGCTGCCCAAGAGGAACGTCCTGCAGTTTCGATGTGCTTAAGTGTCTCTGATGATGTTTTTATAATTTTTCGTTGATTATTAAAACATTTAGCTTCGTCTTATTTTCATGTTTGGATGTATGAATGGATAATGGATAGGTGCGTGTCCATGTCAGTAACACCGTTGCCGTCCGATTCCAAAAAATCTCAACTTCATGGAGTGAAATACATGGGTTTGTTGTACATATTAATGTAAATTATTGTATTTAAATAAACAAGCACATTTGTACCAAAGTATATTTGCAAAGCTTTGGAATGCCAAATGGACAATCGTTGTACACCTTATTTGTGAGAACGCCTTCTGTCACTAGATGGCGTAGTACGATTAATTTCACATGCTGTGTTTTGCGCGCTGAAGGGGATACGGCATTACGCACGGGCCATACTTGACTGCATGACAATATTTTGTGTAGCGTACCAAACAGTTCTAAAATAAGACTCTAAGTATGGGATCTGTACTGAGGACAAATGGGTAAAAGTTGGCTATGTTGGAAAATTACACCAATGCGCAAAATCTTGACAGCCATAACATTTTCTTTATCTGATTGCATTCTGTGTGTTCTTTTGGAAGTCGTCTCACAAATTCACAAGTGATGAATGTGAGCATGGGATACCAAAGCCTCAACATTTCCCCTGTGGTAACTGCAACAATCAAATTCCTAAATGAAACACACCGCGCTGTTACCATTTTTCTATAGACGTGCCAGTCCTACTTTGGCAGCTTATATTATTTGTCATTGTCAAGGCACTAATTTAAAATTCCTGAAATTGCATTAAGGTAGACTAACTATGCTCATTTATCTGCGTGCATGTAGTTTGCAGGTGATGAGGTGGATATTGGGCCTTTTCTGTGGACAGTAGAAGTGTCAATATGTCGCTTCCTATAGCCTATAATGTTCCTTGTCCTCACAAAATAACCACAGCCTTTGGTACGTTTTTGATATTCACTGTATTATAAACAGGACAGGCTATAAGCAAAAACTATAATGGAAAAGAGAAGCTATTTGTTTGGTCGGAAGAAGTGTCAATCGTACCGGTTCCGCCCCGTCAGATAAGGCAGGGGTGTCTTCAGATGACATCATTAGACTAAACTTTGCAACATGGCGACAGATCTCACGGATGAGGTGGAGGCAATGGAAAAAGCGAATTTAACTTCCCATCCAGGGTTTAGCAATGACAAATATTCTCTACTTGTCATAGTCGGAGAGCACAGTCAGACGGGATTTGTGGATTTCGTCGTTGCAGAGATTGACCGAGGTAAAGTGATCTTCGTTCTCCCTTTGGGTATTGAATAAGCGCCATCCCGCGCACTGCTCCACTGACCTATTGCCACTGCACTGTAAAAAGAGTGTTCGTATTATTTCATTCAGGTGAACGCAGCAACTCTCAAACCACCGTCAACGGCATGTAAACAAACGGTCTGCGGTTGACACACTGTATCCGTTTTGTTCCTATTTTGAGTCATTTCGAACGTCCCCTTTTTTACTTGTAACACTCCGCTCTCCCGACAGGCTCGCATTTTCTCCCTTCGCCTAGTGTGCCTCTGCTTCATAGTAGAACTACCTCCTTGTGAAATTTCATTTGGAAACTTATTCAAAGCGAGCCTATACGGTTAGTCCTAGTGACAAGACGTAGAACTATGGGAGGAATCGGGATCCAGATAGGATGCAACAAAGTTTTATCACTGTCCTCACAACAAGATCAGATTTGTATTGGAAATCTATTCCCAGTGGCAGTGTTTTTTAAATGTTAAGTGAAGTTAAATTGCGATACTACTTTTGTATGACAGTTCGAGCCAAACAGAAGTGCTTCTGTAGTTTATGTACTCGTGCTATAGGGTTATGGCTCCATGTCCTCGTGCCATGTGTTAGAGCTCCAATGCGCATGTTGAACTGCTTCTTCGCAAGCTAAACTTGGTAGGCTACCGATATTTAGGAGGAAATACACAGTCATCTTACAAAAAGTCTGAATATAGTGGTATTGTTATATGACTGTTATTGCTGTGGGTAGGCTAGCAGTAGTTTAAATATGACAATGAGCCAATGTCTTTGGAGGGAGGGAGGCGTGCACTCTGGACAACGCCGTCCATAGCTGACGCCTCATGGCTCTGGGTGGAAATGGGATCTCAGCTCACATCTGTGGATGGGGACACGTTCTCCCCTGAAGCCCTTATAAAACATTCAAACATCACAGCAGCACTGTGCCATCACATGACGCTCATCGCCAACTTCCCCTACTGCGCAGGCTTTTATCTCATGTTATGGTTAGAGCGCTCCGTCCCGAATTGGGCTATACTGAACTGCAAGTTAGTCCTCGGGCATTTCTGTTAAAAGCTATTTTCCATCACCCATTCATTTTCAGTCAGAAAGAGGCTGAAATAATTCCACGAAGCTAGCGGCCTGAAACCAAAATTGCACATTCCATGTGGCAATGTCGGCTCTGCTGTCTAAAAACACTTTCAATCCATGGGATCTCTGTAACCCACTATTGACACTCTCTGTGTACTTGCCTATTAATTCTCCCAAGCTGAAGCAATTTCAAATAGCACATAGGCCTAGTGTTAATGGAAATACTGTACACTGCTTGGCCCAAAATAAGTCGCCAGCAAAAAAGGCCACACACGCTAATTGGTTATTTAGCTTTAATTATGGCATGTTGCTTTGTTATTGCTTTGATGAGTCTCAAGACAAGATTTATTTCCATCCTGTGTTGCATTATGTTTTCACCAAGATCTTGAATTAATGGTGGTGGAGTCTGAATGCTGCGCAAAGCCCTCTCCAGCACATCCCAAAGCTTCTCAATGGGCTTATGGTGATGGCCAATCCATGTGTGAAAATTATGTGTCATGCTCCTTGACCAGCCCTGGTGCCCTGGTTCTCAGTTCTTAAAGGGACACTGTGTGAGATTTTTAGTTGTTTATTTCCAGAATTCATGCTGCCCATACACTAATGTTAACTTTTTCATGAATACTTACCACCAGCGCCATCACACGTGACCCTTTAAATTACCATTTCAAAAGACACATCCTGTGGTTTGCTGAAAATAATTTACTTTGTTCAAGAAGGGTGCAATCATTTGCATCAGCAATCATAGGTTCGTAGGTGAAATAGGTTTAGCAACAGAATGGGCTCAAAGAATATGGTCAGCTGACTTCATGTATAGTGAATGACCAGGTTTTTCTATCACTGGATTTTTCTTTGCTAATGCCATGGGCATATTCCAAGATTTACAATGCTGCGATTCATAGGCTATAATTTTGAAAGTGTCTTTCAGGGCGCATGAGACATCCTCTTTACGCATAGATTGGTCACAACAGATTGCAAGCCCTACCCCTTAAGACACAGCATTATACATTAGCTGTTACCAGAATGGTAATGACCAAGTCGTAATGTATTAAGGCCCCATGCACTGTCATAGTAGTGTAGTACTATAGTAGTTAACTTCCAATGTCTATTACACCGTGCCACAGGAAGTACGACGCGCATTAAGAGGCTACCCCTATTGAGAATCCCTGTCATGTGCTGAAGAAGACCTTGAATGGCGGTCAGACTCTACCGTCATCAATGCACAATCTTGGTGAAAAATTAATGCGAGACTGAATGAAAATAAGTCTTGTGACATTTCAGACACTCAATAAAATCAAAGCAATGTCACAGCATAGCGTGCCATAACCACAGATAAATGCGCTCCAACGACATATGAGAGTATGTGACCTTTTTTTTGTTGCCTTTTTTTGCCCAAAATGTCTTGAGAATGCGCACACATCAGTAACACAGGTGCTGGACCATACAAAAGATCTCGGCCGTGCCATTAAACTTTGCCTGGGAACATTGAACAGTGGTGCGGTCCTATATTTTCTTTTCAGTGACCCTTTTTTTGGTCAGACAGTGTGTATCTATCAGACATCACGGGCTGTGTTACTACAGAGAAGGATGGATTCAAGCCTCCAGCTGTGTCCCAATGGGGTGTTTGGATTCATACACACATTCTTTTAAAAAAGACAACAAGGCCAGTCTGAAGTTGTTCCTCTTCCTCTCTGCTTTAGTCTCCTACTGCGCCGTCCTCCTGTCCTGTCCTGTCCTCTTCCTCTCTGCTTAAAGGACCACTTCAGTCAATTTCAATATGCTGTTGTATTGCCCATGCTACCCTTGCATTGTCAGTATCCGTTGATGCCACATTTTTCTGCTCAGCCCTTTCCGAGATCTGAGCTATTCTAATGGGGGCAGCTTTTGTTTACATTTTAAAAAATCTTAACATAGACCTACTGCAAATATTTTCCCAAAAGCTATCGCTGTTTGCTAGTTGTCTGCTGATGTTACGTAACCTTTTGGATGTTTTTGGGAATAAATCAAGATGTTTTTTGAAATGTAAACAAGCACCTGCCCCCATTACAATGACCAGGATCTCAGAAGAGGCTGAAGGAGGGGAAAAAAACCTCAGGTACTGACAAGTCCATGGTAGTGTGAGCATTACTAACTGCATGTTGAAATTGGCTGAGGACGGTTATCCTTTAAGTCTCCCATTGCTCCATTCTCCTGTCCTGTCCCTGTCCTCTTCCTCTATCCCAGTGGTGCTCAAACTGTGGTACGCGTACCACTGGTGGTACTTCAGACATATCTGGTGGTACTTGGAATAATTATTTTTTTGTGCATTGATTTGAAGGCTGATCAAGTTGTTGCAGTCGAAAATGTGTCTTTGTTCTCACATTTTGTAATATTGAACTGTAAGCCTATGAATCTGAAAACACAATGGGTCATTTCACGTGAAATCAGACACTTTGGGACCCGACCGACCCGGATTTCAATCATACTTGGTGTGCCTTTTCAGTAGCAAGGTAGCACCCCAGAACTGCATTGGTTTGAATCTGACACTAATATTAAGGGAGAAACAGACTAGGAAAGGTTCACATGTGAGGGTAGGACACTATACATTCAGCCTTGAATATATCAGTCAGTGTTAGTCACAAAAAGATGCCTGTGGTGTTGTTTGAAAGCTCTTTTCTGGCTCTACATATTACACAATCACCTTGGAATACAACTACTCTCAGAATATGAATTATGATAAATTGAAAAATAAAAAATTGAATATCTAAAAAACTCATATTTTTAAATGCCCAGTTCCTTGTCCAAACGTAGCCGGCAATGTCATGAGCAGCACCTAAAATGCTGGTGTTCGGTTTGTTATTCATTTCAGAGAGAATTTGACTCACAAATATGGCATCATACAGACCACTTACTATTAATATGGTAATACCATAGTAGCATCACATGACAAAACAAAAACAAAACAAAAATGGTCAGTGTCCATGGTCCCAGGTTTCAGAAACTAAGGCAGATGTCAATTTATACACACCAAATGATGATATGTGAATGTTTTGAACATTCCTTCTCTGTGTACCTGTGCCATCTTCCCTTTACCATACTTTAAAGAGATAATCAATGGCTACACTCTCATTTTGTACTCTACCAGTGCATTTGAAGCAGCAGCTGTGTCTTTTATAGATAATGTATAAGTACGTCCCGTTGCAGTTACAGGTTCCACTACCAGAAGCCACATCCTGATGATCCATGACAAGTCTATCTGGTCTGAAGGGAAAAGTGAAGGATGGAGATGGCCCATGAGGATGCAAGGAAGTTCAGTTTCACCTCTCCAGTGCTCGGCATACATTCCTCAGCACATGCTAGCCACCAGTTGCCATCATGTACAGCTACAACATACCCTTTGATGCTTGAAAATGTAACACATTCCTTTACTGAGCTCACTCTTTCAACTCTGCCTTCTCTGAATGCTGAAAATGGCCTAACTTCCACTGTGTCCATTGACAATGGGTAGAAGCTGTGTAGTTTTTGACTACCTGGAATAGTTCTCTTGCAGATTCAAACCTTTTCAACAGGTTCTCAGCTTCATGATGGTACATCTCTGTTGTGGCAAACTGGCAATGGATGTTCTTGACATTATCCTTGACTGACTCCCTTGAACCAGGAACGTTTTTAAAACTATAGTTTTGTAATTCAAGATGCTATTCAATCATTTCACTGGAACAACCAGTGCAGGCCACAATCCATCCATTTGTATGCTACTACCAAGATCAGTTGAAACTGGGAAAAAAATCTGTTTTGTTGTTATTTCAGACTGCAACATTCATGATACAATTGCTGTACATCTGTTTCAGAAGCTCCTAATTCAGTTCCTCAGTGACACTTCATCAATGACAGAACGTCCAAAGAAGATCCTATATTTTTTCTGATGGCTGTGCTGTACAATATAAGAACCTTAAAAACACAACAAATTTGTGCCACCACGAGGCAGATTTTCACATACCTGCAGAGTGGCGCTTTTTTGCCACATCACATGGCAAAGGTCCATGTGATGGCGTTGGAGGGACAGTTAAATGGCTTGCTGCACGAGCAAGTCTGCAACGTCCTATTGACAATTAAATTGTAACGCCATACCAACTGTTTGAAATTGTCAAGGATAATGTTCAGAACATCCATTGCCAGTTTGCCACAACAGAGATGTACCATCATGAAGCTGAGAACCTGTTGAAAGGGTTTGAATCTGCAAGAACTATTCCAGGTACTCAAAAACTACACAGCTTCTGCCCATTGTCAATGGACACAGTGGAAGTTAGGCCATTTTCAGCATTCAGAGAAGGCAGAGTTGAAAGAGTGAGCCCAGTAAAGGAATGTGTTACATTTTCAAGCATCAAAGGGTATGTTGTAGCTGTACATGATGGCAACTGGTGGCTAGCATGTGCTGAGGAATGTATGCCAAGCACTGGAGAGGTGAAACTGAATTTCCTGCATCCTCATGGGCCATCTCCATCCTTCACTTTTCCCTTCAGACCAGATAGACTTGTCATGGATCATCAGGATGTGCTTCTGGTAGTGGAACCTGTAACTGCAACGGGACGTACTTATACATTATCTATAAAAGACACAGCTGCTGCTTCAAATGCACTGGTAGAGTACAAAATGAGAGTGTAGCCATTGATTATCTCTTTAAAGTATGGTAAAGGGAAGATGACACAGGTACACAGAGAAGGAATGTTCAAACATTCAACATATCATCATTTGGTGTGTATAAATTGACAACTGCCTTAGTTTCTGAAACCTGGGACCATGGACACTGACCAGTTTTTGTTTTGTTTTTGTTTTGTCATGTGATGCTACTATGGTATTACCATATTATTAGTAAGTGGTCTGTATGACGCCATATTTGTGAGTCAAATTCTCTCTGAATGAATAACAAACCGAACACCAGCATTTTAGGTGCTGCTCATGACATTGCCGGCTACGTTTGGACAAGGAACTGGCCATTTTAAAATATGAGTTTTTTAGATATTCAATTTTTTATTTTTCAATTTATCATAATTCATATTCTGAGAGTAGTTGTATTCCAAGGTGATTGTGTAATATGTAGAGCCAGAAAAGAGCTTTCAAACAACACCACAGGCATCTTTTTGTGACTAACACTGACTGATATATTCAAGGCTGAATGTATAGTGTCCTACCCTCACATGTGAACCTTTCCTAGTCTGTTTCTCCCTTAATATTAGTGTCAGATTCAAACCAATGCAGTTCTGGGGTGCTACCTTGCTACTGAAAAGGCACACCAAGTATGATTGAAATCCGGGTCGGTCGGGTCCCAAAGTGTCTGATTTCACGTGAAATGACCCTAATGCAGAATAAAACTAGGAAATAGCAAGACATTTAAAACTTTGAATGTGACCATAGCTGTTGATGCCGTTATGCACCTCTCCTGCAAAAGTGAAAATGGAAGGCCTTTGCTGTGATATTCTAATGTTGGTTGTCAAGGTGGTACTCGGAGAGCTCAATATTTTCTCGGGTGGTACTTCACACAAAAAGTTTGAGAACCACTGCTCTATCCTTTAGTCTCCTGCTGCGCCATCCTCCTGTCCTCCTGTCCTGTCCTCTTCCTCTCTATTTCGGCCGGCTCACTGGGAACATTGCTGGCTGCAGTAAATATTTGGTTTGGCCTGTAGCTTTGGAAGCGCCTGCGAGTGACTACTGTAGGGAGATGTGCTGTGCACAACCAACCCTTTCAGCCGTGTGTGTGTGTGTGTGTGTGTGTGTGTGTGCGTGTGCGTGTGCGTGTGCGTGTGCGTGTGCGTGTGCGTGTGCGTGTGCGTGTGTGTGCGTGTGCGTGTGCGTGTGTGTGTGTGTGTGTGCGTGCGTGCGTCTGTGTGTGCGCGTGTGTGCAGGCATGAGTGTATATTCGTGTATATTCACTGTGAGTGTGTGTGTGTGCATGTGTGCATGTGTGTCTGTGTGTGTGAATGTCATAGGGATGACTATTTGAATTCCTCACTTGAGTCCTCCATCAGCTTACACTCTGCTGAGAGGAAGGGGAGAAGAGAGGAGAGAAGGGAAGAGAAGGGAGAGGAAGGGAAGGGAGAGGAAGAGGAGAGGAGAGGAGGGAAGGGAAGGGAGAGGAAGAGAAGGCAAGGGAAGGGAAGGGAGAGGAAGAGGAGGCAAGAGAAGGGAAGGGAAGGGAGAGGAAGAGGAGGCAAAGGAAGGGAAGGGAAGGGAAGGGAAGGGAGAGGAAGAGGAAGAGAAGGCAAAGGAAGGGAAGGGAAGGGAAGGGAAGGGAAGGGAGAGGAAGAGGAAGAGAAGGCAAAGGAAGGGAAGGGAAGGCCATTTCTGAGCCAGCAGTTCGTTCTGCAGTGAGAGCAGGGACTCTGGCTCTACTCAGCCATCCACAGACTCCGGTTCTGGCTCGGCCCTGACCTGGCCCGGTTGGGACCAGTCTGCTCCAGAACCAGGTGCTTACTGGGTCACCGTGTCTCACTCAATCCCTGGGTTGGACTCAGATTGAACTCAAGTTTAATTCCAGGGGAGTACATTTATGCTACAAAGCTGGTTCAGGACTTACTTAAACCATGTTAAGTTAAGAGGTAAATCATATAAGTAATACAGTAGAAGAGCCCGGAGTTCTCATTTTCTTGAGGACTCTGGGCTTTTCTTTTAGATGATTTACCTCTTAACCTAACCTGTTTTACTCCTGAGCTTGCTTTGTATTATAGGCCCCAAGTGTTTCCCCAACAGCGATCCATGATGTCAGGGCAGCTGCCTGTGTTTGTGTTTTTAGGAGCGCTTAATATCCAATGTCCAATGTGGAGACTTTCTAGGAGAATCATTTTGTGTTGGAAGTCTTGCTGACTTTCAGATACGCACATTTCTATTTGCGAAAGCATGTGATAATGTGCAGTATGTGGTTTTATAACAATGTTATTCACACACATATTGGTAATGAAGGCCAGAATGGTGACGAGCATGTGGAGCGAGCATGTTGAGTGTCCAGTTGTTTGGTGGGTGAGTTGGTAGGCTGTGGTAATGTAGTGTGCATAGCTGCCTGCATGTAATGGTTTATAAACTGAGGCATGAATGAATGGCAGCCATTGTGGCCTTGAGCTTTGGCTCTGCTCTCCCCCGTCATGCCTCATATTAATAACTATAGCCGTGGGGGTTATCATTATAATCTCCATAGGGGAGTGACGTGGGGCTGTTGTCCCAGCGCCCAGCCGCGGCACTCCAGCACTAAACACATGTTAATGTAAACCCACAGCCAGTGTTGCCAGATTGGGGCGGTTTCCCGCCCAATTGGGCTGCTTGGGATGGCCGTCTGGGGGTTAAAAAAAGGCATTTGGGACATTTTTTCCTGCTAATTTATGGCCATTGAAATCAATAGAAATGAGTTCAAATTGGGTGGGATTTAGTGCTTCCAGGTGGGTTTTGAGCATTTTTTGGGCTGGAAATCAACAGACATATCTGGCAACCATGCCCACAGCCAGTCCAGCGCTAATGGCTCATTCTTGTGAAACTTGGTAGTCTGAAACCCCGACCACCGCCTCTGCGAAAGGGCAATAGAACAGAATGGGTACTCAGATCAGGGTTTGGAAACATAAACTCGGAGCAGTTTGGTATACTCTGAGTTCGTTAAGCATTGGTGTTTTCAAGCATTTGTATTGTCCCCAACTATTGCAATATAACACATTTACAATGGATGTTAGGAGAACGAACTTGGGTCTACTGTAGGGCTGTAACGATACACTCAACTCAAGATTCGGTTCGTATCACGATTTTTGACCTACGGTTCGATACACCACACGATTTCTGAAATGTATCTCCACTGAAGTTTGGAAACACTATCACATCAAATCATAAGGTTGTTTTCTGGACTAATGGGTAATAAAACTTTGAAAGGGCGTATCACGATACTGCGTCCTTGTATCACGATACAGTATCGTGTCTCTGTGTATCACGATTTCTCGGTTCGATACAATATCGTTACAGCCCTAGTCTACTGACTACGGAGTTTCAAAAGAATGAGCCATAAGCGCATGTTATGTTAATATAAGCCCCCGCCGGCCTCTGGCCTGTTTGAATGGGCGGCAAAACCCAATCTCCACACTCTGCCACTCATGCCATTGTGTGCCAGTTGCGCTGTGGGCACTATCATTATCATCAGGTGTGTGTGTGTGTGTGTGTGTGTGTGTGTGTGTGTGTGTGTGTGTGTGTGTGTGTGTGTGTGTGTGTGTGTGTGTGTGTGTGTGTGTGTGTGTGTGTGTGTGTGTGTGTGTGTGTGTGTGTGTGTGTGTGTGTTCTTAAGCATGTAGTTATCTCTGTAAGTGTGGATTTGTATGTAAACGTATTTGCCTGTAGCCTACTGTAGTAAGTGTAACGGAGGTCAACCACCATAGTGTGGCATGGAACGTTATTAAACCTCCCTCATACCCAAACTGACGTGATGACTGGTACAGTGTGGCGAGTTTGAGCCCCGACTGCGACTGGGTCTGCGCAGGAACATCTCTGTAAAGGTCTTTAGCCTGGTGCTGTGACCCACCCAGATGGGAGTGAGGTTTAAGGGGGGCAGTGTAACGGAGGCCAGCTAGCAGAGTGTGTGTGTGTGTCTTGGAGTCTTAGTCTTGTATTGTTCAGTTGAAATACTGTGTGCACTGTGTATTTCAAATACAGCTGAAATACTGTGTGTGTGCACTCTAGGATACTGTGCTTCACATAAATCCAGCACACCACTAGCACACATAAAATTATCATCATTTTAATTTACATTTCAATTGTGAATCATCGGTCACCACAGTGTCCATCCTCAAAAAGTCTCATCTTCAGACCAATAGCTGCAAGCACAAAGAAGTAATCACAATTAACATAGCATTTCTTATATCCTGCACCCACGACAATTGTTTTCTTTTGGGAGATCTGGTATATCTTACCATTGGTAGTTTGAGAAGTGCTTCTCAACCTTTTTTGAGCAAACGCCCCCTGCACCTCATCCTAAGCCTGCCAACGTCCCCTTTACTATTAAAAAAATGTAAATGGACTAATGCCCCCAATGACAACTAAGCGCCATCCCCTCTCAACCGTATCCCTCTCTACCTCCCCCCCCTCTCCCCTACGCCCCCTGGGGGGCTGTACTGCCCCAGTTGAGAAACACTACTATAGAGAGATGGAGACTCTCGAATGTTAATCTTTCATGTCTGAGTAGAGCACATTGAGCTGCCATTGGTGCTATGAAATGTAAACACAACCACTCTGCTCTGCTCTACCTCTAGCTTCGCCTGCCCAGGGCCAGCAGATCCTGCTGTGTGTGTGTGTGTGTGCGCCTGTGTGTGTGCGTGTGCGTGTGCGTGTGCGTGTGTGTGTGTGTGTGTGTGTGTGTGTGTGTGTGTGTGTGTGTGTGTGTGTCCTGCCTGCCTGCTTCCCTGTGATGTACGGTAGGGCTGCCCTGTCTGCAGAGCATCAATAATGCAGCTGCCTTACTTCAGCATGGCCGAGCCCAAGCACAGGACACCACTAATGGCTCCCCTGCCCTCACATTGGTGTGTGCGTCTAGTGTGTGTGTGTGCGCGTGTAGTGTGTGTGTGCGCGTGTAGTGTGTGTGTGCGCGTGAAGTGTGTGTGTGCGCGTGTAGTGTGTGTGTGCGTGTAGTGTGTGTGCGCGTGTGCGTGTAGTGTGTGTGTGCGTCCAGTGTGTGTGCGCGTCCAGTGTGTGTGCACGTCCAGTGTGTGTGCACGTCCAGTGTGTGTGCGCCCGTGTGTAGGCACTCGTGCGTGCACGTGTGTGTGCGCCTGTGCCTGCGTGCCTGCGTATATAAATCCGCATGTCTCTCCATACCAGACACCACCCAGGGACTAGTCTCTCTCAGTGCACAGCAGCAACACCCGTCCCCCACCCACAACCTCTCTCTTCTCTTCTCTTCTCTTCTCTTCTCTTCTCTTCTCTTCTCTTCTCTTCTCTTCTCTTCTCTTCTCTTCTCTTCTCTTCTCTTCTCTTCTCTTCTCTTCTCTTCTCTTTCCTCTTCTCTTCTCTTCTCTTCTCTTCTCTTCTCTTCTCTTTCCTCTTCTCTTTCCTCTCCTCTCCTCTCCTCTCCTCATGCACCAGGATCTGGGAGAGGTAATGGGGTTCATGACGGGGAAGTGTGTGTGGGTATGTATGTGT